>NC_061504.1:14784435-15084435 GCF_022539355.2 Hippoglossus stenolepis
TAGTGGATGCATCACTTTCTTTAACGTCGGTGAGATAGGGCGTTTTTTCTCCAGAGCCCCCGAGGGGTCACAGCGACGGCGAGAACTTCTTTGAGGATAACTTTTTGCGTTATCTTGCAATTATTTTCCTCCCGAGCCCTATGTAGTCGGATCCTGCCCGAGTTAGAAAACTAACCCACACACACACAACCTGAACCCAACAGACCTTCTCTCTTTAGTTTGTAGCAACATAAACTCAGCCCAGCCAACGAGACCAACCCGAATATCCTTTCAAACATTTTGTCTGAACGCGACCAGGCCTCCCTCTCGGGTCGGGTATCCGTACTAAAACATTTAGCCCATTTACACTCATCGTCTCCACTCAACTCAAATGAATTCTTTGGTCAAGAGGTCTCTCCACAGGTAACACGACCTGCAGGACGCTGTCGGCATGTCAGCATGTAAGAACTTTGCACATTGAGCGAGACTGGAAAGGAAATAAAACGAAAATCAATAAGCGCTCGCCAGAGAAGACGGAAAGAACTAAAGCTTGGGTCAAAGTGAACTGCAACCAGCATCATAACGCTACAATTACAACCATCTACAGCACAACATCCATTCAGAGCCTCTCCATAAGAAGCATGGCTGGATTCTCTCTCTTACAAGGAGCATGTGAAGTGTGTGCAGCACAAAGCTCTCCTGTGAGAAGGTGAGGTACAAAGGTGCACGGCGAGAAACAACCTGAGGCTGCAGCCCGTGGGTACGGAGGGTCGGTGTGGGGGGGGGCCGAGGTTAAAAGGGGTAAAAGAGAGTGAGGAAAAAGACAGAAGTTGGAAGATTTGGTTTAAGGCAGATAAACGTTAAATCATTCCTCTAACTCCGAGTTCCTTTAGTTTCTCCCCGGAGAGTAGTTAAAAGTCCGGAGCGTGACCCGCTCTTAAAACGTTTGCATAACCAACTCAGAGGTTTATTCTGCCGCTAAAACACGAGAGGTGTTTCACTGCTGAAGCAGAATAAAAGTCATTTACACTCCCCTCTACCATCGTCTTAAAAGGCTTTACAGGCTAAAGACTGCGTGGAAAATCAAGAGACATTAACCCTAACTGCTGTTCGCTAAAAACAGACTAATGTGGCGAACGTGAGGACCTCCAGTGCTGGATTGTAAAACGAGGAGGAGATGGACGATTTGAAGTGAGTCAAAGAAAGGTGATCACATCCTGAGGGCTTGAGATTCATCACGGGACATCAGGAGAGGTCGCTACTAGAGCCTGTCCATGGAGAGAACCTGTCCATGGAGAACCTGTCCACGGAGAACCTGTCCACGGAGAGAACCTGTCCATGGAGAACCTGTCCACGGAGAACCTGTCCCCTTACCTTTAATGCCGTTGCACTGAAGTTGACTATAATTCCCAGAGAGGGCAGTCGCCAGGTCGTCCTAAATGAATTAGAGTGAATGGGGCTCATATAGCAGCTTAATATAGTATTAATAATATGTCATAGGTGAAATGGAAAATATACAAATACTAATAAACATGAGGTTTTCATGCTCAATGCTTCGCCGCAGGTATTTAACACACCCACCAACTGTGGCCTGGAAATTTCCATCCTTGCATGAACAAGCGAGCGATCTGCCTCCTTAACAGCCACAACCTGGATCAAGGGAAATTGTAATGAAAGTGGAAGAATCCATACAGGTCTGCGAACAGGCGAATTCCACCCGCGGCAGAAATCCTGCTCCCATCAAATATGAAACACAAAAGATTTACAAGGGTCTGTTTTATAAGGTGGTGTTGTGAGAATGCTTGGCATGTGTGTGTAAGTGTAAGTGTGTATAAGTGTTGTCTTCTCTTGAATTCCTGTCCGACTGGACCGATGCATCGCAGGATAAACAGAAAAAAAAAGCGAGAAACCAGCTCCGAGGCTCAGATGAACTGTTTCTGTGCGGAGGCCAGGTGGCAGATTGTTGGAGTTGGGAGATGAAAGCAGGAGAGGACCAGTGATCTACTCCACAGAACGCTGCTGCAGGAGATGGATCGCACCCCTCTCGTCTATTTTCTCCCTCCGTGCCTGAGAGCGGGTGATGCATCAGGGTCAGGCGTGGTTGAGTGTTGGGAGGATCAGAGCGGACGACGCCCACTCGCCGGGGCCCGAGACGCATGAGGAGGTCGGAGGGAGGGATGAGGAAGAGGAAGAGAAAAATCTGGCGAGAACAATTCAATATACTGGTATTTTTAGGTCATTCCTTTTTTTTTTTTCCCCGACAGGGATTTGGAATATTAATCAAATGTGAGAGCTAAGCGGGTGAGATCTGATGAAACCTTTGACCTCCCCCACAGAGCTCCCCGCTCCCCGCTCCAGGACGTGGGCCTCACCTGCGATCTCACACATTTACATACCTACGCTCATCATCTTGCATAAAGCGAGAATGACGGGGGCTTCGCTTATCAGGTATCGGTAGTCTGTCCGTCAAGAGGGAACTTAAGACGCTGCGCATCAATTAGCATCGCTGATGAGCTCTGGGGCGTCTGGCGGGGGCGATTCTTCTTTTTTGTTTATCAGATGTTGTAAATTCTCACCTGGGATCGAGCTGTTCACTCAGCTCGCTTTGTTTCCACCCACTTCTCTCTCCCCCATACAGATTATGTACATTATTTCAGACTCGACCTGACTGGAGTTCTTTCCGTGTCTCTCGTCGTCTTTTCTATGCACAAAAACCTTTATAACACACGAGAGGAAAGAAAAACCAGAACATTTTAATTAAAAACTGCAATTTCATTCTTTTTTTTTCAAGAGGCAAATGTCCTGAAAGTGCAGAAACAAAGTATAAACGTCAAACAGCTCAGTTTTTCGTCAAGCAGCCTCTGGAGACCACGCAAAAAAATGTCCGTCCCTTTGAGCACCCGACTCTAACACTGGACCCCCGACTGATTTGCATCCAAATGACCATTTCTTGACCTTATCTAGTAGTTGTTGTCGTCCATTATTTACACAAGTCTGTATCCTGCTGTGCAACCAGGTGTCAAACCTCACTTTGCTTCTGACCCACTGTTGCAGTTCATGTGTCTAAAATCCTGCTGGAAAACAAAAAAAACTATATATAAATAAATCTTCTTTACCCTTTGCATCACTTTTCATCCAGTGACGTCCATCGAGTGAGAAACGTCATCGGGCTGCAGGAGAAGTTCCAGTAAACATCTGGGGATGTTTCCACACATGTCCAGACTTCTGTGCATGTGTGGAAACAGTTTTCTCCCATTTTGTCATTTAAGTATCTAACGATTTACTTTCCTCCTGCACTTAAGGAGGAATTCAATGGCTCCGGCTGTTTTTCAGAAATCAATGTAGAAAGTGACGAAACGCCTGATCCCTCTTCACTGACTTCAGTGTTACATCACACGACGGCAGCGTGCACCGCGTCTCCGGGGAGCGACTGGAAGACAAAGGAAAGAAAAGGGTGAAAAAGATTTAGCAGGAGAGATTAAAATCTCAGAGGGTGTGCGAGGGGGAAACGACTCCTTCTGCTGTTCAATTTAACAAAGCTTGGCAGGGGGAGACTTTATTATTTATATTCTTATTTACGGGAGTCTTTGACATTTCTTTATCTCCCTGTTCCCACCGGCCAGGCACAGTCAGACCACTGCTTTCGACCTTGGAGGGAGAATTCCTGCAAACTTAATGTTTTCTCACAGGTTTTTTTCGTGATAGCAAAACACAAAACGGGGATCGGCCGTGCGTGTGTGCGTTCCACTGACAGCAGAAGAGCCTATTACACAGCTGAATGACTAATGCTTTTTATTGTCACAGGACAGGGGCGCCAGAGATGAGCATCACCATTGTCCCCTCCATTGTGCGTCTCAGCTATTGTCGGCAGTCGCTAATTAGTAAATAAGAGCTGTTGACACGCCGCTGCACAGTGCTAATGAACACAAAAGGTGTTAAGCCACAGGAGACGCAGCCGCAGCTCCATCGTGGTGGTGGGTGGTGAAAGAGCAAAATGGCTGCGTGTGTTCGTGTGTGTTTGAAAAGACGAGGAGAGAGAATTTGTGCGTGCAGGACCAGCGCGTCTCCTCTGATTGGACGCCACGACAATGGGCCATGTATACAGTTCCTCTGGTAAATCTCCGTCGCAGGCACGAGCCGCAGACAGAGAGCTCATGGGATTCACAAGTGGAGCGCCCTCCCACAGCTTTATGAGCTGGTGGCGATGTGACTTTGGAGAAGGCGCCCTGATTGAGACAATAACTTGTAAGCCGCGCCCGCTGGCACCGCGGCAGGAATGGACGCCTCTCGGGGATGGGGATGAGGGAGGGGTGAGGAAGAGGGGGGGGAGATAGGGAATCTGTCAGGTATGAAAAGAGGCAAAAACAATGGCACGAATGAGGAACAAGGCTGCCTGGGAGTTGACAGAAAGACATCAGTCCTCGGTGACAAGGACAGAAACCCTTATCAATGGGCTGCACTCTGCAGGCCCGGCAGAGACAGACAGGAGGAGGGGGGGGGGACGCTGAACTCCGAAAAGAGTTTGTTTGCCACTGATGAAAATCCACTAAAAACTCTGCCACGCCTCAACAGTATATGAAACATCCAAAGAGTCACCGCACAGCAAATACTACGAGAACAGAGAAATGATGGGAAATAGTATATCTTTATTCTTATGGCACAATACAAAAAACAATTTGCACAAGTTCCAACAGTCGAGCATGTGCACGAGATCCAATATTTGCAGGGGTAAAGAAAAGAACCGGGAACCAAAGCAACCAGAGGATGAATGGTTGATACAGTAATTAGTAGCTGCAGCCTGAACCAACACTTATCCAAGATGAACCCTGTTCCTCAATTCGCGTGTTCCACAGCGAAAAAAAGAAAGTCCTATCTGCAGCCAGAGAGATGAGTGATTTGTGCAGCGTTTCCATTTCAGCTGAGCTCGGCAGGGGTTAACAGCCTCTGCAAGTCTGGGTGACTCATCTCCACTTCAATTGGTGAGATAAGCTCTGGGATACATCCGTCTTTAATGAAGGAAATATTCCTGGCGAAAAAATAAATGTGGTAAAAAACTCCAGTTTTGTCAGAATACTGAGAAATACATATATTAGTCTAAATGCACATCTTAAAATTCAGAGGTTAGAGAAGGAGACACTCTGATGTATTCAGATCTTGGAGGTACGGACGACTGGAGCTCAAGTCACGGAAGCTGCTCCGCCGGCCGCCATCAGTATTCGAGATGGGTCCTTGGCCACTAAACTGAGGACCAGTCAGCGAGTGCCTGTAATCTGCTGTGAAAGCTGAGTCCTATGAAGGAAACATCTCAAGCGTTCAGCTGTCTGCTCCTTTTGCTAAAGTCAATCTCCCGCTTGACTCTCCTCTCCTGCTCCGGTGGATGTGTGTTAGTGTGTTTGTGTGTGTGTGTGTGCAATAAGAAACACAACCACGCACACACCTACACACAGACAGATGGGAACACACGTGCAAACACAGAAAATTCAGGGAGTCATCCATGCAGGGCTTGTGCCCACGAGGCTGCCAGTGGGAAGGGGGCAGGTTGACGTTGGGAGGTTGGGGATTGCGGTGGTTGCGGTGGGGTGGGTGGGTGGTGGGGGCGGGGGGGGGGGGGCAGTTTGAGTGGCTCTTGCTGACAAATGTCCCCCTTTTACTTTCAAGCTCCTGTGAGCAGGTGATTGATCAATCCGAGGACGTCGTGCGGGGGCTTTCGACGAGGAACATGCGGTGAAAGAACGCGGCCTGTCGGCAGATTTGTCCCCGAGATTGTGCCACTTCTCAGATTAACAGTCGCCCTCCACGCGGGGCTCCTGAGACCACGGTTCTCTGACGTGTTGGATTCGGGATGAAGTGATAATCAGCGAGGCTCGAATCTCAAGTGATGGCATTTTTCATTTTTCAGCAAAATCTAATTCTCGTTCCACTGTTTCGAAGGAAAATTAAGTTTTTCTCTTCTTGTCGTGTTAAACGGAGCAAGAAACACAGGAAAGATTGATGTTCACTGTTTATTTGGGAAATTTATTGTGTGCAATGTGTTTTATCTGTTGAGCAGCTTCTGTTTTTGCAGTTAATATCTGTTGAGCTAATGCCGACACATTTACACTGTTGTTTTCAAAACGTCGCCGTTGATTAATGTGCACTGTCTCTGAAAAGAAGAAGAAGGAGGAAAAAGATGCAAAGCCACAGTAAAAAAAAATCTCTATAATCTCTGCACGATTTAAAGGTGCAGCTGAATTTGGCTTAATCTTGAGAGGAGTGGGTGCTCGTGAGTCATTATCACCACATGACTCTTTCTTCTTTGGATGTTTGATTGTTATATGAGTGAACCATCGACGATAGACGACATTCTATAGCTCTTAAAAAGTGAGGTTTAATTTTCCCGATTGCCCCCTGGTGGCTGGCTGCAGCATAGGTCATAAACCTGTACCTCGTCCATGCTGTTAGATGATACATGGACTAAACTAAGAGGTCAAAGATGGTTTCTGTCATTTAGGATCTTTGTTATCACACTGATGTACGTTCGCATGCCAGTTTTTCCAGTACGTGTTTGTTAGTTATTTGATTCTTTAAAAATGGAGTGAAATGTCAATCCTGCGGCTCCAGATGACATCATCGAAACAAGATGGCAGCACTTCTATCTGGGACATTCTGGATAGCGAGAAGTTTAAGTTTTAACCTCCTCTACTCTCCCAGAAACCTTTGTTTGCCATGGAGCCGGGCGGAGTTACAGCAGCTCCATCAGCTGTAGAGACAGTTCAAACCGTCGTGTCAGGCGCTGACTACACGCGGGAGGGAGACGGCGAAAAAAACAAAAAGGTCTGTGAATGATGAATTCCACCTGCGCTGCAACTCAATTATGAAACACGGCTCTGGGAGGAGAGCGCCTGTCACAAACCAGCCAAGTCCTCGAAGTGTGTAGAGCCTGTGTGAATTTCAGGGAAACGCATCTGTCCTCAGAAATCTGCCGTACCTGAGCGTGCCGTTTGCTCTGAGCGCGCACGCATCGCTAAAACGGTAATAATAAATAAATGGCGCACCACCTGGAGGCTGCATTGATGGATTTGAAGGTTTAATTGCCCAGGCGGCGTCGAGGAAAGGTTTCAGTGTTGTCTGTCACTCGGGCTTTTTTGTTTCTCAGAAGCGTCGGCTGCCACACAACAAACACGAGACCCCCCCCTTTGAATTCTCCAGCGAGGCAATGAAATCAAGGTGATGTGTCGAGGAGCTTTTCGGAGAGTGAGACCGAGAGATAAACATATAGAGGACAGAGTGTACAAACCATGATGGGAGTGTGTGTGTGTGTGGGGGGGGGGATGTGTGAGGTGCTGGCTGACAGAGTGTGTCGGAGAAACCCAGAGGAGACTGGCAAGACAGCTGGATGGAGTGGAGACTACTGTCTTACATTCACAGCACAGCACTGAGCAGCTGGCCACCTCTTCTCTCGCTGTACACACACACACACACACACACACACACACACACACACACACACACACACACACACACACACACACACACACACACACACACACACACACACACAGGCAGAGAAAAGGCATGTATACTCAGACAGGCACAGTGATACAAGCCGAGGGACGGGAAAAGCCTCAAAGTGCATTCGGAGATTTGAGGAGAAGTGCTCTCCCCTCACCGTGCACACAGATTGGTACTGAAATACGCCGCCGCCCTTTGGCCGGCCTCCTCTGTCAGGTGAAGCCAAACAGCTGGAAAGATGAAGAAGACAGAATGGACAGATAGAGGGGTGGGGTGGGGGGAATATTGAGTCAGTCTTCCAGAGAAACCGATTCCAACATGAAAGCGGTACAGCGTCACACCGCATTAGGTCGGGTATAGACTGAATAGGACGTGCATGCCAATATTCTGCACGATAATAATAAAAAAATAAAAAAACCTGCCTGCCCTGAGGGTGTGTGCACGAGGCCTCTGCAGACCTGACACAACTCCCCACCCCACAAGTGAAATCAGCAAATTGTATGCTCTCATCTGTCATGCTCACATCAAAGGCAATTTCCTGTGTTCACGCCGTCTGGAGCAATCCCCTTTTTATTTTCAGCAAACGGAGCAAGCGGAGGGGCGAGCGTCCCCTGCTCTTTGTCTGCCTTCCGCTACCGTGGGCTGCCCTTTCTCATCAATGGACATGAATAATGAAGTGGCAAAGTGGAGGGTTATTTTTGGTCGACCAGGTTCCTGGGGGGTAAATGTCAGAAATGTTTCGGATAAGACACTTGCGGATGAGTGACAGGAGGCTTGGATGTAAAAACCCATGGTGAATCATCGCTACCAGCTGTACCCGGGAAGCGAATAAATAGGACTTTTGTTTCCTGTACCTGATGGACAGTAGAAACGGAGAAACTTGTGGAATTGTGGCAACAGCTTGTTTAACGTGTCCTCTCGTTGTCTCTGGTAAGCCACTTGTGCATTATCTCGATTAAACGATTGTTGTTATGTCTGCTGTCTTCCCACGTCGAGCTTTTAAAAACCCTCCGGTTGTGCAGCCCAGCATTTGACAAAACCCCAGTTCTTTGATTACAAAGGTCAGAGGAACAGTTGAAAGCTTGCGTATAAAAAAAAAAAGAAAAAAAGGGAAAGAAGTTAACTATCAATCCCACGGACCACTGCATTTTGAAACATTCAATTACCGAGCCTGAAGTGCCTTTGTATACCCTGCTAACCGCGAGCCAAGCCAAGGACTATACGCTTAATGTGCACACCCTGTTTGGCAGTTTAAAACGCCTTAGGTAAATTTAGCATAAATTGAAGAAATAGTGTGAGACTTATTGTGTGATTGCTATATATGGTTATGGCAGGTAGAGCTATTAATGCAAGAAGGACGGAAATAATCATGGCCAGACTATAACTCTATACGAGCAGTAAATTACCCAGGGGGCGTCCACACAGCGAGCTTATCTTTGAGAGGAGCCCTTTAATTGTTAAAATGTAAAATACTTTCGGAGCATGTGGTTCTGCACACCTCGTGTCTCCATGCTCCGCGGTGTGTTCTCCAAAGTGAGGCACACTTAAAAAAGCACATTTTGTGAAAGATTACATAATCTCACAGAGCTTGTTGCAGCCTTCTTTGATATCTGGCCGCTCAGACAAGGGCACTTTCATCTTCCCCCCGTGTATCTAATTAGCAGTGGCTGGTCCCCGCGGCGGGGACTGTGAGGTGGTCTCACCATTGTCATTAATCCTCCAGTCCTCCTGCAGAATAGCGCCGGACTACACAGACCCGGCGGGGTCACGGGTCAGCTGCTGATAGCCGCCCCCAAACACACAGAGTCATGCTCATGTGCAGACGTGCACACACACACACACACACACACCCTGAGAACAGCATCTGGTCAAACACAAGGTGAATCAGCCCCATTCAGCCTGCGTGCCTCGGCAGACTCAATATGCTGCACTGGTCGTGAGCGGCACCTCCATCGACTGGTGTCTGCTCCCAGACTGGCTTCAGCAAACAGCAGCTCGTCGTACAAAGACACCGGCAGGAGGTAAATACACTGTGGGAAGATAACTTTGTCCTCTCCTGTGTGTTTGCATGTGTACAACCTCAGTGCTATTTCAAGTCGTACAGACATCACTGCTTGAACTTTTTTACTGGAGGCATTTGAGCTTCCAAATCCTTCTGCATTGACAGAATGCTTCCTGCTAAACATTTTAGCCATTAGCCTAAATTAGACACAAATAATTATAATTTGTAAGACGTATAACATTTTACCAAAGGAGTTTATGTCTTAATCTCTAGTTTCAAGTCAAGTCGAGACAAATGGATCCATTGAGGCGTGCATACCGTGTGATTGACAGCTGGTGCAGTCAAATGGGTGAAAGTCAAGCTCCACCCCTCGCTCCTCAATACATGGTTACTTCTGGTTTAAAAAAAAAAACCAAGATGGCGCTAAACAAGATGCCAAACTAAAGGCCTTTAAATGGTAGTTCACAGACGAGTGGGTGTCGTCAGATCGAGGCCAATCAAAACCATTTATCTAAAAGTGGGCGGAGCTGCCATCAATGTGAAGAGGTTCATCAGGACGCCGTTAAAGAAACAGGATGCTTTACTTTCTCTAAATGAGAACCAACACCTGCACCCACAGGGTTTTAAGAAAGACGTGTGTACTGTAATATTTGGTAAAGGCTCAATCTGCCAACTGGCCCCGCTGGTCATGTCCCACATTGACACATTGCTATGATTGGTTGTCGGTGAATCCAATTGAGTCCAGAGGCCCATTGAAAATCGAAAATGAATTCAGGGTTTCCAGACGATTTCGCTTGGCGTCGCCAGTCTTCACCGTTGACTCTGATAAAATAGACGCTGGGAGGAAAGAAAAGCTCATAACTGCACATAACCACGTTAGATATTTTGAATCCTGAGCCCTTGACTTGTGCAATAAAAACCTTTTTTATGTCTGCGAGACATTTCCAAGAATAATAATCGAGATTAACTTGGCCTCTGGCCAAACAATTCAAGGTTCGGCGCTAATTGCCGTGCGAGCAATAACGGACAGATAAGCTGTGTGTGAGCAGCGTGTGAACAATCCACCAGAAGCGTAATTCAGGTATAAATATCTGGTTTATGTGGTGCATGAAGAGGGAGGCTGCAGAATGAGAATTTCAGGCAGATTCTGTGAAACTGATTCAGAGCTGGAGGGCGGTGGCTTAACTGTGAATCTGGATATTGCAAAGAGACCGAAATGGGGGAAGGGGTAGCGAGGTTGGGCAGAGAGACAGGAGGAAGACAGGGGTGGTGGTGGGGGGGGGGGACGCTGAGGGGAGACTTGGATGAAGGCGAGATGAAGAGGAACCATGTCCAGAAACACTGGAGGGTAGAAGTGCAGAGGTATGGTTAAGATATGGTCACAATACAGAAGGAGCCAGCATTTTCTCCAACTCGAATACAGTGTGTGTTTGTGTGTGTGTGTGTGTGCATGTGTGTGTCAGACGGCAGAGCAGACCCCGAGGCTGTACCCGCTGAGAGCAGTTAAACCTGGAATCAGACGGCTCGCTGGAAACAGATCTGCACAGAGCAGATGCGGAGCGAGAGATGCTTGTATACAAGCCTCAGAGGCCGTGCATTCCTATTTCTAGCACATATTATTAACACTCATGACTGCGGATTTCTTACTCGGAGCGATCGTAGCATAAGACTTTTGGCTGATCATACATTATACTGTTTGCCTCAGCTGCTCCCACCTCAAACACACCGTCCCCTGCACGTCAGGCAGCTTGGAGAGGGATAAAGATAAGGAAAGGAGACGGGACAGCAGGAGCAGATGGTGTTTTTGCATGCAGGACTATGTGTGTGTGTGTGTGTGTGTGTGTGTGTGTGTGTGTGTGTGTGTGTGTGTGTGACCGAGAAAAATTTCCAGAGGAGGGTCATCAGATCTCCGAATGCATTATTAAAAACCTGTCGCATTAACACCTGTCGCACGGGTATCGGCCCGAGAGCGGGCGCTCTCTGCGTTGTGGATAATTAGAGAACAATTAACTGCTATGAGGAGAAGAGTGGGTCTGAGTAAGCAGCGCTGTGTGTTCAAAGTGAAATGTTTATGTCAAAATGAACATCCAGGGAGCTGTAATTGGAGAATGTGGGTCTCTTGCATCAACCAGAGTTTATTTTAAGGTTTCTCTCAGCATGTTTATGACTCGGTTGTGAAATCACGACACACAAAGTATTACCAACTCTTACACTTAATCCTTGTTAACGTCGCCTCGTCAAATTTCATCCATCTTTTTGAATCACCTCTCTTGGCAAACTACCTTGGGGTTGTCCAACTTTCAGAGAAAGTGCATGAAATGTTCATTTAATAAAGCATATCTGTCTGCGATTTTTTTGGCCCGGTCCTCTAAAATGCCTCAATCAATTATACATGGCCGTTGCCAGCAGGCTGAGAGCGAGTCTTTTCTTTTCTAAATTCAGCAGCTCCGTTCGTCTGTGTGTGGTTTCCCCCCCCGACAGAAAGGCTGAAATGCAAACTAAGTGGTGCTCTGTCTCGTCAGAAGTCGCCTGTAGGACATTTGATTAAATGTAGGTTCATGCAGCAAAACTACAAGTTGATAATATTCTTTGTTTTGTCTCTGTGAAGCCGCACAACGAGCTAAAAGGCCAAAATGGTGACAGGGATCTTAATTTAGCCTGTTAGCATGCTAGCTTTGGCACAAATTACAAGGCTGAGGGAAATGTTTTGTTATTACCCCTCAGAGGAGGTTATGTTTTCATAAGAGACACATTAATACCTGGCGTAAATGTAATTACGTCCAACTCCCATATAGATACAGGGTTCTAGGGGTCACTATAGTCATTAAGGTGCTTCCTCTGGGGACCATGACTGTCAAATTGTCATGGTAGTCCATGCAATCACTGTAAAAAAAGACTATATTTGACATGATGTGCAGAATACAACATTTATGTCTCTAGTGAAGATATTTTATGTTGTTGTCCTTCACCTCAATCCACTTTTACCCATTAATTCTGTGAATGAATATGATGATGCCGTAAAAAACAAGCATCTTTTGCGTCCTCCACCGAGCCGGCCTCCTTCTCTTCCTGTCTTCAGGCGCCATATGGTTCGGTATAAGAATTCTTTTACACGGGATCTGGGAAATGTTCCCTTACAAACTTTGATTTAATAGACGGAGCGTTACGAGCTGGCAGCCTGGACAAAGATTTTATGAGTGTCCCCCCACGGAGAAATATAGCAGTCACCAAATGAGATAAATGTTAGCACTAATAAAAGTCAAAGTAGCTCTCTCTCTTCTTTATCTGCCGATAACGCCGCGCCACATTCCTCCTGAAGAGGCTGAGAAACGTCAGCTTTGCTCCTCTGCGGTGAAAATGGAAGTGTGAGCAAAACAATGCAGATGGAGTCGAGGTAAGAAGAGAATAAAAAAAGCTCTGGAGGAAAATAGTTCTTGTTACACCAATTTACCTCTGACGCTCCACTTGAAAGGACATTGGCTGCTATTTTGGGTTCTGCAGTGACGGAGGGAGAGAGGGACTCGTCACAGTGAGGACGCTTCAAAATTGAGAAACTCACAACAACAAAGAAAGTCAATCAGAAGTCATGATGACACAGTAATTATAAGACCGACTCAAAGCAGCCAGTTCGCTGCCGTTATGGTTGTCTGTGAAGAAATTTAAATGATGTGCAGTATTTTACACATTTAAATCAACTTATATAAAGTTGATCAGCTGCAAAGATTTGTTTTATTGTGAAAGCCGGTGACCCCTTCACTTCCGAGTTCATCAAACTGGGCACACGTCGTTGCAGGAAGGAAGGAAGCTGCAGGAGGAAGCACATTGACAGCTGCAGGGACGAAAAGATGCTTTTACATAAACACAACTCAACCATTAAAACGGGACCAGAACCCATCGGAGGCGATCGGTGGGTTGGATCTGTTAATGGGACCAGACAAGTTTGGTAGGAAACTTTGTAGGTGTGAGTTTGCAATAATGGACCCTTGTAAGGTTCTGCATCAGCTCTTTAACCAGATTAAACTCTCTAACTTTGATCTGCACGAGAGGCAGTAAACTTTTTTTAAGGATGTTCGTATTAATATTTGTCTTCGGACTTTCATTAATTTCTCCTGGCTGAGAGGAGACACAAGCAACCCGGACCAACACATCTGATGCAATGTACTAATAAGCCGAGCGTGTCATTGCATTTATCTTATCTGACATCACTTCGGGTCCACTGGGCACAAACGAATTCACACAAAAGTTTTTTTTTTTCTTCTCTTCTGCCCAAAGCGAAGTTTGGAGAGCTTGTGGTGTACGCAGCTTTATTCGGTTCTGTCAGCGTTAATGGATCCCAGTGGGCTCACTCATCTCCCAATACAAAGAGGCGGCTCTAAACAATGCATATAGTGGGTGGCTGGTCATTCCTAGTGTTGCAGGGCATGAATTAATGTGTAAAAAGCACGGAGAAACCCACATATGACCAATCAACCATTGCGAGAGCTGTTTGCATCCAGGGGAACGCGGCGTCCCGGCTCTGCTGAGGCCTATTAATGGTGTCAGTTTGGTAGAAATCTGAATCTGAACTTTGGCCATTAAAATTGTTTTAGCATAGGAACTTCTGTGCCACTTGAGACTTAAAAACAAAAACATCAAAAAGTTTCGAAACACACTTTACGCTGATATGAGATATCGCCGATATATGCAGTGTTTTTATTAAACACCACAAGTGAGGTCCAATGTTTTTATTACTTCAGCTGGTCGCAGACAGAGAGACCATTATGTAGTGGAAACATTACAAAGCAAACTTGTCTTCACTACTCAAGGTGATTGCTCATTTTGAATACGCACATTATAGTTGTTATTATGCTGTGACTTTATTTTATGAGCATTAAATATCTTTATAATGAGTCTTGCGTTAAGGCTGGTAACCAGTATTCCTGCTGGATGTTGGTGCAGTGTTCTCCCCGTGTCTGTGTGGGTTTTGCAGATTCACTATGCATATGACAGTAACATTTTAAAAATAGGGATTCAGTCAACTGTCTGCAGGTTGGTTCCACACTTTTGGCCCCAGCTTGTTTCCTCCAGGAGCAGCACTTCTGCGGCTGCACACGTTTCTTTGCCTTGACAAACCAGTGGTGAAGGTTTTTCCACAGTTCCCAACAGAATGACTCGTCTGTCCAAGTTGTCTCCGTACTCACACTCCAGGAGCCATCTGAGAATCTGGAGCACGGACCTGTCCTCAATCCACGTATACGAGAGGTGCCACCAAGTCTAAAAGGTTGTCGGGCGGTACCAGCCGAAACGAGGCGACTGCTTGGACACTGCTGCTTCTTTTTAAATCCAGTTTCTAATTGTTTTCTTTATTCGCTATCTAAAAAAAGTCTCCTCTTGCTAGAACTAGATATAAATTGTTACATGCAAAAATAAGGATGTTACTCCTACGGACCTCGGAGGATGTCTCACTCTCAAAACTCCTCCCGCTCCATCTCTGAACCCTGAGGTGAATGAAAAAACCCACCTCTGATTGCTCTGGGTCATGAATGATTCAAGAGCTCCGACTGACGGAGAAATGAAGACTCACAACAGCCTTGTTGTTTTTTTTCCTTCTGTCGTTAAAATAATTGCAAACCTTTTGAGACGTGCGGTATTTACTTCGTGGACATATTGTCTGATATACATTACTCATTATTGCCTGAAACACCCTTGACTCATTCTTAATGTTCCTCCTTCATCACCTTGAATGGGCTCTGTGCTGCTCGTGCATCCAGCTCCTGAGTTATGAGAAATCCCTCGCTTCCTCCGCATAATGTAATCCCCCGCAGCACTCGGGCACGGAGATTAATCTGTCAATCCTCACTGTATTAACCTGCACCTAAATATGTAATGTATGAATGGAGGCGTCTCGGTTGGAGCGTCTCCGCGCCGCTGCTCTCCGACCACTTGGCCTCCGCCTTTCGTGAGCCTTTAGGCCCGAGAGTGCTCATCAATATGAATACTGCTGTTTCTGCTGCACTATTACTGAGCATTTTGTGTCCCTGCAAGACAACAGGCACTTTAGATACGGGTGAAGAAGTGTTTTCTGCCACGCTGTCACGAACACTAACACAGTCTTGAACCTTTTTCGAACGTGGTCTCTGCAACATTGCTGTGTGTTTAGCTAATGGTCTCCGCGATGATTCCCTTCAGACGTTACAGGATGGTAACGATGTCCATTTCACACTAGGTGATGGATTTAATGACCTAGTGTGCAGAATTGTATCTTGTGTTTACTGTCTGAATAATAAAAAAGCTGTTAAACACGTACTTTTATTTTTTAGTGCGTCACATCTACTAACATGGAGGAGGTAGGACTTATGAGTCTAAATCGTGATGCCAAGGATTTATGGTCGTCACCTTTCAATCCAATTCATGCTACGCAGTGTTTTGCTTTACATTCACTCTGTGAGCACGGAGGAAAGTAGAAAAATGCCGGACTCTGATGTTTATTCTGCTTTGTTCTAGCTTTTTCTCTCACCCCATTGTTTTCCTAGATTGCACTCTCTCCACTTTTGGACAGCATCTTCCAGTTCCCCCCATAAATCGTCTTTTAGAACAGCCCCTAATCTCCAGTACTGCTGTGTCCGTGAAAACTCTGTAACCTCGTCTTTATAAAGGATGCAGGGAGGAATTTCCAAGGACCAAGACGGCTATTGTGCCCCGTACCCCTGGGTCGTATTTAAACTGCTCATCCTCTGTCTTTCTGGACTCGTGGCGGCTGCACTGGGCCTGTATTAGTCCTGGTTTAGGGGACACTTGCTGACACAGCTCAAACAGCAGCACGGCGAGGCGCTTACAGAGAGGTGAGCATCAAATATCAGAGAGTCTACGGCTGGATAAAAAGATAAGCAGCAGAAGAGAGGAAAAGCGTTTAAAAGCTCTGGTGCAGCTTTATTTCTCCAGGTGTGTGTGTGTGTGTGTGTGTGTGTGTGTGTGAACGCGAGCCCACTGTTCTGTAACTTATATCAACTTCTAATAAAATCTTTTGGGCACAGATGCCAGATTTTAACCGTCACTAGACTTCACCAACTGGCACACGCAGCCTACAAGACTAAGCAAATGTGGGTCAGAGCAGACGCCTCCGGAAGTGAAGCACTTCGTATTTATTTTTCATTTTTTTTATTGCTTACAGCTCAGCCCTGTCCGCTTGTTGTTGGTTTGTTGGTTTGTCTGTAAGCAAGATTACGCAAAAGCTACTGGACAGTTCAGCAAAAAACTTGTGGAAGGAGTGAGGGAAGAACCCATCAAATTTTGGCGTGGATCCAGATCAGGGGGAGGATCCTGATGGGTAAAAGATTTAGGGGATGGTATGGATGAGCAGTGTTGAGCTCCACTCGTGGACACGCCCCCACAGCCGCAGATGAAACTGAGGTCTGGGTCTGTGTCTGCTTGGGTAGTAAACACTTTATGGACTGAGAATGTGAGAGGGAGACACCGAGCGAGCATGAGGCAACTAGAGCTGCAGACAGGAAGCAACAGAGCAACAGAACAAACACCAACTTAGAGATGATAAAGTTCACACTTTTGAGCACAGCATGAAACTGTGACAATTTGGAACACGAGTGTGTGTAATCATGCAGATCAGAATAAAAATCTTAATTTAGTGGAATTAAATGCTGTTTCTTAAGAGTGTAACTACCTGTGACTACCACCAGTGTCCAGCTGAGAGACGTAATGTGACCTAATAGCCATGAGGCTTGTTTTAATTTAAGGGAACTGTTGGGCCTTGACGGAGACGTGCACTCCACTGAGTTTCATGTACTTCAGCGGCAAAGCCTCTCACCTAATGGCCTCCCTCGTCCTTTTCTTGCAGAGCCGCCGTCTGACTTCTTCATTTTCTGTCCTGCAGGTTTACAAGGGCAGTCCCCCTGCTGACAGACTAATGGACAAGACGTTGCCTCTTTGCTGAAATAAAGATAAAGGCCATTATCTCCTCATCGCTTGCACCAATAATTGTCAGACGTCCAATGACCTCCCAACAGGTGCACTCGCCCCCCCCCTCCCCCCCTTCTCCCTTGCTGCTCCCGACAGACAGCTTCTGCAGCAGACAGCTCGAAATAGAGAATCTGGCTTTTAAAAACAAGGTGGTTTCTATTTATATGCAGAACCTGTGCTTTTAATGCCACAGTGACAAAGCTGGAGGGGATATCGACAACAGTAAGAGGAATCCCATTGCCCTGCTGTGTACGGGTGTGTGTCTGTGTGTGTGTGTGTGTGTGATCCTTCAAATGGGAAATGAATCATTGCAATAGGAGGAGCTTAATTTAAGTGTTTCAAAGCTAATTCTTCTCTTGTTCTTCAGAGGGATGCAACTGAAACGGTACCAAATGCTGTTGCTAGGAGACAAACAGTGGCGGTCCACATATAGGGAGCAGGCGAAGGGAGCGGTGGAAGTGCCGGCGCCGACTTCAGACCGGCATCACCAAACAGAAAGTACGTTGAAGTATGCAGTGATTCAAAAAATAATGAGGAGAATAAGCAGATTCCTCTATGGCTGTTTCATTTACCCCCGTGCTTCACATAAACAGGAGAGTCTATACCTTTGGAATTTGAACTTCAGCAACCTAGACAAGTATCTGCTCCCATGATGCACCACCTCCTAATAAATCCCTCACATACGCAATCAAATAAGCATGAATTATTCAGCGCTGCCAAACAAGTCGTACATAATCATTTAATGAGTTCCACTCCTATCTTTTTGCTCCGATATACTCGGATGAAGACGGCCTCCTGTCCGCGAGAGAACTTGGCCGGTTCGTCTTTGAACATAAGCGCATCCCACTTATCGTTCAGTTTCAAGACTGATCCGACTTTTTCTGGGCTTCTAATGAAAAACAAACAGATTAATGGAATTGAGAGATTAGTCCGATCTCCGAACCGCAAACATTCGAGACAATTAGCTGAAAAGCAGCCACAGCGTCTGTTCAAACATCAGCCCGACCAGTTGAGGTACTTTCTCTCTCTTCTCCGCCAGTGCTCATCTCATCTGTCACACAGCCGGCGACTGGTTTCGGATTCTGGGAGAGAAAAACACACACTTATCTCTGGTGCTCGACATATCATAAACCAAACAGAGATTTTCTGCAGGAGTGATTAAGCTACTGGTCTAACACGGAGAAAGAAAACAAAGATTAGACTTTATAATACCAGCTGTAAAACTAGCATGAAAATATAATCCACAAGGATAATAGAAAATACTTGACCTTGGTGCCGTGAGTGGATTTAAAGAAGGTTTCAGTTAAGTGTTGCATCTGTATGCAAACACACAGATGCTTGAATAGTCAAATACAAATATTGCTATTGAAATAACAATGAGGTTGACTAATACTTACAGTTATTACTATTTTATACTGAAGTTCTGGACGTGTTTGGCAGCTCGTGAATAAATGATAAAGTGACTGATACCAGCAGATTCAGAGCATCAGATGTTCACTGTCAACTGGCACCCAATGGTTTTTCACAAAAACTAAAACATTCCCTCCTCCGGGAAGACGGATTAGTTTGATGCCTTCAAAGAAACAAATTTGGAATATTCAAAATTTCACTTTTCCTTTGATACGTAGCCGTACTTTTAGTTTTTTATAGAGTTGTGTAATGAAGAAACTGTGCCACAGCTGAGGGGGGCTGCTTTCAAACTCCGCTCCCTCAAAATCAGAGCACGGCAGCTAAAACTCCCAAAATCTAGAAGAAGAAGTGTTTTTTTAATTTAACAGAAATCGAACATGACAACGAACGTTTCGACGACGGCAGCCGGCTCCTGGGGAAATGTGGCTGCTAATTAAGTGGAAGTGTCGGGGATGCCAGCGTTTCCCTCACAATCACTGTTCTGTCTCACAACCTCCCTCTGACAACACAACAACTCCGACACACACACACACACACACAGTGCAGGTGAGAGTAGAGGGAGGGGAGCACACGTTGTGTAACACTGTTTTTTTTTTACGGTTTGAAATCAGAATGAACTAGGATAAATCAATGCTGCACCAAGTTGCACACATTCACATCAGTCCTCTAAATATGACTGATTTAGATCAAGACCCATGAATTATTTTCTGGGAAACGATCAGAAAACTGTCCTCAAACGAACCTTTCTCACAAAGAAAGTGACGAAAAATGTCCCTCTTCGTCCACGTCCATGCAAAGAAGATAGTAACTGGAGTTTTTCCAAGAGGCTTTTTGGTGCCAGCACCTCTTGTCCCTGAACCATTCCTGTTTTGTGGAGCAGAAACCAGCAGCACGGAGGGTTAAATAAAAGTTAATGGTGCAACGCAGCTAACAACTTCCCACCATTTCTTGGAGTTGAGTCAACTCACTGCTTGTGGCGACTTGAGTTCATTACAGACGTTTGCCCTTTTTAAATACCTGTGTGTCCTGGTGTGTTCCGGCCTTTTTAAAAGAAAGTTCCACAAAAGCTTGAACAGATAAAAACAATAGAAAAGCACTATTTGGGTTTTCTGCAGGTGCTCGGGCTTCCTCCCACAGTTAACTGGAGACTCTGAGTGGACCACAGGTGTGAATGTGGATGTTTGTGCATCTCTATGCCACTCTACTACATTTCCATTTTAAAAGTTTAAGCTTTTTAGAGCCGCTGTTAGAGAAGTTTTGGAAACACTGCTGGCTGCGTCTGGGTTTGTGTTTTCAGTCTGGACGAGTAGAACCTCAGATGTTTGGAAGCAAAATGACGTTGACTCTCACAGCCGCTTGCCGATCGGGTCTTTTCGGTCACGAAGTAGCCTTCACCGATTCGTCAGGCTCCTCATCACATTCAGGGAAGAAACAAACAGCATCAGCCTCAGCGACCAGTGCAGAACGCAACACGGATAACAACATTTAACAGTAACCTGTCCACGTTGTACACGCCGCTCGCACAAACGTCTACTGGGATCGGTTCCAGCTCCTGTGACCCTCAAAGGAAAGTAACTGAATCATTCCATGACAAAGCATCAACGAAAATAAAATGTGATGAGTTTCACTGAGTTAATCAATTTTGTTTTTCAATCTTCTCTCACCTTTTATTTCTTTACAAATTGGAAAGTTTCAAAAAAATAATAGATTTGTATGTTTTCCCCCTCAAACCTTTAATCTCTCAGTTGCATGTAGTGAAGTTGAATCAATGAAACAAAAGCATGTGGACGTTCTTCAGCTTGTGTGCAGCCGTGAATGCGTCAGCGCGGCTCTCATTAGTCGGACATTACGGAGGCTGAGGAGCGAAGCTGCTGGAGCTGCCGGAGACGAGGAGGCAGCGAAGCTCTGCAGACAACAGGCCGAGCTTACGGAGGATAAACATCATTATTTATTAATGGCCTAATATGATAACGAGAGTAGCACTGTATCGTGGCAATTAACAGTACAGTCAAGGTCATTAAATTTCACTTAAGTAAAAGTATTACAGAGGCGGATGGCGGCGTTGCATAATGAATAAATACACACAGGTTGTATAATAGATGACGGCGAGGAGGATTTCTTCAGGTTATAAATGATGTATGTGAGTGAAATATCTGTTTCTTTATGTCCTCACATCCACAGGAATCTTTTCAAATGTGCTGTACATCCCAAAAGGATGGATTCAAACTAGCCTGTGGTTCCTGATGAGGTTTGATTTATTCCGATTGTGGATTCAGGTAGAAAAAATGACGTGTCAGCACTCAGGTTTCAACAAATCAGAAGATGTTATGAAAGTGTGTTCTCCTTTGTATGAGTTTTAATATCAAGGCCGCCGGTGGGAGAATCAAAAATGGAACATCCTGCTCCTGTGGGGGAACAGGTATGTGCTGGGTAAATATTTGATGTCCTCTGTGCGAGTGTAACACTGCGTTTGAAATGTTCTGTACATTCGATCATCAGTGGGGGGTTTTCTCAGATACCTGTTGGACCGGAGATGTTGTTTACTGTTAGGAATCAAGGAACTGGAAGTCGTCCTCTGCGGACCGGGAGAGAAAACTCGAAGTGTTGTCAACATGTCCCGCTTTGTGATGGAGAGACGAAACAGACCGAGCAGCTGACTCATCGTCCTCGGGCACTGCAGCCGGAGCCAGAAAGACCGAAAAAGAGAAAAGCATTAATGAAAAGAGGGGAGTGAACCCACATGAACAGGAGGAGAATGTGTCAGATCAGCACATACAGAGTGACGGCTTTTTTTTATTGCTTGCAGGTGAATTAATGCCGAGTTTGAAAAAAGAGAGCCTGAGCATTTATCAATTTGAACTTTACACTCTACTTCCTCCCTGCGTCACAAAGTCTGGACCCCACAACCTTCTGTCCGACTCAGTAACGAGCTCCATCAGCCAACACGTCTGTCATTGCTCATGTGGGGGATGAAATCATTTCACATCACAGTGTTGGTTATTCTGGCTTTTAATTAATAAAGCTGCTAAGGCAGAAAATACCACCTGCCTGTGTGATGTGACGTTTTCCAGACAGGCCGCTGATTTATGACTCAGATACTGTTGTCCAATGAAATCCCCCCCCCCCCCTTCAAAGTTCTTTCTTAATCATCATTACAATTAATAACTCTTATCTTATTGGTGTCAAATAAATCCCTAAAGATAGACAAGAAATCGTGATAGCGTCATAGTGACTTCTGTTGCAAGGAAAATAAAGTTCCCTATTAACTTATCGTCCAAGAATAACTTAGTTTTGCGTGCATGTCACTTCGGACATCTTGTGCATTATTCCCCATCTTATTTAATATCAGGATGTTTTGAAGAAAATAGTCGGATCCCTTTGAAATAACAAGTATAAGACTTGTGCTGTGAGATATTTAAGCTTATTTTCTTATTGCAGGTAGCAGATTACAGATCGAGCATCTTTCACGCCTGAGAAGATCAAGGAAGAATGCATCATAAATCCACTTATGTAACTTCCCCGTTTGGACAAACAGCACTTGGGGATTTAGCCGAAGCAGGGGGGGGCGTTCTCATTCCTTACATCTGAAGGACGGCGTTCGAAAGCCACAGCACGGCGAGCGATAAGAGGAAGGACGGCAGCCACTTTATAAGTGTTTTCAAATGGAAGTACACACGGTGTTTGGAGATGTACATATAGATGCATTTCTAATTGGCGCAGCGAGGACACCAGGGGCTGCGGGCGTGGAGTGGAGAGCTTTTCAGTGGGAGCGACACTGACGTGATGGATACCGAGGCTGGCAGTGGAGATAAAAAAATAAAATAAAGCACACGCAAATAGATGTAGGTGAGAGAGAGAGAGAGAGAGCGGGAGAGTCAGGGGGAGGGAGAGCGAGGAGAGACGCCGGTTTGGGTGAGAAAAGACGAGATAAGGCAACGGATGCATATCAGAGGAAACACATTAAACAGTGAGGAATAACCAGACTTCTCCTTCGGCTGCAGAGGAAAACATTAACACCGGATTCTTAGGAAAATGGTGTCTTCAGTTTGTGGGGTCTTAGCATTTGAGCCGGATTGAGGAGTGAAATAATTCTCATACAGATATATCGGATTTATTGGCTGATATATATATATATATATATATTAAAGAAAATTATTAAATGATATTTTTCAGTTTAACCATTATTATAAGCAGATAAGTTAATTTTGATAATTTTTATGTCAACATGTCGTTCATTTTGTTGCCGCGATGCTTTTGTATTGAGTTGCATTGCAGCGCTTTAATTTTGTAAAAGTTTTGAACTTGGGTCTGAAGATTGTGACTTAACAGACTGAAATGTATGAAAAATTAATACCAGTTAAATAATTGATTATTTAAACATATATATATATATATATAAACCAGACAATTGAAAATTAAGTTAAGTTATTTGAAAAACATAGAACAGTTAGACCAGGTAGGATGAATGCAAAGTTTTCAGCACCATAAAGTGTTTATGAGCTCATACAGCTCCCTCAAAACAAAGGTCTGAAAAGTAGTTTTCATCCTGAATTAAGCATCCCAGTCCAGCCATCAGTGATATCAGAAGTGCAGAGATCAGTGCACGGCCGCCAGTTTGATATGAATCCATCTCTTATACCAGGGCTGACTGATAAAACATTTCAATGTAAAGAATATCGGCCGTTTTTTCCCCTCAGGGACATGAAAAAAGGGGAAGCGATCCTATCAGCAGCAGTATGTAAGTCCCAAAAACAGCAGAATACATCCCCTCAAAAATAATGGAATGTCAGAAGCAGCAAAAACACAACAACATTGAAAGAGGGTGACCTGGCCTCGTGTCCCGCCACAAAAACAAGAAAACCACCGTGCTTTCAGACTTGAAAACCTCCCAGCATTTCATTTTTGCAGAACGAAAAAAGAAAAAAGGAGCAGACAGAAAAGCTGTGAATGGAAGCTCGGAGAATTGGATTGCATCCTCAGAAGCCCTTTGAACCGCTCCACTTGTGCATACAACACAGATTTTAAATAAAACAAAACCAGAGCCCAGGGCAGTGCAGAGGAACACTTGTGTATTGGCAGGGAGAGGGGGATGAGGCCGGCACAAAGGCAGGAAGAGGAAATAAATATAAAAATCCAGCTATTCAGTTTGTCATTGCTCTTTACTTCCATTCAGGAGCCATCGATCTCAGGAGCGCCCGGTGCTGTGGCTCGAGCACCAGCGACTGGAAATGAATTTATTCACTGTGGTTCAGGAGGAAGAAAGCGCTGATCAGTGTTCTACATATTCCTGCAGGAGACTAAACACGTATGAGCGGAGAAACGTGTTCAACCAAGTCCAACTCCAAGAGGGCCGAGGCGGTTAATGTGTAAAAAAAGCGTTTTTACGGCCCGTTCGCCTCCTGCACAGCTCTCAGTGCACGTTACCTCTGGGCTGCAGTTGTTTTAACAGCCTATTCGGTGCTAAAAACCCATTCAAAGCTCAGTAAACAGCTTTGCAGGATGGCGCTGAGGAAATAGTACGGGGTGGGGATAATTAAAATGTAGGCGACCGGGGATAAAACGGCATATTCAAAGACCAGGGGAACTCTGATTCAAGGCAGGAACAGATGGGCAACCAAAATAAACCGGATACAGCGTGTTGTTTGTGCATTAACATGTAGCCCAGAATGGAGAGAGAGAGGAGGAAAGTCTAAACAGGTCGGACGTGGACGACGACCTTTCACCTCCGCGGCCGGCACATCCTCATCCCCGTCATTTCCCTGCCCTCTCGATATTTAGTCGTGACCGGGCCCTTTATTCATTGCCTATTACCTTTGAATGAGATGGATGAAACCGCACGCGTTAAATCAAAGATGTGCTCCCCCCGACAATCCCATTACGCCAGAGCTGCTTTCCCCTTTTTCTTCGCCATTGCCGTAATTTCCCTAAGCGCCGGCTGTGCCTCGCGCTCTGTTTGTTATCCTCCCTGACATTTCTCTTGCACCGCATTCATTTGTCAAACGAAAGTGGTCGCATCTCTCAGAGTTCTATTGTCTTTGTCAGTTTGGATTACGCTGT
Source organism: Hippoglossus stenolepis (assembly GCF_022539355.2). Lineage (NCBI taxonomy): Eukaryota > Metazoa > Chordata > Actinopteri > Pleuronectiformes > Pleuronectidae > Hippoglossus > Hippoglossus stenolepis. The sequence continues at coordinate 14,809,328 of NC_061504.1, forward strand.
TTGTCATCTTTATCTGCTCGAGACGGCTTCTTTAATAAATCCAGTTTCATATATCTTATGTAAACAAATTGTGCTGTTTGCATTAGGGCCCGACGGATACTATCAGCTGATGTGAGCATCGTGCCCGTGTGTGACTTTTATTAAAGAATCGACAACACAGGAGAGATGTGCATTTGTGTAAATATATTTCTTAATTTAAGTTTTTACAATATTCAGTCATAATAAAGTTGTTGAACTGTAAAATATCAAGCTTTACTTTAATTTGTGGTCATAAGGGTTTGATAACGACATCTTAGAAATCATTTTTTCAAACATAATTGTATATATCGTCCAAAATATCAGTATCGGAAATGTTTTACTCCCTAATATACAGTAGTATTGGTCCCAAAATACATATGGGTCATGCTCTAGTTTTTGTTTGAAGTGATGAAGATGTAGAAGTGTTCTGCTGAGAGGTTAAAATCCCTAGTGGTCAGGCTGCAGTTAATGATTTTAGAAGAATAAAATTCTGAAACCCAGCAAACTCAAGGAGGAGAAGACTCACATTTGCTAAACTTTCAAACATACCTGTCTTGTGTTTGTATTTTCGGACCCTTCTACACCAGCTCCTCATTCATCAGACAGGTCAAGTGAAAACCCTCCGTTTTATCCTCGCTCGAATATTTTCTGGTTCCTGTCAGTTCCAGACCGAATAATACAAACATCAGTTGCAAGTCATAAATATCCTCTTTAAGTTTGTAGCTGCTCAGGTTTACACAAATCCAGTGGATTCAATTAGGCCTTATTAAGAGCTAGCTTTATTAACTCCCATGAATATTTTATCGCCATCCTTCATTAGCGAACGCCAGAGAGACCCGAGTAATTTGAAACAGCTGGTTGGGAGAAAAATCAAATGTGTTCCCCGCTCGTGAGGGTCCCCAGCATCCTGTGTGATTGTGTCTGCTGTAATAAACTATTACATTAACATAGAGCGAGGCTGACAGCTGAAACAACGTAGGAGCTTGTATGTTCCCCTTCTAGTGCCGACATGACAACAGCAGCAGTTTGTTTTTCGTGGAGTCAGCTTTTTCCTCTGATGACGGCGAAGAGAGGATCCAGACACACGGAGACACTGGAGGGACGGTTTAAAGATTTTCAGCAACGTGGCTGTAAAAGCTACTTAACCCCGGAGACATCTCCTGTAGGAAAACAGAAAGAAAGAAGCTTGACCCAACAACGGAGGAAATCTGCTTGTCAAATTTAAAAACACTGTGAGAATGAACACCAAGAGAAGTGAATATTAGGGGCTAGAGGGCTCAGGGGGGTGTCCCCACATCCAGCAGGTCAGGGCGTCCAAACACAACAACCTCAGTCTTCTTTTCATTTAGTTTGAGGAAGTCTAAGTTCATCCATGATTTAACGTTATAAAGGCAAACAGGGGCTGCAGAGAACTCTTAGTTTTGAAATTCAAGGGCAAGTATATTTGAACATCATTCTCAAAGCAGGGGAAAGAAACAAAAGTTTAGACTATTAAATACAAAGAAAGCTTGTGGACACCGTGTCCCCACATACATGCACAACCTATCGATGTGTTGTCCCAGGACGTCCCAGAAACTCCAACTCAATCAGTTAGGGCTGATTTAAAATGCTCCTTGCAGATTCTAACAGTGTTTCAAAGAGAGGACGGTTGTTCTGCTCTTGTCTTAATCCGTGCACCGACTTCCGTCCTGGATCTGAGGACAGCAGCACCAATGGGGATTTTAATCACCTGCTTAAATCTCACCTTCGCCTTCACCTAGAAACTGATTCTACTAATCACCTGTTGATGTGAGTGACCCATGTTTGTAGTCCCTCAATTCAATTACACCACTAGATTAAAAATACACCCCCTCCCTGTATAAACGCATTATCAATTTAAGCAGGACAGTTCCTACTGCTCATTCAAACCCGGAGGACATTCAGCTTTTATATGATTTTTCCAATAAGCGTCTCTCAGTCTGTGTATCCCCGTCCTCTCCCTCTTCACTGTAACTACCTCAATAATCATAAAACACAGTACAGTGACTTCATGGTCTGTGACAATACAACATATAAGCGTGGGAGACGTTTAATCTCCCAATGCTGCTGCGTTTAAATCCAAAACCCCTGGGAAGGTTTACATCACATTCACTTCTACGTGATTCTACCTTTCATTTTGTTCGACTGATTTTTAAGTGCGAGTGTAAAAAGTGATGACTCTTAATCGTTGCTCTGCAGTTTCATCACTCGACCCGAGACCGATCATGCATGATCACCTGATGGAGCCAGAATGAATACATTTCTAAATTTAACTCAAAAGAGCAGTTTTGAAATGTCACTGTTCTTTACGCTCACATCTCGTTTGGTGTGATCTTTCCACACGTGCAGGGTTTTCACCTCATAAACTTACAAATTACTTTAGCATTTACAATGCAAAGGGACACCATGTGGACTTTACGGGACGTGGGGCCCGTTTTATGGTTCGTAACAGTCGGCTGTTATAATAAATTGAATGTCATCTTGATTTAAAAGCTCAAACAAATAAACACACGTTTTATTTTGGTGCACAAGGTCAATTCATTCCCAAACGGGACGAGCAATTTAATTTGTCCCTTGGCGAACATAGCCGTTGTTCGCCGGTGTAAAAGCAGATTAACTTGTGTTGAGGTACTTTAAGATAGGACAGCGGCACCGCTTCCCTTTCTTTTCAATGTGCGGAGCAAGGACGGTTTTGTGCTTCACCGAGCAAAGGGCAAGTGCATTTTGTGAGTGAGCTCGACCTGAGCCCGACCCGAACAAGACAGGGACTCTGATTGTGTCCGAGCCCGATTCAGTTAGTGTAAACTGCTCTGCTGCACTGTCCCTGACACACATGGCTGTTTACAGAAATGTGTGTCAGGGACAAGAAGAAGAATCAGCCTTTAGAAACTCATGTCCCGACCTGACCCGACCTGTAGGGCGCCAATGGATCCTCATAGGCTCGTTTAGTGTCCTCCATCTAAACTCTAGTGTGTGTTTGAGTTCCCTGAATTACATGAAACATAAAACAATACATTTTACATTTTTACAACACATTTCCAGTCGCGTCAGGTGTGTTTTAAATGTCCGGTAGCTTGTTGTATGTGGGGAAAAGGGCCTTGAGGGATATACATGTGCTGAACAACTCAGTATCGACTCCAGAGGTGCACATCTGCCCTGTGCCCAAGTGAGCCAGCACCTTTCTAATTTGATTGCTGAGCCCTATCGAGTGGGCCGAGGTGCTCCTGGTGGAGAGATTACAAGTAACCCCCCCGGGGCCAAGACTTCACAGATCAATACAAGCAGCTTCTGATTCCCGTGGCTTCATAAACTGCCAAACCAGGTGATCAAGAGAAGCGAACCGGAACATTATCACCTTTTTATGTGCAGCCAAGTGAAATTCAATATCGATTCTCGGCCGTGAACATGTGTACACAAGGGTCCACGTGTTGCCGTGCGCGGTAACATTCGTCTTTTAAATTGAGCTCCGCTGGGTTCGATGTGCAGAGGAGATAAGAAGGGAACATCTAGAGCTTTACAGATTGTCCTTTCAATTCAATTCATTAAAACAACATCTCTCTCTCTCATACACACACACACACACACACACACACACACGTGTTCACAGCCACCAGCAGTGAACATACACACTCGGGAGAAAGGCATAAATGGCACATTGAGGAGAATCACTCTGAAGCCATGTGACGGTCGATAGAGAGTCAGCTGCGGCTCCGTGAGGAATAAAAACCCACGAGGAATCAAATTCTTGGGACAGAATGAGAGGCGAACGCAGCGGCCCCCTGGTTTGTGGTCACTTTGAATCTCTTTGTGGACAGTGTGTGTGTCTTTGTGATTGTGTCTCATCTCTTCACAGCAAGTTTGCATATGATTGTTGTCACTTTGCATCTTGTTGTGGTCGTCATGCATCTGTTTGAGAACTTTTTAGCATTTCTTTGTGTGCATTTTTGTCAGTTTGTGTAATCATTTTGCATGTCTGCACTCACTTTGTCGTTTTGTGAGTCATTTGAAATGTTGTGTTGTCATTTGACATCTTTAAGTTCGATTGTATCATTTTGTCATCACTTTTTGTTTCTCTTTGTGTTACTTTTTGATCATTTTGTCGTAGTTTTTATCTGTGTGTCACCTTATGACTCATTTTATATCTTTGTGGTTAATTTGTATAATTTTGTTGTTATGTTTGTGTCTCTGTGTCGTCATCTCATGTATCTCTGTCATCACTTTGCATCTCTTTGTGCTCATTTGATATCTTTGTGGTTAATTTGTACCATGATGAGGTTGTTGTCACTATGTGTCACTTTATGAATCCTTGGCAGTACATTGCGTCTCTTGGTGGTTGTATTGTGTCTCTTTATGGTTGATGTTGTGTCTTTATGTTGTCATGTGCTTCTCTTTGTTGTCGTATTAAGCTTCTTTGTCGTCACGTTGCGTCTCTCGGTGGCTGTTTTGTGCGTCTTTATGGTCACATCTTTGCGGTTGTTTCGTATCTTTTTGTTGTTTTAAATCTCTTTATGGTCATTTTATATCTGTGAGGTTGATTTTATCTCTATGTTGTCACTTGTGTCCCTTTGTCATTATTCTAAGCATCTCTGTTGTCACTTTGCGAGTCTTTGTGGTGATTTTACATCTTTTCGGTTGATTTGTATAATTTTTTTTTGTTATTTTTGTGTCTCTGTAATCATCTTATAAATCTTTGTTGTCACTTTGCGTCTCTTGGTGGTTGTTTTGTTTCTTTTTATGGTCATTTTACATCCTTGTGGTTGATATTGTATTTTTTTATTGTGATTTGTTTCTCTTTGACGTCACTTTTGTTGTCTTGCTGGTCATTTGACATCTTTGTGGTTGGATTGTATAATTTTATTTGTTATTTTTGTGTCTCTGTCATCATTTCATGCATCTCTGTCGTCACTTTGTGTGTCTTCAGTCGGTTCTGTGTCCCACTGGGCTTGTTAAGTAATTCAGCTATGACTACGAGCAGTAATAAAACACCAAGGACAGAATTTGTTAAATGGACCAGTTCACTTTCTATCCTTCCTCCTCCTCCTCTGCTTCTCTTTCCATGAGAACACAACTTAATCTTTCCGTGCAGTCTGGGCGCGTTAACGATGTTCAGACTAATCACCGTTTTTTTTGTAACGTCTACAAATTACACACGTATTTGTAATGTGTCAAAAAGCTGAATGAGTTCGTGCCGTTTTGCTCTGAAACACCTGAACTGAAGAACGATGTCGAGTAATTGAATTTTGATTAATAACATGTATCTGCACATCTTTTTCTGCTTAGACAAGCAGCCGGTCAAGTGCAATCAAGAAAACACGCTGGACAAGAAATGGGTTTCATGTATCTGCTTCTGCTGGAGACAAGAAATCCATAATTTTTCTGTGTCTTTTAAAACTTTTCATTATTATTTTTCGGGGGGGAAATGATGAAAATTAAATGATTTCCATGCACAGAACAAAAAGCCTCACACCATTAATCATCAACTCAAACCTTGTGCTGTAATCTGCTGCTGATTTGGCTGCGCCCGTGATAGCAGCTGTCTCAACGGGACAATATGCATGAGTGGATTCCCATCAGCCACCTCTGTACACGCACTCTGCTGGAAAGGAAAACGACAACCCCCGGTCCCCAAACTTAATTTTTAGAAAAACAGCTAAACTCGCAATTACTCGCTTCCTCTGACGGGAAAGCATGTCGTATGAAAACTGCTAAAATGATTTTTAACCGAAGCCAAACTGGTGTCAAACGTGAGGAAGAACGACTCTTATAGAGTTTAATTCAATAACAGAAGCTCGTTTAGTCTTTTATTATAATTCATTTAGATGTGTATTCGCTGGATTTCGCTCTCGGCCTCTGAGCCAAACGCCTGTGGACGGAAATATAAATTATAAACATTGACTGGGATCCCTGAGCTCTGAGTGAATAAATGAGCTAAAGCGCTGAAATGGACTCCTCGGCTCTTTTGATTCTTCGCCTCAGACGCCGGTGAGGTTCGGCTGTTGGGGATTCAGTCGTCGCTGGTTGATATTCACACGTGTGTTCCTCTCCTCTTTCCTTTCTTCCCGCTGTCCTTCACGCTGAGAGGCTGCAGCACAATGGGGCCATCGTGGCAAATGTTGAACTGCATTAATGTGATATTATCCACCCTCATGCCGGAGCCGCAGGGGGAAACTCCGGCCCTGATATGAAAATATTGCCCAGCTCGTAATGTCTCCAGGTAATTGAGTCATGTCTTACATTGTGTACTCTTTGCCTTTTGTGTGAAAAATTCGTTTAATGGTTTGGAACAATGTTAATGCATTTAAAGTGCCGGGTATGAAAAGGCTGGCGGACCCATAGGGAGGCTTCTTGTGGGAGGAGGAGAGGTTTTCCAGGAATGTGGTCATCCCAGACCAGTAGTTAAACAGCAGTTACTGCATGTGAGCGTGTGCTTGCAGCATTGTGCATATGAAAAATGAATAAGATGTAAAAAGGGTTATAGAGATGAGAGTATATAACATATAACATTTTATGACTAATAGCAGATAGTCTTTCATTTAGTTTTGAATGACAAACAGAGAATTTGGGGTCCGATGGACTGGACGGGACTGGTTTGGGTCAGGTTGCTCACATGGGTTGGGCTTATTCTTTACACTGCACGTGTCTGTTATCAAGAAAAATAAGCAATAAGCATGCACGTCAGGAACATAGCAACACAAACACGTCAAAAAGCTAAACACCTGTTGGTTTCGGGGTAAGGCCACTTAGGTTTTCTCTTGGACTCTGACTTGTGGGGACAGAAAAGCTTATCACGCTATAAAATATCATTTTAATATGATACTTTTTGTTTTTATTGTATTTGCAATGTAAGTGAGTTTTTATTTAATTTGTCAAACGTCTAAAAGAGGCGACGTGTTTAGTTAAAAAGCTTCTGTTCTTGCTCCAATTACCTTTCCGCATTGACAAGCATACATTTCAGGTGATGGCTTCACGAACGAGGATTCACTTGACCACAGGAAGTGACTCCACATGTTAGATCTTCATCGTCAATTACTTGATTTGATCACATTTCCATTTTTGCATTTCTGTTTTCCATGAATGTGAGATAGCTCTGTCTTCGCAGCTCCCTCCTCATATACACGAGGCCTTAAGAGAGGGTTTGGGTTTTACACATTTCGCGGCTCTACCTGTTTTTGGTGTGACACAGGCGTAGGCACGAAAACATGCCTTTGATGGATATATTCAAATGAGAGTACGAGAGATTTTTTAATTACTGTGTAGGATTGCGCTGTGGAAATCAAGGTATATACGTCTATAGAGACACGCGACTGCAGAGGGGAGCGCAGCACCGCACCAGAGGCTCTGCTGAGGAGGTAGAAGAGTCTCTGTGGATCACAACAAATCTTTCCTCTCTTAAATGAAACCTGTGTGTTGAGTGGGTGCGCGGGAGAAAGTGAGAGTTCCACACTTTGAAATTAGATAAGACTGACTGTTGACTCCCTTTTGTGGAGCAAGGACTCGGCGCCGACGCCATGAGGCGACTGCTTCGCTTCGGCTTCTGTGGCTTGGCAGGAAGAAACATAACAGAAGAAAGAAAGTGTGAAGAATAAAAAAAAAAAAATGTATCAGGAAATAAATATTTACTGTAGAAATCTGGAGCAGGATTAGCTTCCTCGCCTTCGCACCTCGTCTCACGGAGGGACGTAGCAAACCACGGAGGGATGAAATGTGTTGAGCTATGTTGCAATTCAATTTCTTTTAATACATGTTGACCTAATATCATGCGATGGATGTTTTTTGGTCAATTGGTCAATTTCCTCCACCCAAACCAGGAGACTTCCAGCACCAAAATCCTGTCCCTCGACCACAGATTCTGTAAATTCACATGCAGGATCTGTTTATAGACAAAAAACATCGAAAACCAGATAGTCATCGAGCACGATAGGAAAGCGTTTTCCCCTCGCGAGGCTGATTTACTCGAGCAGCGAGGAAAGACACGTTGAAAAACACTCAGGTGAAAAACACTGCAGGCCAACTGAAGCGGAGTTATTTAACAGGCTCCCTGGATTGTATTCAAATGAAAGGCGGTGTAATTTAACACATTGCGAGGAATCACATGCTGCTCAATGAGTCGGCTGGAGGGTAGGAATGCGGCCGGTTGGAGGATCTGTGCGTTGGCACGCCGCTTTATGAAGCACATAAACTAAACAAACACGGACGCTCTCGTGATTGTTTTAAACCGAGCGGTCGGCCTCGGCGGTTTCATGTTTCCCTTTTTATAATCCCCACACAAAGGAGGAGCTATTTTCCAGAATTGCCAGTTAAGTTGGCGTTTGTTCAAGTGGAAATTGGATGTTCTACAGTAGAAAAATAACGAAACGTGGACGACACACAACACACAACACACACACACACACACGGAGGGAGACAGCATGCAAACAGACCCAGCAGGCAAACACACACAACAATGACCCTTTTTTTGACACGGTTACAAAAAAAGCTCCGGCCAACAGTGGGACAGAAGGTCACAGATACAAACAAGTTATTTGAAAACACTTTCACAGCACCGGGGAACAAATACAACCTCAGACCATAATGTTTAAAACCACATCAATTTATTAATATCCCAAAAACTTCCAGCTATTTTCATCCTATTCGTAGCACATTTAATTTCGCTTCACTTCACTGAACTGAAGCTCTACAGAGTTGAGAAATGACTCAGCGGCGTTCTGCCGGGGGAACCTCGGTGAATCTATCTTTCAGGAGTTCCTTAATTTTGAATGACTTCTGATAATAGATCTGTTCTTCTTAATTCTCGAGCTCTGATGCCGCATTCGCTGCAGATGTTCCCGCAAATGGGAGCCGCCACCTGGGGAGCTGCTGAACAATCATCTGCCAAATTCAGTTGAACTTCATTAGCTGCACCGAAGAAGAAAAACAGGGGAAAGTGTCTCTGCTGCAGCTTTGGAGGATTCAGATGTTTTGAGCTGAAATGAGGAGGATTCAGTTCAGGAGCATCAGACACAGGCAGGACGTAAGAATTCTGCAGGTCACGTGATTCTGTTTACCGCGCATTGGCAGTTCTGTGACATCATTCATTGCCACAGTCGGAGTCTAATCAGCCCGAGCAACTAACACCACATTTGTGTGAGTGTACCGAGGCTTTAACGGATGTTTTATCGCCTCTTTGGAGTCGATCCTGCAAATAGTGGCAGCAGCACCGGTGGCGAACAAACAGAAAGTAAAGCTGAGCAATGAAGTGAATTAAAGGCAAACTGGGGAAAGTAAGAAACCTGGGCTCAAAACACACACACACACACACACACACACACAAAAACCCACCTCTGTAATTACCTTTTCTTTAAGTGTCGAGCTGTGACACTTTAAAGACGAGCAGAACAAACCAAGCCGTAAACATGAAGTTTTAATTAAGAGAAGCCTCAGTCCCTGTCAGCTCGACTGCAAGTTTCTGATTGTTGTGTTATTTTGTTTACAGCTTTGAATTCAGCACAACACAATAAAAAAAAGAAGTTTGAATTGAGTTGAATCCTCTCAGAGAAGCGTCTCGGCTCGCTCTTCAGTGCTCCGTCCACCTTTTCTTCTGCTGAACTCGATCGATCTGTGTTACCTGTTCCAAAGGGTCTCAGCTATCGACCGAGCCGACTTTCTTCTGTGAGCCGTTTGTTTATCTCCCTCACGGCTCCCACAGCAAACAAAAAACTCTTGTGTGAGTTTACAGCCGTTTTAAACATTGATATACGGGGGGCTTTAGGAGTCCCTGCACAAGCTCATTAAGAGCCCGTGTTCCCGTTTCCGTGTCTGTTAAAGTTTCCCCGGCTCGCGCTTCATCCGTACTTATAGTTCAGTATAAGCAGCCCCTGATCAGAGGCGATTATGGAGAAGAGGCCACGAAACAAACAAGATGAAGACGGAGGAAGGAAAAAGGCGTAAAAAAACAGGAAAAAGGACGACAGGACGGGTAACAGACAGGAAGTGTGGAAGCACGAGCAGTGGAAGCGAATACCGGGAGACAATAGGCGCTACACCAATTAACTTGCTGTGAGAGTTACGAGTGTCTCCTGGGCGCTCACATCGGCTGCAACCTTTTGACCGCTCATTTATAACTTAGAGACCATTAAGTGCCTCGCAAAAGTAAGCCTCTCATTATAATTGCTTTAAATATTTATGACTTTTTTACCAATCTCCGCTAACTTTCTCAATGCGATGGGGCTGTTTCCTGTCATCTGACACACTGACGACGTAAATCTCCCCCCCACCTCCCTGAAGAATATTCACACACATTAGTGATCCTGAAACTATAATCCTCTCATATCTCATGTGTTTCATACAAAACATCAGCTACAAATACAAAGACAGAGCCTTCTCATGCACTTCCTTTTTTAAATAGGACCTCTGCGCTCATTATTGTGACATCGGGAAGTCGTGTGCATGGAGTTGAAGTGGTTAAGTCCCGAGAACGCGAACGCTAGACGACACGGCTGCGGCAAAGTCGAGGGATTTGGCAAACTAGCAGGCAGGTAATGTAAGAACTACGGCAGGATGAAAAGATGTTGGGAATATCAACAGTACAAACGACACAGACAAGGTCTGAGTGAACTTTGTTAAACCCCCGTAAATGTGATCATAAAGTCCCAAATTTCCATTTGTTCAATACTATAACGTTCACACAGTTTTTCCTGCAATGAGCCGTTAGCACCTGCTCTGTTGTTGTGATGACTCTGGAATGAGAAGCACAGAGTTTCAGAGACGATCCAGGAGGGCTTTAACATTAAAATGCACTTTTGACTTTTGCATGATTAAAGTTTACCGACCAACAAAAACAAGGTTTTACTCTCTAGAAAAGGGAGATTGGACTTTGTTTAGATTCTAGAGGACGTGTCCCACCCACAAGTCTTCATCAGCTCTTCTGTGAGAATCTAAAATCTAACAATTGTGCTCATTATGCTTCCGGATGAATGATCACAGAAAACAGGTTAGAAGAGTTCATGCCTGGTGATTAACTCCCCTTTAAGAGCTTGATGTTCTCCGTCTGCTGCCTTTAATTTCATGGAGCACAAACAGTTCACTCATTATAAAAGACTTGCAGTAAAAGAAAAGATTCACTCTCCCTCTTTATGTCACAGAAAACCCTTCAGGTCTGTTGGTTCTCACCGATCTCTCTCTGAACACATCTGGATTTGAACGCTGCTCTTTGAATTGTACCAGAGGATTATTATTAAATGTGTGGTTTAGTCCTGCTGGTTTAGTGTCTGGATTCGTGCTGGTGACGAGCAACAAAAGGTGACGTTTTAAGACGCCAACAAAGGCTTAAAATAATTTTCCAAATCCGACAAAAGCTCAATAAAATAAAGTCACGCTCCCAAGTGCGGAAAAGCATTTTTCGTTTGTCGTATTCACAAGTGAATGAACTTTCTCCAGCTTCCAGTCGCTGCCGGTGTCGTCCGTCCGTCCCGTCTGCCAAAAGCACGAGTGGATTTTTTTTCTTTCTAAGCCCCAGTGAGAGTTATGGCCGTTTGCCAGTTAGCTCTTCACGCCTCTGCCCCCCCCCCTCTTTCCCTGAGACTCCAGACGAGCTGTGGAACAGCAGCGAGAGATTCCTGCACCTTCCACATCTGAGGGGGGATCGTTATCATGGACACAACTTTGTTTGGTCAAGACAAACTTATTTATAGACGCAACAAACAGGATCTTCTATGAGCATAAATATGGGATTTCACTAATTGCAAAACACATGTACTTGTATGTATGTATTTATTTATAGGTAAGCTATTTATATTTATATTTGTTAAGTACGTGTCCTGTGAGGTTTTGTGGTCTCCTCATTACCAGTACATCGTAAACCTTGATGATCCACTGGGATTAAAATCCTTCGGCTAGTTATAACCAGCTTCAATAGAATTTAACCAACTATACTAATCAACATTAAACATTACAGAGCTTGACCATCTCCTGGATTCCTAATTAATACTGCAGCAAAATGTCCCTTTAGATTTGATTGGCTGTTCTTAATGTTACCTCTCACATTTACATTGTAATTACTGTAAAATAAAAAAGGCTCTTCCGTGGTTCTCCTTCTTCCTCTGGTGATTTCTTATTACCCTCATCACAGAGAGTGATTTAAACCCATTGTCTGGCACCAACGTCTCCCAGCAGCTGTTTCTCAATTACCCTGGCACTGACCATACGTGGACATAAAACTCTGTGCACTCGGGAAACTGGAGGCAGCAATTAATGTGGACAGGGATTTACACAGATTAATGCAACTTTGGTTTCACGACCACCACCTGAAAGGATCCTAACCATAGTGTGTATTTACAGATTTAGCCCAAACCATTGCCAGCTAGGAACTGATCACTCTGGGGATTTGTTATTTTTGATTATACAGCCCAAAGAAACAGTTTGAAATATACACTTTTGCTTGCGATAAAGGTGCAAAGAGGTGTAAACATTGTCCACTCATCTCTGTGCAGGGGGATTCGTAGTATATCTGTTTGCAAAGAACCAAAAGTTAGAGAAACTCATCTCTGTATATCGTGCAGACCAAGGCTGCAGCTGATGTCATGAATGTGAAAACACTTTCTTTCCTACGAAGAGGTGCACGTATGTAAGGAATGTGTATACGTACGTGGGGATTGAAGCCGACTGACCTCCACACCCAACAATCCAGAAACCAAAAGATCTTATTATTTAACTTTTGTACTTTTACAACCACACGGCAGCAAAAGTTAAAACCAGGGGAATGTTTTGCTTGATAAAATGACTGAGTGATGTGTTATTAAACTATTGAGGAAAGATGGATTCTGCTGTCGACAGATTCAGCTGCCGAGTTTGAAGGATGAGAATTTCCCATCGCTGAAATTAAAAACCAGTTTTGGATGAACAGTCTGCAGCTCACGTCCACGTCAAAGACAAACTCAGTCCCCTATAAATTACATAAATTCATTTGCAGCAGCATCAGGAGGGAACTTAATTGGATAATTATGTTTACATGATGAGGAAATAATACCTCTACCCTCTTTGGTGAAACAATACCTGCTCATTGTGTCACGTCCAGAGCAAGATGGAAATGCACGGGAGGAAATTGGAGGGCAGATCTTTAAAAAACAGTCTTGTAAAATGCAAAGAATGGTCAAGGAAAACACGAGGACAGGAATCTAACAAGACGAACTGGAAAGGAACGGATGGTGGAAACTGGAGGTGGAGCAGGTCCTCAGTGAAGGAGGAATTAAGTGACAACATTAAACAGGTAATGTGCAAGAACAGAAAGAAAACAGACAAGTGAGACACAAATCCACGAACCAAACAAGGGAAATAACAGGATAAACACAAAGATCAGCCAAAGACGCGTTGCAAGGTTGCGTCTGTTTTATTCTTGACAAAGTTGCAGCACTTAGCATTCGGTTAAATATTGAAAAAATCGATTTGAAGGACAACTTTACTTTGACGTCTAAGTGAAACCACATCATCCTTTGTTCTAAACCTCCACCACCATCGCTTCCCTGTGACGTAAATGCAGTTATGCAATAGTTGTGTTTCTCTACAGAACACAATCTCTATAAACAGATTCCACATGTGAATGCGCAGAATCTGTTGGCGGCCGGAAGTTTTCTGGTTTCTGTTTATCGTTTGACCAAATCGTGTTTGAACAGTCTGTGTGGAGAGCAACAGATATCAGGGCTTTTTAATGTATCTGCGTTCATATGCAGAGAGCTGTTAATACTAGATTTGCCAAAATGTCGTGTGGACCTAAAAAGACCTTCACAAAGTGTCACTGTTTGTGTTTTGTGTGGAGAAACTGTGATAAAGGAAACTAGTCGGAGGGACTGTACCAAACCTGATTGTAAAAAGCATCATTTGTCATAAATGTAATTTCTAGAAGGCCACAACCTGTGATCAGGGGTAAGATATGATTTCATTTTAAGAGGGCACAGGTTGTATTGACTGGGAACCACTCTACCAATTGATTGGTCCATCAACTGGAGACAACACATGTGGAATCAGGTTTTCCAGGCTTCGTACCCTGTGTGTCAAGTCGGTGCATCTCTCCTCCCCCCAACCAGCATCTCCCACAGTCACCAGCGATAATTTCCAATTTCCTTTTGCTCTGTCTTGCTTCAGTTGGCATAATCAATTTCAATTTCTTATTGTTTAGAGACAAGGGGGAGCCACGCTCGGCTGAGGATCTTTGATCTCGCACCAGTTTACTCCACAGCCCTTCATAATCTGCACCACTAGAGGAGACCACCTCCTCATCCTCCGCTCTCCACTTCATTGCATGCGGTTACCTCAGCTGATGGAGCTGATCGCGGGTCAGATTTGATTACAACAAGCAGCCGACTCCAGCCAAAGTCAAATCTCGTTTTTTGCAAACGCAGCCGTACGCGCGCCGGCCGTTAGACGATATATATTCGGTGCGGTTCCAATTTCCAGCCTCGTTGTTGTTGGCACAATATAAGGCTGCAGTGCATGGAGGCAAATGCAGAAGAAAAAAACGTCCAATAGAAAAACATTAGCATTTTTATGACTCACAGGATCTGTCTGTCATTTCCCATGAAGTCACTGTGAATGGTATCGTAGCTTAATGACGCAACAGGAGCGTATACGTGTGTTTACGCTCAGCTGCTCACTCAGAAATACACGAGGACGTGTTGGTTTCTTTTTTCCTTTTCAGAGAAGTTCTTATAATATTCGGTTAATAACTCAATGACAAACTTTTCCGAGAGAGCTCCAGCTGCTGCTCGCACACAGTTTGCGTGGAGTAATTTTCCATCCTGGTGGCTTTACAGCATCGTCACAGAGCGTTTGCTTCTGCTCTAATCATTTCTAACTGATAATTAGAGAGAGCGCCGTCACACAGCTCTCGGCGTGAACCTGCAAACTTTTTTTCGGCAAACGTCCTCATATGGGGGAAGTTGTTTGTAAATTTCAGTCGTCTCCGTGCGAAAAAAGCGCGGCCTGGTCGAAGCAGGAGACGATTTAGAAGTTAAAGACTGAGGGGAAATCGGTTTTGAGACTAAAAACACGAAGATTTAATGTTTAAATATCGTCCTGTCGGCTCGTGAAGGCAACGTTTCCATTTCAATGAGAAGAAGCCAGCACCGTGGCTGAGTCGTCCCGGCTCAACACCTTAGTAAATGAAAAGCCAATGAGGGGGATTCTTTCATGACAAATGTGATTTTGAGGAAGAAAGAGGAGTCTCAGGAGGAGTAAGGAGCCGCTGGATGTGAGACTTTTAACTCCCACATGAGACAAAGGCCGTCTTTACTTCCAGGCTGGACTGTTGCAGCTCCTTATTATCGGGCTGCATCGAGAAGTAAAGATCCAAGACGCAGCTCTGACTCATCCTCAGATCCTCCACATCCATCCATTAGCTATATTTAGATTAAAGGAATACCTACAGGTGAGAATAAATGAGAATAATAAAAGAGCCATTTGGAGACGACCCCTGCTCTCCATTAAAACCTCTCTAGCTGTGCTCCGCTTCACTTTATTAGAATAAAATGTGTCACTGATCTCAGATCTTGTGCTGTGGATTAACAATAAGGTCTAAACTGATGCTTCCACCTCTGCAGACAAGTGTTTCCTTTATATATATGCAATCAGGAGTCTTACAAAAGGCAAAAAGAGGTTAATGGTCAGGAACCATTGGAGCAGGTAATACTCCTTTACCTCACGTCACTTCCAGGATGCAGGCTTATGGTTCCTCGAGTCTCTGGGCGGCAGAGCCTTCAGCTTCCAGGCTCCTCACCTGTGGAAGCATCTTCCTGTTTTGGGTCCGGGAGGCAGACACACTCTCCGTTCATTCAAGAGTTGTTTGAATTCATTTTGAAATAAAAGGCCCGGCTCAGTGTTGCCTTGAATCATCCCTCAGTAATGACGCCATGGGCGTTAGACGGCCGGGGGACATCACATGATGCACCGAGCTGAATCTGTACTCATTCATATCCCATTGATGCAAAACTCGACATCTTCTCCCTGTGATGGTTTCTGTGCCTCCTCCTCTCCTCCCTGTCTGCAGAGTCTGGATCTTGTTGTATACGTGGGATTTGTTTCACCACTCAAATCTCACCTCGTAATCCAAATTAAACTAAAGGTGTTGTTTCCCCCTCCAGAGCCCCACGTACTTAATAAATGTGTTCGGATCTGATTGGCAGAACATTGTTGTTTTTCTGCTTTGTGCCGGGAGCTGTTTTTCATCGAAATTACTTTTTACTGAAGTAAGAAATGTCAAAAAAAAACTCCAAAGACAGATATTTCAACACCTCGATAATTAAAACCTAAGACAACCTACTCTGTATTTATTCTTGTATCATGTGCAATTAAATACCAGTCCAGTACTGTTATTTATATTAAATATTCGTGTGTCTTTTGCTTCTTACTCCTCAGGGATTTCAAGAAAACTTAACATCTGAAAGGTTTGATGTGCATTGAATCTTCAATATCAAAATATGTTTTAATACTTCTTACAACTCCGGTTCAGTGGGGAGAGCTATCGTGATCTGCTGCTGTTCCCACAAAGCTCCACTTGCACGTCTGCCACCGGTACAGAATTCATCTCCGTTCCAATTAGCCCACTTATCTAAATAACAAAAAAAAACAAAAGAAACATTTCAGGCAAATGAACACACGTGCTCATCTGAAGCTTCAGCACAATTAGAGGTTGCGGGGCTGATTCTTGAGTGTCACCATTAATGACATGTAGCCCATGCAACGCCCCTTGCAGAGGTTTTGATGCTTTGTCCACCAATCCACTAATGCCATCACTTCACTTAATTACCCTCAATTAAGACACTATAACCGAATTGCAAAGAATTGCTAATGAACTAATTTGGAGACGTGGAAACATTCAAAAGGAGATCTTGGATTGAGGGCAATTAACCCCGGGCCTGGTAGATAAGCCACTTCACTCCCTCATCGCGCTCGCTCTACAACGAGAGGACGTGTGAGCTTAAAGCGAAAAATCCACCCAAAATATACACGACAGCTCAATCAATAGTTGCAGATTAATATCCGCTCGGGCGACTGTGATGAGGTGCACGACCTTGTGGAGTCAGGACGCTTATGCTCTCGCGTGTTGCTGCGTTGCATTGATGAGATGTCAACTGGAAGATATGTCTATTTAAAAAGTAGAAATCTACTTCAATCCGCTCCACTGCAGCTAAACTGTTCAATATCAAACCCGACGTGATGTGAACTAAGTGATTAAAGCTGCCGATCAGGATATAATTTGCGTAAACCGTGACCTGACACATGCGGCAAACTAGAAACGACATAAATATCCATTTGCAAACCTGCTTTTGTCCACCTGATGAATGTAAATCAAAATATCAACCTCTTTTAGCTCCAGTTTCATCTCCACCAACCCCCGGAGGAAATGGTTTAACCAATGTTTCCTGCTGAAGTCGCTGCACGCTGTGGCTGGAAACTGAATCTGTGGAGCAGAAAAATGAAAAACCATTAGCTAACAGTGGCTAAATTCTCTGTGGGGCGAAGGGGGAACTGCAGGGGGTTTGGTAGAGTGACTGACACTTTTCACATTAGTGATTTTTAAACAGAACATACTTGGTGGCACTTGAATGTGGAATCCACAGGAGTGTTATCCAGGGCTGTGTCCACCTGCCGGCTGGATTCTGCTGAAACGGTGGATTTGCTATGCTAATGGAAAACTGCTGAACACAAAGACTAATAGCTCAGCAGATACTCGCAGGCAGGTCACCGGATTTCTTGTGAAACACACTTCAAAACGCTGATGCACACAGAACAGGCTTCACTCGTTATTGTGCCGAACTGTAAACAGGGACCAACAGCAAAAATGAGCAAACAGGGGGAGAGGACTGAGAAACGTCGACAGTTTGAACGAGTGAACACGCACAGGACGAAGAAAAAGACGAAACTACCCCCCCCCCCAGTAAATGACCCGCACCTCAAATTGTTGTGACAGTTGTTTGACCTGCTCCCTGGATGCAGGGGCAGTAAATTGCCCTCGCCATCCTCTCTATTGATTTGTGCATATTGTATTTCTGCCGCGGCCGCTCGTCTTTTGTTCTGGTGGTTCCGAGAGGTTTGCAGGAACCCGCTCGTCGGTCAATTGAGACAAACTGGTCCCAGTCCAGCTCGTTTACCGGATCACAAAACAACAATCCTGGATTTAGGGTCGTAGGATAAGGGAGCGGTAAACAGCGTCTGGACTTTACAAATGACTCAAGGCCAAAGAGCTGCTCAACAAGCAACAAGAGAATTATGTCATTCACCTTAATAAAGTGGCACCTTGGCCTTTTCTCTTTTTTCTTTTCCCTTCAAGAAGTGAGTTAAGTCTCTCGACAGCCGCTCACATTGAGTGACGATCCAATCAATCAATAGGCACTCGACTGCGGCAGGTTCCCACTGACTGCAGAGAGCAATTAAGGCGGCGTTTAAACAAGGAGAACCAGTTATAAATGGAAGTTAATCAGTATTTTTTAACTGTAACAGCTCGGTGAAGAGGAATCACATTAAGATGGCTCACGAGCTCGGGGTAGAAAAGGAAAAATACCGTTTGGCCACTAAGACGAATCAATGGATGCACTTAAAGTCCAGGACCTGTTGCACTTTCACTTCCTCTTCTGAATGAGGCTATTTATAACTGCTCTTTAACTGCGTACAGACTTTATTCGTAAGCTAGAGTGTGTGACGGCATTTAACTGACCTGTCATTATTTGGATTAACATATTGTTCACGATGTAGTTAATTCATATATAAAACACTGAAGCTGCACGTAGTAAATGCACGTAGAATAAAAATATATATACTGTATATAAAAAGATCAATGCTGTGTCTTTTCTTAAAGTGTTTCTCTCAAATAAAGTCTAACCTTTGCAATCACAGTGATATTAAATAAAAGTCAGTGTTTGTTTTCTCCACTTTTAGAGAATGGATAAAAATGACCTTTCAAGGATGTCTACGTTTTAAAGGTTTTAAAGAAGAAGTGTAAAAGCTTTATTAACTTTGTGTTTTACACATTTTTTATTTAACGTATCAATGATTAAATGTGTTGAAGCATTTTATTACTGTTTATTGTTTAAGTCCAAAGAAAATATTTGTATTGGTGCAGAGGACTTTCTTTCTTTTTGTTTTCCTTCAAACAATATTAATATTCCCACGCTGCCTCACATGCAACAGAATAAGAATTGATTGTTTTATTGCTTCATTTTATCCATTGTCCTTTGCGCCAACTTGTTTAAATCGGTATTTGCACCGACTGTGTTTTTCTGTTTTTGGAGAAGTGATGAATAAAGTATTTATTATAAAACGTAGATCCATCTTTTAACAGTTAAGATACATCAACCAAAAATAAATGCCTTATATTCACAAAGTGACATTTAGAATGTTTTTATAGACTCGCAGGAGACAATGTGTTTGTTTGGATGAATATTGCATAAGATTGTTAAGATTAAAATCAAATTTTTCACCTGTTTCAATACAGCTGAAATATTCATAGAATTTAAATTATACATATATTTTTAAAGGAATCTGATTTACAGCATGAATTCACGTGTTTACATTTGTTTTGTTGTTATATAACATATCAATGTGTAATTCGAAGTGTTTTGAATCCTCACGTTTGTTGTGTGATCCGACACGAGCAGATAAACACAGACGTCTCGCACAACAGATTCCCGGTGCAACACGTGAAACCAGAAGAGCGCACGCACGTCCATGACACGACAACACTCAATTACTCTCTACTTGATGCATTTGCCATTTACAGGACGACGCATTAGACCACTTGTTAGTTCGCGGCGTCTTTTTTACTTTGGCAAGAGTGATTCCATTAAAAACTGTGATTTTCCTCAACTAATTGCGGTGCACTCAGACAGGCCTTTGAGGCTCGGCACGACACAGGTGCACATGCTACACCGGGTCCGCCCCTGGCCATTTAGGTGCCTGTTTACACTGACACACACACAGACACACACACACACACACAGGAGTAATGAGCAGAGTGTGTGCACATCCTGTGACTCATGTTATCTCAGAATGAATAACTATAGCGTGTAGTGGGTGTTTTGACTGTCACCCAGCATGTTTGGCTCCGGCCGTCAGGTGGGATCCAGTCAGGAGAACATACCGGTGCTAACAATGCATCACAGAACCTGGAACATTCCCACGAGCCATTAACACATTGTTTCTCGTCTCCAAGGTAAAAATATGTAAAACTGCGACACATCCGTCATCGGATGAGATGGCGTCTCGCCTCCATCTTTATTTTCTTGACAGAGCCCGGCTGCTTTGTATGCAACCTCCTACCGGTGCCACATTGTTAAATAATTCAGGTACAGTTCACATGCGTTTCCCAAACTCGAACCTGTGCCACTGGATGCATTTTAATTGACAGTCAAAGTTCAGGATTGGCCCCGTTCACACTGCGCCTAATGGCTTCGCTCTCTGGAAATGTGGAGTGATGGAAACTGTAAAAACTGATTATTTATACTTTTCTTATGAGAAGGGGGTCATTGGAACAAAGTTGGTGTGACCTGTCCATCAGTGTGGTGAGTGGACCTGATTGGTTTAGGCACTGGCTTTAACTGGGCCTCCTGTTCTGGACGGATCACTTCCCCAGTAGATGTCAGTAAAACGTTCCCATCTCTTTGTTTTCCTAAACAATCTTTTCTCTCTGGCAGGTTTTAAGAAAATCGAATGATGTGAAATCACACTAAGCCTTTTAATACCCGGCAGCCCGGTTTTTCAGAAGCAGCGTCGTAATTCATCACACCAGAGCTCTCCTGTCAAACAAGACTTAGAGCGGGTAAATCTCAATAAGTGCAAATCAGTCATGATAATAGGAGCCATCTTCCTCACAGAGAGGAGGCCCTACATGCACAATGTATACAAGCTGATGAAGAGCAGGTCCTCCCTGTCACGTGGCCATCAACAGTTCCTGTGCAGGGAAGAGAAAAGAGAGAGAGAGAGAGAGAGAGGAACAGATCCTGGGCTGTGTTGAAACGTAGATTTAAAAATTCTTCTTTTCCTTTGTTTTCATTCAGAGTCGGTTGCAAACAAATGTGTTTAATTGAGCGTAAATGTTTGGTGATTCATTCTGTCGTGCTCCAAGATATCCAGAAAATGGTTTGCCTTCCCTCCTGCTGGCTGGTCCAGCCCCCAGCTCATCCACCCCCCCACCCCCCTGTTTGACTGGAAATGGGATTTTTCTAAGAATCCACATTACATTTGCAGATTTTTTGGAGGATACGCTTCACAGCTTCGGAGGCCGGGGGGAGGATTTAGTGGGGGTGACTCTACATGTAAGATTTGCTGAATATGAAAATGTTGGTGATTGCATCTATCAGAGGTGAATCCTGCAAGTATCGGGAACACGCCCCCTCCTCAGAGTTGCGCTCTCCTCGGTGCTGAAACCGTAAACCGTGCGCAAACCGTGCGTAAAGCTCGCACCATTCCTTTCTGAATGAACGAACACACACACACGCACACACGCACACACGCACACAATCTACTTTTTATGACACAACAAGTGCGAGAAAATGAATGAACTTGAGCTCAAAACATTAAATATATATATATATGTTTCTGTGCTATAGTGCTAAAGTCCTATTTCCTTTGAACACTGCGGGTATGTGTGTCTGGTCCTGTCTGGTCTAATTGGCGCATTGAGGAATAGATATAAATTTAAAGCTTTTAGGCGAATGTTTTTATATTAAAATGAAATCACGTGTTGCTGCCCTCGTGGTAAAACCCCCCTGAATCTAAACAGGCATATAACGACGAATCATTAGCGTCAAAGAAAGTGCCAGCCTACTTCTTACTGCTCTCTCTCTCTCTCTCTCTCTCTCTCCCCTTCCCTTATCTCTCTTTCTCACATCCACACACACACACACACACACACACACACACACACACACACACACACACACACACACACACCTCCTCCCTCACCTCCTCCCCCACTCTGCCTCGCACAGCAGAGGCGCTCCTCGTCTCCACAGCCCGTCTCCAGAAGCATGTCCCCAGACATGCAGCCGCGGTGCGATGAAGCGGACCGAGAGACACCACCAGCATGACCGCATGAAAGCAGGTAAGACACGGGAAGAGTATTTCTCCTTTTCCTTATATGACATGTTTGCCTTTTCTGAACCAAACAGAGTGGAGATATTTTCTCCTCACGCAGGTTTTTTACCTAAATCCCTCTGACCAGGACACGGAGCGTGTCTGTTCTTGTGCGGTGACCGAGAAACAGCAGCTTTTTATTGAGATGTTTTACTCACGGATCCTCGGACAGGAGGTGTCGGTTATTATTACCAGGGGGATCGAACTTGAGACTTCCCAGATACGGAGCTGTGTCTGTATAACTGTTGCTCGTATAAAGCCAGTGCGTTAAAAAAAAAGCCCAAACATGTGAAGTAGATCTTCACAGTGCGTTTTTGTGGGAGTGTTTTTTCTTTTGGATTTTAGTTGCAATACTGATGAATTGTGCGTAACTTTCTTCTGCAAAGAGAATCCCAATCGAATTATGTGTGATTATGGTGAAAAGAAAGATGGAATATCGTGTAGAAGATGTGCAGGGGGGGGGGCTTTGCATGGTGAGCTCACGGGCAACGACATGCTGTAGCTCCAGACCTGCTTGTGCCATATGGCGCATCGCAGGCAGAGAGGAGAGCGGAACTTAAAAGACTATTTGTGCTTGATTTCAAACTGTGAATTCTTTCCCCCAAATGGCATCGTTTCATGTCATCACCAGTTTGCATTTCAACCGAACGCACCCCCCTCAGTGGATAGTGGATTACGCGCTGGTCTCGTCAAATATCAGGCTGAATAAGCGCAGTTACACCCCCTGCTCTGGAGTCTCTCAACCATTAAACGCTTCCAACAAATGTGATTTGGTTATTTTTCCAAGTAAATGCCAAGCAGGGGTTAACTGGTAATTGCTGCGTCGGTGGCACCCACTCGTGCGCTTTGGATGAAAAGCGTCCTCCACGTCGTTAGATTCCTGTCTTCGCGAAACGTCAACTGGTTTAGTTGCTCAAGAGTCACTACAGAATCAAACTGCCTTCGTCTGTGTTGACGACCCTGATGTCTAATCGTGCGTTTGGTGCTGGAGACGCCGCAGATCTGTGCGAGTCTGCATTTGCCCTGAAGCACTTTCCTCTCTTGTCTCCTCGATTCGATCAATCACGCTTGATTTCAGTTTTCCCCGATCACCAAACAGAAAAAAAATACATGCCAAGCAAACCCCAATGTGATGTTATCATATGTACATTAAGATCTGGAGACCGGAGAATGAGAGGTGATTTCGCCTACGTGCGTAAAAGCGCAACGCAACTCAAAGGACCTGAGACTGCAGGTTCCTTGGACCTGTGTGGCTGCGCGTCTTATAGTTGGAGAGGTTTTACGCACAGAGTCAGAATCTCGCTGTAAATGGCAGTGATTTTGTTGCACATAAATCCACATGCACGACTCGATAATCGGAGGTAGAAGCCACATTTCCGATTGACGCTACAGCTGAGGGGCTGCATTCCCCATTTTCTTTAAGAATCCGGATGAAAATGACAATTTAAATGTTGTATTTGCGTGTGTGAATGAAAAGAGGAGCCAAAAACGCAAATGTCTGCTCCACCTATTACATGTGTCATGATGAATCAGTGCAGTGGGACGATGGTTTACTTGTGATCTTCTTGCTTTGGCTCATTTCACTCTGCTAAACATCAAGAGAAGGAGGTTTTTGTGCATTGGAACAGAGAAGAGTTATGATGTGTACGAGGGTTTTGTGGTTAAACAGAGTATATGTTGCAGCAGCATCTGTGCAGAGTGTTGTCATGTGGCTTTGTGCTGTGCAGTGGGTGAATGAGTGCTGTGCCTTGACCTTGATTAAGTCTCTGGCAGTAATTGGTTTTGTTTGAGGAGATGGCAGGTAAACAAAAAGGGACTCGTGTCGCCTCTAGTTTCTGGTTCTGCTCTTGAACACTCATGCACGGCTCCAACTTGGAATGTGATTTGGTGTCTTGCCAAATAAAAGTCGACACACGGATTTGCCTTTTGCTTCTGTCTGGAATCCAGAAAGTTCATCTTGCTTCAGACTTGCACTGTTGTTGTTGTTCCTGCTGGGGAACAGCCACAGTGATATAATCAGCATCGACGTGACCACAGATAGATTTTCCACCTGCTGCTTTTTCAGTAAATGTTCATTTCTTGTGTGGATACTTCATCATCGGATCCAACACCCGAACCAGCGGCTTTGCACCACAGCCATTTGTTTAGCTGTAGATAAAGCTTTTTGACAGCCTATTATGTTTCTATAGAAAACACAATTTGTGCGGCCACAAGAAAACCTTCGGGTTTCATAAATCACTCAACACAATCTACGAACCTTTTAAACCACAGCCAGAGTGAAGAACTACTTCTTTATGTTTGTGAACCAACAGTTAATAGTTCAAAAGAAGCTGTGGAGTATATATATATATATATAGATTCTATACACAGAATAATCACATTATAATCCTTATGATAGAAAATGTAATTATAATGTCAACAAATGGGAAAACAATCCATTCTTTTAACATGACAATGTACTAACAACTCAAACAGGGCCCTCTTTAGATTCTTCTCACACTTTCACAGTTTCAGTTCATTAAATTTACCTAATGTCCTTAGTTTTATTACAAGAACTGAAGCAGGTTAGTGAGTTAATGACTTTTTACAGTTCAGAAAAATATGAAGATCTTAAAAAGTGGTGGATACGAGTGAGCTCTTCATGAAACTGCCATATTCATTCATCCATCAACCAAACCAGGGAGGGGAGGGGTGTTGGAGCCAATCCCAGCTGACATTGGGCGAAAGGGGGTGATGGATTTCGAGAGTATCGCAGGGTCGACCTAAAGAGACACAGTCAGATTCACACCTGCAGCCGGTTAAGAGTCTCCAATTAACCTCTTTGGACTGTGGGGGGGAAACCGGACTTTCGAAACCGGGATTCGAACCAAGAACCACTCCCTTGGTTTCCCCTGCCGTGCTTCCTGTCCACTGCGATCGCTCTCCTCTCCCTGCAACTTCCCAGAAGCCTCTCCGACCTGTTGCCGTCCATTTCCACTCATCATCCTCGTTGACGTGTCGCCGTTGATGGATGAGGTTTGGATGCACTGTGACTGAACACTTCTTTGATGGGCTTTTCAATTTTCTCCGAGGTTTACCGAGGTCGGAACTGTGGCTACGTCTTTCTCTAACTATCGATATTACATTAGCGATGCAGATATTCCACAGCGTGCAGGATTTTCCCCTGGAGCTGTCGATGTGCTTGAGTGTGATAGCGGATGACGACAAACATTGATTTGTGTGTTGCATGTGGCCAGTGACTACGCGTGAATAACACCTATTGGCATGTAAAGCGATGGGAGTAATTTGATTATCAGATTGTGTGTCGTTGATGAATGAATTCAGTTGGTCGTTAAATTTGTTGCAGTCGTGTTTAAAAGTGATGCACGTCGCCCCCTGTGGTGAAAACCTGACAAACACTCACTGTTAAGAAATGACCAGGATGTAAATGTATTTACAGGCAAAACAGAACCGAATATCATTTCCTCTTTACTCTCACCAATGAGGACAGAGAGGAGGGGGACTCATGATTCGATGCATCTACCTTCCACCAGTGCACATTGATGATAAATCTATGTTTTTGGCAATCCGGGGGGAAACGGTGTTCGACTCGAGGTTTGTTAAATTTAGCTGGTGAGTTGCTTCATTCCATGGACATAAGCTTCACGGATGAGGAGCGGCTGCACAGTGCACATCAGTGAATCTGTGTAGCTGGCACACGCAGAAAGGAATGTCTAATTATCACGCTTTCAACCACAGTAGGCGCCTATATTTGCACTGAGCTCCCGCTCTAATCGCTTTCTCTTTTTTCCCCTACCTCGGCACACTTTATTTTTTTTATTTTAAAAAACGCAATTAAAATGTTATTTTTTTTGGGGGCTACAAGCGGATGAGCCAGGAAGTCCACGCACACGCAGCGTCGGCCGGGTGTTGGAGATCTGATTGAGACGAGGCAGAAGAATGGTTCTGCTGTAATGTGCAGATTTGTTTTAGCGGAAAGAGATGAAAAGAGGAGTTTTTTTTTACATAATGGCGAACGTGTCGGGTACAAGTGAGTATCTGAAAGGAGGAAGCAGGGTCAGGATGAGGAGGTTATTGACTAAATATGGTTTAAGGAGCTGAAATGTCCATGTAGTCCAGCGAGGGAGAGGTTTTCAGATGCAGATATACTGAGTCTTCAGTTCTCGGGACAAAAGGCTGTTGTACTGGTAGTTCTGCTCCTGATCAGGTGCCGGGTGATTGCAGAGGTTAACAATAAGAAGAAGTGTCACCGAACCACAGAAGGCAGGGAGTGGCATTGATTGGTAAAAGGATGGGAGGAGGGGAGATTCCTCCTTACGGTCATTATGTGGCCGACAGAGGGAGAGTTGGACGAAACAAACCCAGTGTAATTGCATTTGTAACAAAAGGCCCAGGATCAATGGACTGAGCTCGACTTACAGCATCGTGTCAGCATATTTCATCAACACACAAATGGATCCAGCGACACTGTAATTGCTCATAAAACCTATTTGTATGAAATCAGCCCTGCGTCTCCCTGAAGTCCGCGTGGATCCACATCTCACGTGATTCAGGAGTATTGACCTCTTATTGGAAGAGCCTGACCTCTGGAAAGAGATGGAATTGACGTCTTTCATTCAAGTACAGTAGCTGAGTGAGGCGGCAGGAGCGGCGGCGTGATGATGAAGTCACTCATGGCTCATAATGGTGGCCATTAGGGCTCTTTAAAGGCGACTGGAGCTTATTGCCGGGTTCTTTCTGAGAGTCATTCAAAAGAACTGCTCATATCGCTTTGTTAGTGGCTGGATTGGAACAACTTCATCGGTCCCTGACTGTCTGACAAAGGGATGATTGATTGATTGATTCACTGGACAAAGTGAGCCAATCAGGCGACAGGAGCAGGGACTTAAGGAGTGAGGAGTTCATTAAGGGCAGGTAATTTGGTTTGGGTACAAGAAGAATCGCTTGCAAGTACAACTCAGTTTCCGCCACTTGGAGGCAGCAGAAACGAGCTGCAAACACAATTTGGACCCACAATGTTTGCTAGCTATTTGCTAACTTTGTCTGTCTGTGTGTTTGGTGCTGGGCAGGTTGGTTTTCAGAGCTTTTTCTCATGTCATAAAAACTTAAAAACTAAAATACAGATTATATACACTGATAGGCCACGGCATTAAAAATGGTAACTGGTTTTTAGTATTGCACAAGCAGGGGCTGCAGAGGAAAATTGGCTCTATGGCTCAAACTCTAGCTCTACAGTTGTGTCGTGCGTGGCCTCTGAATAAACAAATAAACCAAACTAAGTTCCGTATAATAGCAATGATAACAATAACAATGTGAACCGTTGTAATAATGATGATATTTGTAGCAAAGAAGGATCATGGGGGTTGTTTTCAGTCGTTCAGGAGGAGAAAACTATGTTAGAGGGAAGATGCCAAGTTAGAAACATGCATTAATGTGAGATGAATACATACAGATGGCGAGGGGGAAGAGGAGCGCTGGTGCATCATGGGAAGTCCCCGGGCGGTCTAGGCCTATAGTAATATAACTAAGAGATGATTGAAGGCGGGTTTGATCCAGCCTTGTGTTAAGCTATCTTCCTCCAGGACCCAAACTGAAAGACGGAGCATATACAGTATACGGCTCTGCCATTATACATCATTCTGGTAGATATACGTAGACTGTAAATCAATAGGAGTGCCATCAGCAATTACAGATCATATTCATAATGCAATACATTAGATAACTACAAGGGCGCTCTGAGAGCACATGCGTCCGCCAAGGTTTATGCCGTTAATTAATCCCATTAATTATCTAGACCGTGGCGGCCCAGCGTATTCTAATTTGTCCTGCCACGGTTTCATAAAGAAGGCAAAAAAATGTATTTTACACTTCTCATAATAACGTAAGAGATCTTTAACTTGGTGTTCTGCTTCATCGCTCCATTGTTTATCTGTGTGTGACGCTATTCACATCATCCGTAAAGTTTTTACCATCCACAAAGACAGTCAGGCCTCATAGTTTCAGCTGCGGTTGAAATGCTGCTCTCTCTCTCTCTCTCATGCAAGAACTTGTCTTTCATTCTTTAGTTTGTGCACGAAAATCTGGTCGTGACGCCTCATGTTGGGTCAGTGCGCCTGCTTTACACCAAACCCGGTCACCATGGTGATGCTGAACTTCAGCCAGGAGAGGGAAATTAAGATTTGTTTATGTTTTAGTGGCACTGAAAGAAAAAGAACAGTGACATCACGGGCCAGGCCTTGAAGGAGACTTTACGTTTTCTTTTAAATCAAGCTGCCTCTAAATTGTCCTTGGTGCTGCGGCTGAAGCCCGTCCTCCCCAGCATTGTTTTTAAATCCAGCATAATAGAACCATACATTTCAGTCAGTGGGAGAATCTGAACAGCAGCTGAACAGTCGTCGCGGCAGCAGCAGTTGCAGTTGCGGTGCGATCCTCACAATCTCTGGAGATCCTGACGAATGGGCTCCGCTTCCAAAAGCCTCAGGTGTTCCTCGGTCTTGCCGCTCGATCATCCAGAAAATAATGTCGGGCGGCCATTCCCTGCTCTTAATTACTCGGAGGCCTCACTACCAGATAATTCCAGCCGGCTACTTCAAACTCTGGCTCCCCCGTTATCGTCGGCTCCATAAAACATTCATTTAGCGTGTTTGCTCTTATTGGACCTGGGCAGGGAGGAGCCACTGTCATTGCCAGCGGGTCCTGATTCTCCTCGATGATGGGAGATTGTTCGACGGCTAAAAAAAAGCCTGAAGTTTTTCCTCTGAACTGCTGAACTATAGTTTGCACACACAGTTAAGGTGCACGGAGAGAAAAGCAAACATTCTGAACAGAGTTCGGTCAAGTGATTTCTTTTTTACGCTTTCATCTGGGCACTGTGACTTTCGCGACACGTCTCAGGGTGCAGAGGCTACTTCTTGTAAACGGCGCCGACATGACAGGGTGGCTTAATATCTGCCTGTGCTGCTGCAGATGCTGCGTGTGTGGGTGTTTTTTGAAGTAGCCCTGTGTGACTCTTTCTCCTCGTGGGGTGAGGAGCACTAACAAGCAATTAGCCAACAGGAAGAGCGCTCAGTCTTTCAGGGGATGAAATCCAAGCTTACAAAGTTCAGCTCCGTCTCTCTGTTTCTTTAAATTCTGCTCTAAATAGGAGGATTTGCTTGTGCCGGGAAACAAATCTGCCACTGCAGATACAAAAGAGGCTTAAATTCATTTAAACAGACAAACAAGGCGGAGAAGAACATCTGAACTTTTTCTAAAGACTAAACAGATAATGGCCAAACACCACAGGGAAGAGCTGGAATATCCCATTGAGACTCCTGTAAGATTTGCCACAGATTACACTACAGTATGCGTGTGATGCATTACAAATAGCTGGGCATTAATCCGTCCACTTCTAAGTGCAAGTCAATGAGCTGCTAGCTGCAGTCTTCTATTTCAATGGGCAATAAAAGTCAAAGTGTACTCCTGGAGGTATTGCTGTCCTAATTACAAACCTGCCCGAAGCTGATAAACAGGACTGATCGCCAAATGGAGGCACCGTGTACTTAATGCCAACAATGAATCACTGGCCTCTTGTTGTTGTCATTCTGTTGTTTCTCCTGGATACAGTTAATGATGCTCAGACCACTTTGCTCCAGACGGAAATAGCTCAACACATAATTAGTTATTTGCGCAGCTTTTTTCCAACAGGATCATAACGTGAAATTGAATCTATCAGTCAACTTAACGCACAGAGGTCTGTTACGCAATCGAAACAATGTTCAGACTCGACTTCACAACTTTTTTAAATGAAAGCTCTGTAATTCAGCTTGAGGCAAAAAAGATATTTGGAATTGTGCTTTTACTTTGTAGACAAATTGCTAAAAAAGGAAGTGATTCTATGAATGTTGTTGCCATGACAGAAATCCTCAGAAGACCTGCTCTATCTCCTGCAACGTGTTCCACACAGAGAAAGACAAACAGTGGATGGATATACGATCTGTATTGCAGATGCCATTATTCAGCATTAATCTCTGTCGTCCATTAGCAGAAGCCCGAAGATACAAGTGTTGCTACGTTAAAAAAAAAGCTTTGTAATATCCTCTTTCGAAACACGTGAAAGGTTTTTCTAAAGTTCACATCAGCCTGAGGGCTGCGCTTGATTATCTCCGACTCTCACTTTGCAACTGTCCCCGAAAAAAACCTCCAATTCTGTATTCGAAAGCCCGTTCATGAGTCGTCAGGTGACTGATACATAAACCTGCGCTGTATTTCTTTCTGTGCCTAAAAGCTCGAGTCTGTGTTACATAAGCTCGGAGACGCGTGAGAGAGACATTTGTCCATTAACCTGCGGAAATGAAACGGCAGATTCACCTTCGGTTTTATTTCACGTCTCCTCGTGAGGCATTGACGAGGTACTCACTTCCTCTCCAGGCCAATAAAAGGGACGGGTATTTAGAAAGTGCTGTGACTTTCCTTTTTAACCACAGTTGTATAAATCAGTCATTTGAGAAAACATTCACTGGTTCAGCTCAAGAGGGTTTTCTGGGGGTTGAGAAAATGTCTTGTGTGCCTGGTGACAATGGAAGAAAACATTTGTCCACGCAGTCTCCCGGATTGTCTGCAACTGTATGAAAGGATTATCCTCTTCACATTCCCACAGAGGAAAAAAGAGCGCGTGTGAAATTACAGCTGCCTGGGAGACAGATGGCTCGACACGAAGCTCAACACTGTGTACACACTCAACAGATAAACACTGGTCCCTGACCCTGGGTGTTGTGGATCAAATCAGAAGGTAAACACGGCTCTCGACGCAGCAGGAGAGCCACGGCGGCGCTCGCTGAGGGAGCCGGTAGTTAAACGTGTTTTTCGGGCGACTGGTCTGCAATCGGATAGAGATGAAAGTACAGGTGAACATGCACGCGAGAGTGTGATCCAATTGGCCAAACCTCAGGTGGTGCTCCAAACACAGACTGTATATGAATATGGACGACGTGTCTCCACTTCCTCTCATGGTACAAAAATAAAAATAAAATATCCTGGACATGAGTTAAGCATTAGAGAGGGAGAGCAGGGAAGAGGGAAGAAGACCCAAGACTCCATAAATGCTCAACCAGGTATAAGTTGCACTTGGAGTTTATATCGGGATCCGGCCAATAGCTACGTTGTTTTTATAGCATCACATAACGAATTAAAATCTAACATATCGGAAAGTATGATAAGAAATAACTTACAGAAACATTTATTTAAAGTGTATTTTGACTTTTCAGTTATGTCTATGTCAAATCTGCTAACACGGAGGAGGCAGGGTTCATGACCTATGCTACAGCCACCCACCAGGTGGCGATCAAGGTGATTCGGCTTCACCTTTGGGGAGCTGTCACGTCAGTTATTTCTCCTCAGTCCTCAACTGTGGACGTTATTCAAGACACTCGTATGGACGGAGTGGGAGACGGAGATCAGAGACGAAGATCCTCGCTGCTCTAAAAAACAAGCACACACACACACACACAAAATAGAGCTGATTCACGCTTGGCTGCCGTCTTCTTCCATTCTTCCATCTTTGTTCCGTTGGTGTTTGGCCTCATGCAAACACAGGGAGGACGTGGCTGGATCTCTATGTGCAAAATGCAGATCTGTATCAATGCCAGGTGTAAAAGTAATCAGGTTCAAATCATCTGTTGCCAAGATGTAAATGCAGCCAGTGAGGCGGGCGGCTGCTATTCATCCCAACCTGAGCCGCTGTTATTGAGTTTAGACACAATGATCGTCTGTTATTGTTTTCTGGATTCTCTGTCAGTTTATATCTGCTCCCCTGCAAGTGAAGCTCTGTTTATTGCCTCAGGTGTTCATCGGGTTCATCCTGTGTTGCCTTTAATGCCCCGAGGCTTTTGAAAACCGCAGTATTCTTTTATGCGCTCGGGCCAATTTGATTTATGAACTCTGTCTGCACTGTCTTTTTCCAAAGTAAACGTGAGACACAGCCCAGATAATGGTCGTAAATACCACTGTCTCATTTGGTGGACGTCTAGTCTTTTTCGCGCCCCCCACCCCCCCTCCCTCGGACAAGACAACCGTCCTGTGTCTCTGCAGCACCTTGGGGGCCGGTGGAGGAAATCACTGGAGTATGCAGACATGCAGTGTTATTGCAAGTTGCACAGGAAACCGGGTCATGAGACACTTCCACAGTATAAACATGACCGGGTTATTTAAGAGACAAAACATAGCCTGAGATTACAAGTTCGCTCGATAAGTGCAGCGTGACCGAGTCGTCTGAGACCTGGTTGTCTTTACCTCCCCCCCCCTCCGGCGTCTCTGTGAGAGAGCAGACAGCGTCCAAAGCTCTGGTTGGGTTTGGTTTGACATTAGCGAACGCAGATCCCTGAAGGTCTGTGTGGCTCGTTCAGGTGAATGATTTGACATTTGGAAGAAATGCCAGCAAGAAGGGTATTTGGACACTTCTGAGGTTATCCAAGCTTGTGTGCATTACGGTGTTGTGGAACTCGGGGTGCGCTTCTTTTTGCATTCTGCAGCAGACACGGGGTCGAGTTCAGCAAATTTCCCCAACCTCCTTTTTTGTTTCTCTTTGGAACCTCTGTGGCCTCCCATTGAGCCGGCTCGCCGTGTCAGAGCGAGGAGCCTATTTGAAATGCTGTTATTTGACTTGACAGGAACAGGACTGCCGACAGAGTCCAGAGACTACACTGCGTCGGTGGAACACAAACAGACTGAGGGATAGATCCACTGTGTGCGGCGCCCACCGCCCCCCCCCCCTCACACTCTCTGATGGCCCTCTCACAAACAGTCACGGCAGAGAAAAGACATGTCTGATCATATGAGGCAACTTAAAGACACAGTGAAGAAAGAAGCATCTTTTCCAAGTTTGCTGAAAGCTGTTGGGCCGTCACTTAGTTTACGCCAAATAGCTTTTTTAAGTGTTTGTATAGTTTTCTCTACTTGTCAGACAACTTGTTTTTACTGACCTCTGGTGGTTTGACGTCTCCCTCTTGGTGATGTCAGCTGTGACATGACGACAGATGCACGATGCAGTTTCCTATCAATGAAGACGTATCGCGTTAATGACTAACTTCATACTAGACTAAAAGAAGATGTCGTCCATCTTTATAAACGCTCGATGCCGTTGACTTTGTGAGCTCAGGATGATGCCGCTGAGAGACAGAGCAAAGGTGTGTGTGTGTGTGTGTGTGTGTGTGTGTGTGTGTGTGTGTGTGTGTGTGTGGGTCTAAACTTGTACTAAGTTGTGCAGTTGTGGTCTCATCCCAGCCTCTTGGTTTAACGATGCACTTTGAGGAGGAGTGGGTGGAAACTCCCCCTACGGCTGCAAATGGCTGCGATTCTCCTCAGACTCAATCTCCTCAGAGTGATAAAATCGAATCCCTGAATAATAAGATCCTCTGAATCACAACCTGCCTGCATATTCCACCAGAAATGCATCACGGCTGATAAGAGGGAACTTACAGGAATCTTTAAAACACAGTTTTTCGACTCTACAGCCCTGAAGCAGGGAGCATTGCTATGCAGGTTTGACTCTCCGCCGATGTCTCTACTTTGTTTGTCAATCAGGAGACGAGTACAAGAGACAAGGTCATCCCTCCTCCAATTTTACACAGTTTTCCAGTCCAATCAATACTGCCCAACACCACTAAATCAGAGAGGTCTCATTGCCCTGCTGGCTGATAATTGGAAGCTGTTAGCACGGAGGACGGGACAGGAGTAGCAATTGGCTCAGGCTCTTTTTTGGAATGAGACTGCTGCTGATTTGGTTTATGCCAAAAAACTAAAGCTCCAGTGTTGGACGTTTTAATTAAAAATGGCACTCTCTCATTCTCCACTTTGGTTAGTCACAGATTTTTGAAACCCTTTAATTTTTTATTAGGGACAAAAAAGAAAATCTAACAAAAGCCTTCAGTGCTTCTGGAGTTGGCAGAGTTTTTACAGAGCTGCTGAAGGACTTTGCCAAAGTGCATAAAGCAAAACGACTCACGACTGGTAGAGGTGAAACAATGATCGATTTCTAATTAGAGGAAATTCTGAACGTTAATGTACAAACTCTAATAAAAGAGAGTGTTAGTAACAGAAGATGGTTTTAAAGGTTCAGTGTTTGGAATTTAGTGACATCTAGTGGTGAAGTGTCACCTCACCCTCCTCTTCCAAACATGAACCTGTGGCAGCCTTCAATCGTCATAAAAAGTCAAAATGTGTTTACTTTGTCCAGTCTGGGCTACTGTAACAAACATGGCTGCCTCCGCTCCCGATGTAAAGTATTTAAATATAAAGGTTCCTTTGTAGGGTAAAGAAAACACACTAATGAAAACTTGACTAGGATTATTTTATATTCAACATCAATAGATCGATTCACCTGAATCGAACACACTGAACCTTTAGGTGAACTAATAAATTTGTACGTTTTGATTTAATTAATATTTGTGTCTTTTTATCATACTCTGTAATTCCCTCTCCACACTGGAGGATTCTCAAATCTTTATTTATTTTAAAAAATGTGGGAGACCACAAACACAACAACCAAGTTTTTAATCATTTAATCATGAGAACACACACACACACACACACACACACACACACACACACACACACACACACACACACACACACACACACACACACACACACACACACACACACACACACACACACACACACACACACACACACACACACTAGACGATGCAGTCGAGACGGAGGACCACACACACTTGGCGTTTAAACAAACAACTTTAAACAAACAACTTTAAACAAACAACTTTAAACAAACAACTCCCAATCCAGAGATTTGGGAACTCGCAGAAAGCAAACACGGACTGCAGGCGTCGTCGGCTGCGTGCGATTGTTTGTGGAATGTTTTGCACTGAACAACCTCTTGTGCTGTTGCTACAAAGCTTGTTCTTTCCTATGGGAACTTGTTTACGCTGCAGGCAGCCGTGTTTCAGCTCGTAACGCAGAATGCAACATCGGGTCAGACGCTCTCATTGACGATCGTGAGTTTCAGCTTCAGTTGGTGACGTAAACCTCTCACACTATTGCATCATTTGGCCAAATAATCAGCCTCATATTGGGACCTTGCACTTCTCAGAGTTACTTTTGCAAAGTGACAGAGTTATAACTTTACTTTTTTAAACGTCGTGACCTGACGCACACCGTTCAGTGATCAGCGCCGAGAGTCCGACTTCATATTCAAACGCGCGTCTGTTGTCTGGTTCTCGGCTCCAAATGAGACTCATACAGTAATTAGTGCTTTGATAAAAGGGATGTGCGCTGGAAAGGTCAAACAGTTTCCTAAAAGCCCAGACTGCGGCACCGCGCGTTGTAACACAGTGTGTTTCTGCAGGAGCCTAATCACAGCGATTAAGGAATAATCCATTTTCAATTAGATCCAGGTAATATCCAATAAAACACAAAGACAGGTCGGGGGGAGGGGAAAAGTGTTTTTGAATTTATAGGAGGTGAAAATTATAAGAAAGAAGAAAAAGCATTGGCCATTGTGATAATGTTTCTATTCAATTCCTTGTTGTTAGCTTTGGTATTAAAAGCTGGAAATGCAATAAACAGGAAAAAGAAACAAATTCTCGATGAAATTAATATTAGTGCCGTGATCAACGCTCATTAATTTTTCTCTTGTATCTCAGTCGAGTGAAGAAAGACACATTTGCTTCTGCGGCTGAATGAACACAAACCTCGCGTCGCTTGCGATTCCTATCTTTAAATTACTCTTCTGTCTACATGAGCGAGTGTCGGGCGTAACCATGGCCTCGGCCGAGCCCCCCCGGTCGGACGTGGCTGGTTGCTGAGGGTAAAAAATGTCGACGCCGCACGTGGCTGGATCGTCTCGCCCTCGTGGTCGTTTTTAACTTTGTCTGCGATTCTACAGGACGGGGGACAGAGGAGAAGATTCCACTGCTCACCGAACAAACATTAAATTCACCGCAGCCCTCGACTGCAGCCCTGTCACGGTCCTACATGCTAATTGCTCTGGGTCGTTAGGTATCCAGGTCCTTCCCTTCAGGTCCAATTTGATATGATTTGTGCTCCTCGGGTGTGGGGGGGGGGCGCCATCATACAAGTTAAATGATGATAATGATTGCTGCAGCCCAACAGATTCATTACGGTGGCCATCTTGTCAGGTATCACATTCCTGGAATTAATCCAAAGGGAACTGAAATCCCAATCCTTCTCCTGGAGTTAATTGCAAATCACGGTGTCACTTTTCCCGGGCGCCGCAACTGTCTCTCGAGTGCAGCTCGTCCAATTATCTGCAGGCCGGTGATTTATTTGGTCACTTGTTCTCTCCATCCGTCCTCATACCAGCATTCTTCATTCACCCTTCCTTCCTTCCTTCCTTCCTTCCTTCCTTCCTTCCTTCCTTCCTTCCTTCCTTCCTTCCTTCCTTCCTTCCTTCCACCCTCTGCCCACTTCATCATTCCGCTTATCCTATATCCTCGCTCCTCCTTCCCTCTCCCCTCGCTCTCCCTTTCCCCCAGAGCAGTAATGGTGTGGTTCTCCCTGCTGGGGGCTCAATAATGAAGCTGCTGCCCTAGAAAAGCCATGTTAATGTTGACTCTGGGATCAGACCCTGCTCCAAGACACACAGCGGTGACAAATGAATGTGCCAGTTTGAGCCGGCCGAGCTCGATAAACAGCTCGTATATATATCTGTGGCTTCGACTGAGAGCCGGGAGCCGAGATGCTACGCGGACAGATTGCGAATATGAAATGTTCAAATCCAGGAACGTGTGAGTGAGAGCGGCTCTCGTGCGGTTCCTTCTAAATACATCGGAGCATTTTGGGGGCACGTCCAAGTACAAGCACCGTGTGTTAATAAACAGGAAAGTAGAACTGTGGCTCCCTAAAGTATTGGCTCATCCATGTGGTTGTCAACAGCATTGACAAGCTGTCTGCCTGCTCCCGCTCGGCCACTCTGACCTCCCCTAACCCCCCGCTCCGGTCTGACAGGCAGAGATGTGCTTCTGTTGGCGGAGAGAGAGAGAGGTGTGCCCGTCCGTCTGTCTGCCTTGTGGTGCTCGGCTACATCTGAGGATTGCTGTGGCTGACGTACATAGGCGGGCGAGAGGAGGTTCCCCTGGCTGCCGTCCCCACGTTTCTCCTGTCAGTCTCTGTCTGTCTGGAGCCTGTGGAGCAGCCATGCATGGCCTCCCCCCTCCTCCATCACGAAAAGATGGTCTCCGTCTCCGCTTCACCCACTCGTGCTCCTGCAGCTCAATGTGTAATCCGTTTAGGTACCTGCGCCCTGCAAACTAAGTTAGATCCATTTGAAATGTTTCTCCAACGGTGAACTGTGATGTAAAACCCAGCCAAGGTGCTTTCATGTAAAAAATAAACCAATCAAATAATCACATTTACACAAGATACTCAAAATACATATTCCACGGTTGGTTTATGAGATTGGATCTTTTTCCTTTAGGTTAAAACATTGAAATCTGGATTCACTCATGTCCTTTTTATGTAGAACGCCTCTATAAGCCCCCCCCCCCATTCCCATGGATTTCAGACGGGGTTTTTCAGTTGACGCTTGCTCATTTGCAGCGAGTTGGAAGTGTTCCGTGTGGACAGCAGGTTGGAGGCAGGGTGAGGAGAAGATGGATCGAGCAACTCGGAGCCAAATTTAGAAAAAAAAACCTGCCAGAGTAGATTTGTTAAATGGACTTTTAATTACATTTTTTTCCTCGTGAAACCGCGGCTCTGTTTCAGCCCAGTATAGCAAATGTTCCAATGCCCCCAGTGTTTGTCTGCAGCCAGGGATTCACAGATGATGAATTCTCATAAATTGCAGATAAATTTGCTGATCCTTCAGGGCTCTGCGTGTTCATGCTCGGATCCAGAATCTGATGTTTGTTTTCCACTGTGAAAATGAGCAAAAAGGGGGAAATGACCTCATGACATGCATCCCTGATGAGTATTTTGAAGGCAGCCAAAAATATAGAAACTACTACTGCGGTCTCTCCTTGGAGCTTTTTACCTATTTCAGTCCTGAGTTGAAAACTGGACATGCTTGGTGCAACTTCTGGGTTCCAGACATTTGAATACAACTCTGTTTAGTTGCAGCATTTTGTGAATCTCCCTCCAAAGACACCTGCCGTGGAAACATCTAAATTCCTGCACGTTGTGTTCAGTGATAAAACTGCAAAAAAACAGCTGGTGAAAAATCACATGAAACATCTGGGCTGTTTCACACATGCCTCAAGTTGAGTGCACGCTCATGTAATGGGTCCCAAGTGTGGCTGTTTCTTTCCGTAGAGTTTGTGTCTCATCTAATTATCTGTTTTGTCTGCGTGCGCCTCACATATCTCAAGAAGCGTGAATCTAATCGGCTTCACACTCGGCATGTGTGTTGTTCAGGGCCCAAGGAAGAGCAGGGTTTGGATTTGGTGCATTTCTGCATAATGAGTGGAGCTTTACTGAACGTTGAATAAACAGGTGAACGGCTCTTTGTGCAGCAGCAGGTGGCTTCAGGGTGCAGCAGCAGGTCTTTGCTGCAACCAAGCATCACCACAGGTCAAACAAACATGTTGAGAACATCCACTTCACTTGCAAAATGAGCCGCCTGTATACAGATTTGCAATAAAGGCACTGAAGCGTTAACAAATTCCTACATATCAAATGTGACGGCCGATCCTACACAGTGCTGCATTCAGCAGAGGCTTTTTTCCAGTGTTCCTCCACAAAATGACAGCAGGCATCCATTGGAAAAAGGAGGAGCTGAGCGTGCCGCGCCGCTGTCTCGACACCAGTGTGGATTTTGTTTGTCGCTCTTGCAAGGGGGCGATGGCACATGAAACACAGACATGAGGCGCAGCTCGTTCCACCGGCTCTCGGCGCCATAGGAAAGCTGCATCCGTCATTGCAAAGATCACCCTGTCGCTTTGAAGTGAGGGTCCGGGGAGAAAACATCCACACGACTCTTCCCACAAAGAGACGCTGGTGAAGTGAACATGTTCTGCTGCCGTGGAGCCGCCTGTTGAAAAATAACAAAAGAAGGCATCAGACTCCCTGTTGTGTGAGCGGTGGGAAATCATGAGATCAGGTGAAACAAAGCCAAATCGATCAATTTCCAATCAAGCCACGCGTCTCAGTCATCGATAATTCTTTTAGGCATGTAAGTGGCTTTTTAATTTTTATCTGTGCGCTAAACCATGCACGGCCAATTCAAATCGTCAGTAACGGCAGGAGGAATTAATTGAAAGAGACGAAGTGTCAGTGAGAAATAGACTTTCATTCATTTTAATATGTGTGTTCAAATCAGGATCTGGCATTTTCCATTGATGGCCCACCCACTCGTTTACACTTCGGAAGCTGCAGAGATTCACAGCGTCCTTTCACTCGTTCATTCTTCAATCTCTGGAGCAAGACCAAGGAAAATATTGCTCGAAGTTTTCTCAGATAATCTTTGTCTCAGTAGTTTCTCCGTTTTTTAGTGTTGGGGCTGTTTTTTGGACTTGACGGTGCCGAGACTCGGCCGCGGACAGACAGTGAGGCATTACTCAACTCCGGGGAGATAAGGAGGCCTGGTTCCCCGAGTAAGAACTGTCAGTTTGCTCAGTGCGGAGAATGTGATTGAGCGTGTCTGCAAGCAGCTTACACCACAGTCATCCCCCCTCGATGTGTCGATTGATTAAGTCGTCCCGACTGGGTTTTCATTGGCCCGCCGCCCGACCCGGGGCCAAAATACACCTGCCCGGCCTGTCAGCCGCTGAAGTTATGACATCATGAGGCCCCTCATAAGGCACCTCCATTGTTTTGAAACGAAGGCCCATCAATTTCACGGGCTCCACTGCCCAGCGGATGATTTGTGAGTGCTATTATCCCCTGGAATCGCTCTGGAAAATGGCTGCAGTGTGAAGACAGGAATTGGTGATGCGGGGAGGGAGGGAGGGAGGAGGGAGGGAGGAGGAGGGTTGCATGGAAATGGTTCATTGGTTTTAGCCATAAGAAGAGAAAGAGCAGGGAATGGTGGAAAAAACTAAAATGTCATGTTCACATGAGGAACATGTGTCTATTATTATCATGATTTGAAACTTTCTTCAGAAATATGAAATCGCCATGAACTCAACCAGATCCAGAAAACACTAACAGACTTATGGCAGAGAAGAGGAGGAGTGAGAGGAAACAGGGGGGGGAGGAAGAGTAACCAATAACCTAGTTACAGAATCGGCATGGAAGCTCCTCTTCTCCTTCTCGTAGCAGCAGCAGGGAGAACCGGTCCCACCGCCCAACCAGCTGACAGCCACAGTTTTCATTTCTCCGAGCTCAACTAATTCATTATGAAGCCATTAAAGTGTCAGAAGCCTCCATTGTTACCACCTGAATCTGAGAAAGAGAAACTGCTGAGAGTTTGAAATGATCATTTCCAGCTTGACCCCAGTGGAGGGAAACACAAAACGCATCTTTTCAGGAATTCGACTCTTCACCACTTTACTTTGACGCGAGCGCTTCTGTTCGTCTGAAGCGTCGCGCCGCCTTCGCAACTTAGCTCAACAAAATAAGCAGATTGCTGATAAGGAAACGCTCATTAATCAGGTCGGCGCAGTCATCTATTTTCCCTTTCAAGACTTCCCTCTATTTTTCCTTTTCAAAACTCAAAGTCGTGCGAGGAACAAATATGGGAATCTGTTTGAAGGGGAAGCAATCGGCAGGGTGCTTTCATGAGACCAGCTGCTGGAACACAATGCGTGGTCAAATGTTAAAGTTATCAGTGGAGTGCAGGAGTGAAGGAGCCTCTTCACTCGTCTGCCTTCCACACCTGCACTGAAGGATTTTCAATTCACCGGCAAAGCCCTCTATGACAGCGCGGAGCCATTCTGCCGCGCGGAGATAAAACATAACACAGAGAAAAAGTTAAATAATCAATTCCATAGAAATGCCCGGGTATTAATCTAGAGCAGGCTGCAGCTGGGCTGCGAGATGATTTGCAGAGGGATTTAGTCGATGATTCACCGCCTGTGAGAGAATTATATACCAATATTTTATAAAATCCTAATATTTAATCATGTTTTTTTAATTCATTGTTAAATCTGTTTAACGATTATGTGCAGCCTCGAGGCTTTGTTCATAATTATAAAGTAAAATTGTCTGCAAATGGGATGAATTATTCCAGTATCATTGTGCCGCTGCGATGTGTGGACCTGCATAAGTGTGTTTGGGCATAAAGATGAAAGAACGTTAAGGCTACTTCCAACTGCTTGCTGATTGGATCATTTCAGTCACAATGTAGATTTTGCTGATTTGTCCTGCTCCAATCAAATGTTCCCCTTCGATAAGTACAAAAAAACCAGCATTAGCCTCGACTACCAGTGTTAAACATAACGCGGACGATCAATGAAACGCGTTGCTGAACCTGTTGTGCAGTTAAATTCTGTATTTTACAATGACAACTGTACAGGAGAAGAGCTAATACTCGAGCAATCCGCCAATTGTCCGTGTCTAGTGGGACATGATGGGGACACGCTTGCCTTCCTGGCTACACCAGCACGCCCAGTGTACGTTAGCTGTCTGGTGATGTGCGTCTTTGTCGTGTTAGTATGGACATGGATTCAAACTGGCACAGAACCTAAACGCTTTTGTGGTAGACAGAGATCATTTTAGTTTGAAAAAGCCCTTTTCCAGTGGATGTCGCCTAAAGCTGAGATTAGATGCGATCATCGTGTCGGGTTGAACGATCTGGAGAACAGATTTACGTTAAACATTGAAAACAAGGCGGGTTAGACGTGATGGTGACGTCCCGGGGACGGCTGAGGAGAAAGAGGAGTGTGTGGCTGAGCAACATGAATACGCGTGCATGAGGTATTGTGATTCATTCAGACCCCCCCCTGACCCGAGGGCCACAGTCAAATTGCTCCGGGTTCAGTGAAATGAAATAAAACATCACTGCTCTTTCATTTTTTTCGATGTGACAGTCAAGCACAGAACCACTTTATTCTCCTTTGCGGCTTCACACCCTCAAACATATCGCAGGAGTTGTCAAACTTTATCAGCTCGCGGCGTCGTGATCGCTTTAATCCTCCGGCGGGATTACGCCGATCAAGGACAGTATGTAAATGCACCTTTTCAGCTGTCCTTAAAAACCCAAATTGAATGTCCCGCAAATTAATGTGGGAAGGATGTGCAAGAAGGATGACAAATTTACAAAAGGAATGACAAATTAAATCCCTGCCTCTGTGTGAGCCGCTAACAGAATTTCCAGAAAGAGCAAATAACTTCCACTGATGTCTGCTTAACAGGCGTTTCTCCGCTTTTCCTCCGAGGACACATTCCCGCGCTGTTTAACTTAAAAAAAAAAGACTATCATGCTATTTTCACCTCCATCTTTTATGGCCCAGTGAAGACGCTGCCCTGCGACTCCCTCTATTCCACCTCTTGACCGGAGCTTTTTAAATTAGGTCCAGACATGCGCATGATTTGAAAAACCCCACTGGCTTTATATGAAGGGTCCAGACGGTTGATTATACCGTTAAATCAAAAGTGCAGTGGAATTCTCATCTATTCTCCTTGTGAGGGATTCTTTGCAAGCCACTTATTGGTTGTAATGTGCAACGCTAACCTTTACATGATCCTCAAATGATTGATTCAAGCTTTATCTTCTGTGTTAGCAGATAACCTTTTTGCTTCGTTCTAATGTCTGATGCCTCACTCTGAGCTTTTTGCCGAAATCTCTCTCTTGCTTTTGTCAAAATTCTGATCCCGGCCAAGGCCAGAGATGAACGTTGGAGATGCACAGTTTATAAAAAGCATGAAAGGCTGAGTCATTTCTATAAATGTGCATTTGGTTCGTCAAGGGGCAACAAGTAAATTAAACTGCAGATCAATGTCTTATCTCTTATTCTCTATATAGAAACCATCAGAGTTGGTACATTCACACAACATTAACCTCAAGAAAAGACTCTTCCATCTGCAGGGGGGTTTTTTTTCTTTCAAATCCATCCCATCATTCTCTTCAAGGCCCAGTAGCTGTAACAAACAACTTCATTTCACCTGCTGTATTTGCTCTTTATTTCCTCCCAGTGACAACCTGACAAACTGAACGCACATTCGTTCTGCTCAAGAAATCAAAATGGAATGAAACGATTACCGGGGGAAAAAAAAAAATCCAACCTCTCGTTGTGATGTCTGCCAACATCAGAGAGACTAACGGTTAAAATAAATCAGCAGCCTCCAACCCAGTATGATATGGTTATATTCTGATGGTATCTGCACAGAGATCATGCTGCGTTATTCAGAGTAATTAATAAACACGGCGGTGATAACCAGTGCAATCACGAGAATGCATTTGGAAATGTAAATCCCAGAAGTGGAAGCATAGATTGTTTATCAAGATGGAGGAAATGACAGCTCCCCAAAAACATCTGGATCGCCCCCTAGTGGCTGGTGGCTGTATAGATCATAAGATCAATAGATGGGGCATTAGACCAAACATTTAATTTTCTCTTTTTCTTTCCAAAGATGGTTTCAGTCATTTTTAAGTACTTCTTATTACACAAATATTTCCTAATTAAAAACAAGGCAGAAGACCTTGAGCTCTCTCAGTATCAAAGTAATTGTGTTGGGATAGTTGTCCATCCCCCGGGTGCATTGCAAACACAAACTGCAAATAGCCAAGTCTGCATTTTTTTTATGTTTGCAATTGGCAAAAATGTAGATAAAAGTTTAAAATGGCCGTAGGGTGAGAAGACAAGCGGAGGGAGCTTAGAGTAGAACCACGGCTCCTTCTTGACGACAGGGGACGGTTGAGGTTGTTCGGACATCAGGGTCAGGATGCTTGGAGGCTTACGGGGCACTTACAACCGGGAGGAGACCCCGGGGCCTTGACCTAGAACTCACTGTGAGGGGGGGGGGGACTACATATCCCAACTGGCCAGGAAGACATGTAGACACAGCAGAGAAGAGAGGGATGTCTACGTGGCCTGGTCCCAGATAAGCGGGAAGACAACGGATTGATGGATAGAATCAACGACAAGCAAAAAGCACTAAAGTATAAAGGCCCGTGACACGTGTCAGTTTGAACAAAATAAAGCAATGACAGACGTTGGATCTGCAAAAAACCCTCGTGCACCTTATTTTCAAAAAATCCTCTCCGTCTCCTTAATTAGCTCCGTCGGCTGTGAGTGGGACGGCGCCGGGATGTGGTGCAGCGGGAGAAGAACTGC
Source organism: Hippoglossus stenolepis (assembly GCF_022539355.2). Classification (NCBI taxonomy): domain Eukaryota; kingdom Metazoa; phylum Chordata; class Actinopteri; order Pleuronectiformes; family Pleuronectidae; genus Hippoglossus; species Hippoglossus stenolepis. Next base: position 14,853,631 of record NC_061504.1, read on the forward strand.
AGGAAGGCAGACGACTGTGCAAATACCCGAGTAAACTCTCCGGTCTGAGAAACACGATCCTGCTGCCCCGAGGTTAAACAGAGCCACTAATCACTCACATTGTTTGGTTTGGGTTTTGTGTTGATCACGGCGGCTCAGAGCAATCGACGCCCGAGTCTCTCGCCGCTCTCAAGCTAAAACACTCGGCTTTTATACCGTATATATAAAAAAAGGTACAGAAACAAACATTCTACTGAGAATTCATTAGTTGAGATATAGATTTAATAAACGATGGCACTGGTCCGTGCATGTTATTTCCTGATCAGTCAGAGCAGACAGTTAAATGGACATTTAACAGCAGATCCAGCGTATAGATCCATCATGTGCTGCCTATACTGGAAGGATGAGCCCCAGATATTCTTAAGGAGATGCAGAGTCGGGGAGATTGATGCGTTGGCCTCTAAATAGGCCGACAGGCAGCCTCTCAGACACTTACATAATCAAGGCTTTTTAATCCAGAGACATGCCCCCCCCCTGCTGGGACGAAGCCTCAGCCCAGATAATGAAGAGTCAGTGTAGACGTCCGCCGAGATCTACGACCGGGTTCTAACTTGAAGAAGCGTCTCCGCCCTCCTCCCAGTAAAAAAATGCTGATGCTGCAATAAAGCAGCGGCCCCGCACTTGAGGAGCGGGAACACCGAGTTCACTGAGGGGTATTGTGAGGTGAGGTTGTGATAAGTGTGAATGTGATACGAATGGTTTAATCTCTGAGGGATATCAAATCCTCCTTGGCGGGCACCTCCTCGCACTTTTCCATAAGCTTCATCTTACTTCTGTGCACGGCCCTCGACTTAATGGAGTTTTTATTCATTTCGCCGCGCAGAGGTGACCCACTGCGTTCAAGACCCGTCGAGGAACCTTGAAATGACCGAAGCTTCACTCAGTCTCGTGTCAAATCATGTGATAAAGTGACGCTATGATGATCATTGATCGTGTTTTTACAGATAAATTGATCCGAGTGTTTGATCTATAGAGACGTCACTTCACAAATTCCTAATTCCCCTAATACCTTCAAAATGTCTCGTTTTGTGTGACCGGCAGCGCCAAGAAATTCAGCTTTTTATTACACGAGACAAAGAAAAGCAGAAAAATCTCGGTTATTGCTTCTAAAAATACTGGAACTTGTGCAGTGGCCGTTTTAAACCTGCCTGTTTTGTTTGGCCTGTGGTGATGCTGGTTGCAGCTTTCTGTCTGAAACTGTAGAAGTAAATACCGGCTGCTCGGTAAAGCTTGGTAAAGCTCGACTCAGAACACCGAACTACAGAATGAGTTATCATGATCGACAACGTTACCTAGGTTTAGTTTGAGTCCCAGAAGTTGCTGCTACGGAGCTCTGGTTGTCTATTTGGTCAAGTTTTATTAATATTGACATGTGTGAAGCCGATAAGATGAACGGTTTGAGATGCAGATGATCAGGATCTAAAAAAAATGGGTCTATTAAAGGGTAATTTCCATATTAAGAAACTCAATTGATAAAAAAAAAACAAAGAGAAAAGCACCATTGTTTCATCCATTGTTTCCTAAACGCTGCATAATGGGGGAGAACATTTCCGACATTAGACAGCAGACCGTCCTGGGGAGTAATAACAAATATGTATGAAATTTGTCGACGAAGTGTAATCAGATGTAAATATGATTTGGTTGCGCCGCCCAGCTCAGCTCGGAGCTCTTCTAATTTAATACGTTTCTTCCAGGCACCTGTGTGACAACAGAGGAAGGAAAAAAAAACACAAAGAAAATCTGATTTTCCACAAAATTGGAATAAATTAGTTCCGTCTGTAGATCCCAGCCACAGAATATGAAGTCTGTGATAGTCACGCAGCACAGACACACAAGCAGCAGGTTTTCATCTGTAAAGCAGCGAGTTACTTAGCTCACACAGGTCTTAGACACATTTCAGGACTTCATACTCCACGTAGTGTCCGAGCAGTTCCTCGGTGACGACCGGTGCACCGCTCAGGTCGCTCGCTGTACTTCATAAGTTTCCACCTCCCCCAGAGGCTGAGGTAATTCTGTGGAGATTACGATGAGAGTGTGGATAAAGGGGGTCAAGCTGTGCCCAGGGAGAACACACTGTCACACACACACACATATATATATACAGTCAGTCCAGTGTTTGCAGCGGAAAGGAAAACATACCTGGGGTCATCCCACCCTCCGGCCATCAGGGTGCAGCGTATCTCATCTGCTAAACCTCGTGGCGCAGATATTCAGATTTCTCCGATTTGCCCCGAGGGGGAATTAACCGGCTGACGACGAGCGAGATTGCGATCCACGTACGAGGCTGCCTACTGGATATTTCAAACCCTTATCATCATCTGACAATTTTTTTATGAATAATATTCATCATCTTATAATGTGGCAGAATCGCTGGGAGCCTCCGAAAACCCTCTTCCTACATGATTAGAGAACATTGAAGTACACTCGTGTTTATGCAATGTCTGATCACGCTAACAGCTTCTCCTATTAGCATAATAAATGGATTAGAGCACCGGAGGAAGATCAGTGGGCAGATTCTCACCACGGGGAAATGTATTGTCTAACTCTAACCGTCATCTTTCCCCCAAAATCCTTCACTCTCTGTACATCCCTGCTCGTGTTTTTGCCAAACGACCTTGATTTCTTCACGCCAGCTGTCTCGGGCTCTGTGATTAGTCATAACAGTGAACGGCGTGCGGCAGACAGCGGCGGTTAGTGTGTCCGTGCAGCGACGCGCCATCAACACAAGTCGTTATCATGACACTGCATCTCTGCTGCGGCACAGACCGGCTTAGTGTACAAAACACTGAAGCCTCTGGGTTTATCCCTCCATCAGCTGCTCCTGCCCCCTCACCCCACCCCCCCACCCTTCTTTACTTCCTCAGCTCCGGTTATTTCTCTGCTGGCTTTTTTCAAAACGCAGGTGTGACATTGTTCCGCTCTCGCTCTTGTTCCCCTCTCGCTCTTCATATGCTAAAGTCATAAACAACGGCGTGTTAAGAGTTGCCGTTAATGAGCGTGCGAGGCTCGGGTTAGAGAGATTTCTAAACCGCTTTGGTTTCCCCTGCGAAAGGTGCTCGAGCGCACATTTGCATTTCAACACGGAGGTTAGTGGCTCCTCTGGAAATACGCCGCGGCACTCTGGGGATAATGGTCTCCGAGCGCCGCGGCTTTCACACGTTGCGGTGAACTTTGGCCACATTGATTTCCATTGGAGGCAGAGCCACCATCATTTTCTTTGCTTGTCATGTGAGATGTGTACATTATGTATATTGGGGGTTACAGGTCTACAGGGACTGAGGACTGTGTGATTTATGAGGGGAGGACTGAGAGTTAAACCCCAGGCCAACACCATGGGGCCTTCCTACCGTCAAAACTGCAGTTAACCGGTATTTTACCGAATATCTAACGTCTACGATTGGTTAAAATGCAGGAAATGAAGTCAACTTTAATTGAACCTTTTATTACATTCTTACAAGAAATGTTGTTCCCTTCACCAAGGAGTTGTGGATGTTTTAAATTGGTGCTTGTTGGCTGGATAATTGACTTTTGGTGGAGGGGTGGGGGGGGCATGAACAACGGAAGAGCCCATTGCAATAAATCTGGAATTTGTTCCGCTTTCTTTAACATGTCGAGAAAAGGTATGAGTGTTAGCGGAGGTTCAATCTCCTAAAGCAGTCCTGAAGCTTAAAAGAATAGTTCAAGAAACATGCTTACTCACTTCGTTGTCAAGGGCTTGATAAGAAAACCAAGGCTCTGTGCTAATTATCTCATTTTAGAGACTGGGAAACCACTTGTGAGACCAAAACTCAGGTTAGCCCCTGTTTACAGTCCATAGGAAGCTAAGGTAGTCGACTGGAGGTCAACACAAGTCTGCACACATGATTTAACCATTTCTTTAACCATACTCTAATTTCTTTACATGGATGCTGTTGAAGAAAAACACAATCAGGGTTTTTGCAGAGATGAGATATTAAGGCAGCACCTAATTCAGATTTACCCTCTTTCTCTCTTTGCACAGTGACCATGGCGATTAACCATGAAGCTGGAGCCTAACATCCTCATCGCTTCCCTCTGTCACAAAGAGCCTCTGCGGCGCCGCATCGAACACACACTCTCCGAGTATGCCATCCGAGTGCGAGAGAGCCGGACGGACTGCTTAGCACCTGCTGTAAGTACCCACTCCCTGCGACTCCCGAGCGCTCACGACGCTCGCTCCGAGTCAAACACCAAACCGGCTGCGAGGCGTCACACTCGCTCTCTGTGCACACGGATTACACGTGTACATTTCGCCAGTTGAGGGATTATTTACTCTGCTGCGGGTTATTGCTCGTAATGAGTTTCAATTAGTCTCCGGAATGATATATTTACTCATTTACTTTACTAATTATTCCAAATTTATTCATCATGCTCTTAATAAATAATTTTCATTATGCATAAAGGTAATTGAAGTCAAATCATTTTTACTACAAAACGAGGGCTCGATGCTAATGGTCCTTGAACCTTGAACGCTTCGTGTGTATGTGACATTTCCACAACTTATCAGTGGAGTCACCAGAGTTTGACCCACACCAGTAGATACACATCTGCTGTTACTGTGACGTACACGTGCTACACAGTCGCACTGAGACCGTGAGCAGTGGCAGTGTCGTCAGGCACGAGGCTCGAGCACCTGCCGGGTCATGGTAGTGCATCAGGAAAATGATCTCAGGTAAGTAGCTACTTATGCTAATGCAGGGTAAACTGACCAGTTTTCATTTGAGTGTTACAGCACTGGGTTTACAACATGCCAGTGTGGAATAGGTCCTTTTTCTTGTCCTGGTGGTTGCAGCTTTTCGGAGAAGCAGAAGTGAGCTGCAGTAATTAGTACGTAAACACCGGCCAGACTCAGTAGACAGAACCTGGAACTGGAGAATCCCCTTTTTTACTTAAAAGTTCCTTTTATGCTCAACATTGGATACGCACTGTATGTGGAAAACAGATTAGAGCCATCTGCCCCGTACGTCTTCTGAAAGCTCGTGGATATGGAGGAAGCAGACGACGCTGAGCAGCGACGAGCCTGCGACACGAGGAAGACACTTCAACAAAGACGGAGCTTTTTGTGCGTTAAAAGTTAACGATGATACTTCATCCAGTCCCAGGGACAAACCGACAACCTCCTCACCGCCGCCATGTTTGTTGTCGGAAACTCGACTCTGCACTGCCCTCTAGTGGATCTCTTCTTGTACGTAAAGGCAGGATAAATATACTTCCACCAAAACATAAATACTAAGTTTGAAGTAGTTGAACAGATACTGATATTATAGTACAATTTTATTCTCTAGAAGTAGGAATAAAGACTCACTTTTCTGATTTCTTAATTAATTCATTTTGGGTTAAAGATTTTTTTATACAATATGTTAAAGTTGCTTTTTTATTTATGCTTTATTCTCTTTTTGATTTCACTGCTTCAAATGGTCTTTTGTCAGGCTTCCAGCAGCAGTCGGTGTCTGTTATTGAAAAACAAACCCTCTGATGAAGCCACTTTACACAACGTGCCCACCAGCAAATGGCAGGCAGACGGATTTAGCAGCTACCCGGTGAACACAGAGCAACATTTAGCCGCTAAAGAGCAAGAGGATTCCCGCGGGAGTTTCAGGGGAAACCAAACAGAGGCTCCAAACAGTAAAAACCCAAATTAATGCTAATGTCGCTCAGCGCGTCCTGGATGTGTAAATAACCAGCAGCCGTTTGTAAAGTGATAATACGTCAATGGTGCGTTTGCAAATGATCTCCCTGCCCCCAAAATGCCCGAGAAAATCTATTAACGTAGCCTTTAGCTAAATGACTGAAAGCCATTCAAATGCACATTAGTGTAGAAAACACATTAGAAATCAACTGCATCTCTGCTCTTAATGATCTGATTCTATATTATTCATTATAGCAGCGTAAATATGGATTTTACAAAGAAAATTATGTTAATACAATAATACAAATAAATGTATAAAGTTGTGTTTTCACCCCTTTTTGTATTTTTGTAAGCAAGATTACACAAAAAACGTTTTCCACAAAACTTCAGGCACATTTAGAGACAGATATTTACGAGTGAGACTGTTTGGCCTTGGCGGAGGTTTGAGCTCTTCTGAGTATCATCCCAGTTTTTTATGTTATATATATATATATATATATATATATATAGGTTAGACTGTTAGACTGTTTTTAGGGTTTGAAAACAACATCTTAGGAAAGATTGCCAATTTTTTTTAAATATACAATCCAGTGAAATATATACAGAAATTGAGTCAGGGTCTAATTCTAACCCAGTCTTTGCTCTACTTTGTTTGATTCACAAGTTTAACATCTCATACATCACCAGCAGCGATATGACTTTGTGGCGTTTGCATTCTTTTCTCTGTGCGACAGCTGCTGGAGCTTTCAGTCATCAGAGGCTCCAGACGTAAGAAAGCTACAGATTCGGTTTGAAATCAGTGTCACATTAACCTCCCAATTATTACACATATCAGATCAGATAATAATGTTTGTGTGTGCGGATCAGAATCCATCAGATCGGGCGTCACTCACACCGCACGATCTCTGCAGACTGAGAGGACGCCGTGTGCAGCAACGTTCCAGCACTTGAAGTCAACAAGCTCACTTTTCACTCTGGGAACGTGTGTTAACAGTATCAGCTGACATGGCAACTGCAAGCACACACACACACACACACACACACACACACACACACACACACACACACACACACACACACACACACACACACACACACACACACACACACACACACACACACACACACACACACACACCAGTGTTTGATGCCGTTCCACCGACAACACTGTCGAGTGCTCTCCCTCTTCATCATAGCGATGCTGTCCAGAGCCATATCTCAAATGGAATTTCGGCTCTTTGAACTGAGATTGTTGCAGATGAGTGTGTGCGTTTGCATTCCTCCGTCTGGCTGCGCGCTGTATCTGTGTCTCTCATGTACGTCTCTGTTCTCGTGTCAGAGTGACTCCGCAATTCATCTCGGTTTCTGACTGTTTGTTCACATTACGCTCCCGGGAGGACGGCCGGGTCAGTTCTGTGTCAAGCCAGCCAAATCCCTGGCACGGATTAAGAGGAGAGGGCAGCGTAGTGGGAGCAGGCGCACCAATTAGACACCGGCCGCCCGACCACCCGGCCCCGCCGCGCTCACCCCGGCTGGCTCGAGATAACAGAGTCGACACACATGCTCAGACAGACGGGCACACGTGGGCATGCACTCTCCGGCGTACCCACTCAGAATTTGGTGCCTTATGCATATGCAACACGGCGCCACACATCATCCATTAGCTGCACCAGGGGCCCGAGCGTGCTGACTGAAGTGTCAAATATGCATGAGGGAGTGGAGGTCTGTGTCTCATAATCCTCAAGGCAATTAATATAACCGCTTTCCGGGGCTAAGCACCGAGATGCACATATCAAACTCTTTCCCTGGGCTCTTTGAATTTTTTAAAAGGTAGACTAATTTACAGGTACATTGGCCAGAGGCGGCGTTGTATGGATCGGAGCCATCTGGGAAGTTGCCGGCCGGCCGTACATTGAGAAATGTCCACGGTGACGCATGAGGCTGCGGGGACCAAACCTGCACTGCTGGAAAAGGTTGCGTTCAAAGTCTCCTGCTAATTGTGTTGCAGCACGAATCGAACACGGTTTGAGTTTGGTTTAAATTCAGGATTATCCACAATGACAGACAGCGAGATAAAAAAAAAAAAAAGAAAGAACATTCAGTCCTGCAAACGTGTGTCGCTGTTTATAGAAAAACACACTTTCACATCTAGAGCATATTGAAACGTGGCTTTTGTCAGCATCAACAGAGAATTGCATTCCACAGACGCTCCTGCAGAGTCGTCGTCTCCACTCTATTGCAAAGCGTTTAATTCTGCCGAGCTTTTTTGCGGTTGCTTCTGCAGATGTTTTTAGCCCTCCAGTCAGATATTGACTGAAATGTTCAGCCTAGTGTGAAGAGAGAGGGGGCTGGTATTCAGAGGCGTTGGGTTGTGGGGTTGTGGGGCAGTATTGATTGCACTTAAAGTGACAAGATTGAGGAGCCCCACTTGGACACGTTATCCCCGTTGCCGCCAACAGACAAAGTGGGGGCCGGACGATGGATTTTTTTGTGATCACGAACGGCCCGAGACCTATGACTCAGTCGTCCGAGCCGCGCTGCTTTAAAATAAGTCAACAATTTTTCATCGGGCTTTTTGATTTAAGAGGACAAGTAAATACTCGGATAATGAATATGCCTCGTGCACATTCTGACAAGTCTGAAAGTCCTCGCAGCTCCGGCAATAATAAGCCGGCGTGTACAACGCGTCGACTGGGAGTATATTCGAGGAGGCAGGTATTGGGGGCAGCCGGTTCGGGCATCTGAGGGATTTCGTGCATAATTCACTGGCGAAGGCAAGAAGCTGATATAGCCTCTCCCCCTCTTATGATCATCCATCAGGTAAAATTGCTTTTTTTTCTTACCACTTGGCTGTCAACGAGGAATAACAAATGTAGCCATGCAGAGCAACACATGATTACGGTGTAATAATGCCCCGAGGTCAGAGGAATGTGACCTCATTCAGTGCGGCTCGGTGAGAGGAGCAAGTGAAATACTAGTCACGTTAGATGAAGAGTCACCGGGGGAGCGGCTCATCCTCATCGGAGGAGGCTGCGGCCGGGCGCTGTGATGTCTGTTTCTGACAGGAGTGTAACTGCGTGTGTCATTTGCAGTAATTGGAAAACATGTAATTTTCAGCCTGATGATGTTGTTAATCAAAAAAAACAAAGTCTGAAGCGCTATAGGGTCGCTTGTGCCTGTCCTCACATACGGCACATAGGAGTGGGCCAGTAGCAATTATAGAAAAAAGTGTGGAACATGTTACATAGTTAAATATTAGTTAATTCATACGTTGACCCCCCCCTCACTAGAGCTTTAACACCCCGAACGCTGTGTATTCCTTTGCTCCTGTTTAACTCGTTGATTTCATTCGAAGTAAATACAAAATACATAAATTACATGTTAAATATATGTGTGGGATGTGGTGGCAGCTAGTAATGGCTCATATGAAAACCACATAAAAATATGAACAAAAAACAATGTATATAAAACATGCAAATCTTAAATATATACGTAATATTAGTATAAAAGAGAAAATTGGACATTTTAGTTTAACATAGAAGGAGGAATATTTGCTATAAATACTGTCATATATACACTACAGCCACTAGAGGTCACCTTTCAATAAACCTGTGGGTTGTAATCGTAGACTGAACGTAGACTCCGGGTCCGCAAAGTGACCGAAACCTTGTACTCTCTCGAATGACCAGCAGAGGGCGACTCCACTGGTGGCAAAAAGTAGTCGGTTTCTATAGAAGTCGGAGAAAATGTCTCTGCTTCTCACTTGATTTATAACGTCAGGAGTTCATGTTTTAAATCTTCAGTACAGCATGATGCTCATTTTGTAAATTAGTCAATAAAGCACTGTATGCTCTGAGGCGTAGATACCGTCTGATTGACAGCTAGTATCGTCCAATGGGTGCAGGCTGCAAGTCTAGGTGGGAGTGTCCTATCTAGCTCACAAACCAATGGCTGACGTCACGGTGTGTTGCCACTGGCACGTGCCACCTATAGGACTTGTGTTATACATAGAACGTTATACAAAAACATACTAGTGCACGATTGAAAACATGCATATTCCCATGTTTGTGGCGGACCCCTGCTCAGATAAATCTCTTGCCGATGGTACAAGGCTACTTCGAGCTGCACATCTGATTGATATTGTGTAAATCCATCAAAATAATCTGCCAGGAGATTGTGCAGGCCTCTGCAGGAGGTGTGATCGAGATACGGGCGAACTCACAGCCTGAGTAGGTTTGAGACTGAAGATGGAGATTTTTTTAAATCTGGAAAAATACATATGCTTCATGGAGGACGGTATGGGACGGGGGGAGGGGGAGGGTAAGCAGAAAATTAATAAGTACACAACGAGATAGAGTAATTGAATGGAGGTTAGAGGGGAGAAAAAAACGTTAGACATGCTCCAGTGATCTCAGTTTCTTCCATCCCCGAGTTCCCCTTCCTGTGAGTAGCCTGCAGGTCTCTGGTTCTGTGTGCTGCATAGCCAATTACCCATGGAAATAAGAGACGGAGAGCCAGTTGCAAAAGATTAACACACACACACACACACACACACACTCAAAAACAGGCGCCTCCTGGGTTCTGGAGCAGGAATGTGGATCCACCTGAGAAGACAAGTGTTGTTCGATATCATTTTTTTTTTCCCTAATGGAGCTCAGTGCATGTGTGTGTGTATTTTTTTGGTATCCCGGCATTTAATAAAAAACCACCACACTTTAACTCTGCACCTGATATTTGTGTTAAGTGAGACAAGACAACACAAGAGCAATATTAAAGTGGGGGTCAGGGTTTTATTGGATGTTCTTTCTTTCCTCCGAGTGCACGAGGGTGTGGGGGGGATTAATGTAAAGGTCTCTTGCAGGGAAGGACTCTAAGGACGTTTTAATGAAGGGACGCAGTGGGATCGGCTATTTGGGACAATTAGAAGCTGCTTTCAGACATTTACTGGTCCGGACGCTTTCTGGAACTTTGTAAAATTCTGAAAACGTCTAGAATTTCTGATGTTGACTTCACCTAAAACTCCAGATAAATTAAAGTCATTTGATTATTGCGGAATTTGATTTTAAAAAGTGCCTTAACATCACAGTGCATTGTGGATTTACCCTGTGCATTCGAGAAAAAAAACAGTTATTCTCTCAGCTTATGTCCACAGTTTCCAGCGAGATTGAAACAAGTGGCTGAGAGGCATGATTCTACTTGACAAGTTAGATGTGACAGCCGACTCTGCTCAGCCTTAGGAAAGCTTAGTGTGTGTGTGTGTCTGTGTGTGTGTGTGTGTGTGCTGCAGAACAAATAACAGTTATGAGCAAACATATTCTAATAACTTTGTTCTGCTTAAAATTCCATCTCTGATACATTAAATTAGTTACCTGCACTTTTCCTCCCGGCTCACAATCAAGACTCGCGAGGCAGCGGTGAATTTATGTGCATACATCCATCGTTAATGTCGAGTGTGGATTTCTCTGCCATGGTAATATATTTTAATCACCTACGGATTTCAGCGATTCAGTTGACCAGCTTTTTTTCCCAGCTGGGTGGGATTAGCGACGCTCGGCTGAATGTGTGTAGATTAGTTAAATGGTGTCTAGGACGGTGTCGCTCGCGCACGCGCTTGTAAGTACGCGCGCTTGCTTTGTGTGTAGCCACCTGCGCGTAATGAGCATCCGACGCTACGTGGATCATGTCCCATCTTGGTTTTTAATTAGGTTGTTAATGTCAACATATGAACTGTTCTCTTCCACCGCGTGAGGCATGTGCACAGGATTTGCCGTTTGCCTGCCGTTCGACTGCTTCTGTCACATATTGACTCATCGGACAATTAGAGAATGTGGACGGCTCGAAGGACGGGGCCCAGAATAGCTGCCTCCAGGCATCTCTCATTCTCCGAGCGCCATTCCTCCCAACAGGCATCACAACAGAAGCCGGAGATAAGCGTCCTGGCAACCACCAATTAAGGCCACATATCCTTCACATGAGGGCTATTGCTTAATCAAAGCTGAGAGAATAATGAGCTAAAGTAAACAGTAATTACTGAAGCCAGGTCATTGATTACAGGTCTGCCTCCGACTGGCCCCCCTGGGAATTTGGAAGCAAGGGAACGTCTCCAAATATCCACTTGATAGCAACGTGTCACATTAAGATTTGTAATAAAATCCATTCATCTTCCTGAATTTCCCTCAAGTATTAAATCATAACGCTTACAACTGCGCGTATTTTGTGAAATGCCGTCCACCTCACTAAATGTATTCACACTCCCATCATTTATTGATCACCAGCGTATGGCGCCCGTATCGGCGATGTGAATAATGCATGTCATATGGATTCGCCCTCCTATATGAAGAAGTGGGGGAAAGACATGACCATGCAAGCTGCCATTGCATTTAACAGAGATCAGGAATGGGCAGTGATTCCGATCGGCAACACAACGGAAACCGAAACCGCAGGAGGAGGAGGTCGGTTACCGCGGGTTAACAACACGGGTCAGCGTCAGACAGGAAATGTTCATGGGCTGCACAATTCTTACCTGAAAAAGCAAAATGGACGATTTGGATGTGTAATTCAAGAGCTGAATATTAGTTATAAGTTTTTGGTGTGCAAATATTCAAGCTTGTGCAAAATAAAGGTTATTAGCATTCGGAGCATGAGGTCTTTGTGAATTCAGATTCAATAGGAAACTAGAATTATAGTGTATACCTCTGCCAAGGTCAAGAAAAAATGTATTCAAATGTTTTGGCGCTTTTCACTTTGCAAATTTGCTACGCTGATGATTTTGTTTAGTGCCTATGGACTATATAGGAGCTAGCATTAGCTACTTAGCAACATACACACTGGTCATGTGTGTGCAGGGAGTTTTAGTTCATGCAGTCATTTTCCATCAGGCCCTGGCGTTATCATTTTCCCCCAAATCTTTCTATATTCATTATGTTGAATCTACAACCCATCAACATATTTTATCTCTTGCTTTCTGTAATAACTGCATATTTCATCTATAGTATAATTAAGACAGAAAGTGGATAAAGCAAATTAAATATGGTTTAGGTCTGAGGCAACTAAACCCACCCTGACCTCATCTACCTCAGAACATAGAAGTTAATCTACTTCCTATTTAGCCCTGACGTTGTACTAAATCATGAACTGCAGAACAATCCTGTTGTGGAGTTTATTGACTTCCTGTGCTACTACGTATTTTCAGTAAACATTTCCTTTCAAGGAGAATAAAAATTACCTCCACACAAACGTCTTTTAACCTTAAAGAGAAAATCGCCACACGTTTGTTGAGCGTGCACACAATGTGACTCCGAACATCGCAGTCCGTGCTTCCCCTCCCAACAACTGATGTTAGTCTCAGGAGACGGCTGTGTACTCGCAGAGGGGGAATCGAACATGGCCTCGCCTAAGAGCTGCTAATTCAACTGCGCAGGGGAGACGCTGCATTCAAGTCTCCTGATGGTCTTCGGGGGGGGGGGGACACCACTGTTGCCACGCCGCAATGACAAGAAGGTATTGAATTCTTTGTGTACGCTGTTTATCTGCAGGGGGGCTGGGGACATTGTAAACAGTGGCTGGTCATTTGAGCATTAGCAGTGGGAACATGCACGACACGATAAGGCTGCTTCTCTCAGATCATTACCATTCATCACAGCTATTACCCGGAGAATAGATAGTCCCATAAACGCCAGCCATTACCTCTCAGTGCACACACATTAAATATTGTACATAATCTGCCATTACAAGCCAGTTTGCATTCCGGTTTTGTTTCGCCTTCCAGTTCGAGGCAGCGACTGAAAGATTCTCCCCCCCCCCGATGCCAGAATTTGCATACATGCTACCGCCAGTCAGTGTGTGGGTAACATGGAAAAATGCAATTTTCTGCATGACTACCCACTCTTCAAGATGGCAGCTGTGTGCGAGAGACAGAGAATGCCACCTGTAATGGCACGGCGGCTGACACTCATGAGTTTGACAGCCGGCGCAGAAGTTTTTTAAGCCATTGTTATTGAAAAAGGGAAAATAAATACTTTACCATGAAAAAGGGGTTTGTATAAAATACAATGTGGCCACCGGAGATTAACTGGAGACTTTTGCACAATATCAAAATGTTCTTAAAAAACACCTAAATCTCAGTCATCTGCCATAAAGTATTGGCGGCTCGTGCAATCTTGTATTCCCAGAGAGTTTTGACTGTTCCAACCATTGGAATTTATATCCAATGGAACCATTCAGGGCTAATTTAATGTGTTACAGGATTGTAGAGTTGAGGTTATGGAATTTAGACTTTATTCAATAAGACAGAATTAAGTCAACTGAACCTGCGGCGGCTGCAGGACTCAAGCCTTCATACACGGGTCATCTAATTTTCATGTTCACCTCCTGTGGCAGTCCTGGTTTGCATATTCATGAACCCCTTCTCCATGATCTATCCCTAAACTTGGCATAATGTTGGCTTTGCAGGTTGGACTTATCGTAGCTATTGGGCAATGAAATCATTAAGAATTCAGCTAAATAGACGTTACTTGGTTCGAAGTGCGTTCTACCTCTATCTACTCTACATGGAGTTGGTGTGGGGGAGCTCATCAGGTGTCCAACAGCCATCTCATGTTGAGGTGGAGCAACCTGTGGGAGAAATCTGATGCTGAACAACAAATCACAACACACACCATAGGCATCTACAGCAGGAGGGCTGTCAACAGATGGTGTCAAGTACAAACCCAACGTTAGGTTGGCCTCATGTTTTTTAGAGTTCAGTTCTCTGTGGATAATATTTTAATTTTAATTTAGATTTGATTCAGATCCCCTGTTTCTCATGCTATGACGACTTCCCCTACCAAATTAAAAAGAGGACTTGAGTTCAACCAATAGAGGGAATGAAGGGATGTGATCCAGGGTCACATCTGGCTTCCTCCCCTTTTGTATCCAGATGCTCATCCATCTGAATAATTCAAATCTTCCAAAACAGGTTTAATGAAGTGCAGGAGTTAATTCAAACGCTTAAAATCAGCGACCGACTTTCCCCAAACGTTTTTTTGCTCTACATAGACAAACCTTTGGGTGCCTATGGTAGATCAATGTCTTGACATGAGTATAGCCCCATGGAGGGACTCAGACAGCCACACAGTGTCTAAGATGTTCAATTTATTTCAAGCATCGCCCCTGTGAGGATTTTCGATTCAGCACATCAATAGCTCTCAGTAATTTCTAAACAGAATGAATGAACGGTCAGCGGGGAGTCTGGAAGAAGAGACTGCAAACCCGAGCACAAGGAGCCCCTTTCTCCTCGTCCTGCTGCATTTGCAGTGACAAGATTATTCCTGGCACAGGCTCACACAGTAAACATAACATGCTCTGTCTTTGCTCTCTGCGAGGGGGCAAACGCTAAGAGCACCTCTGCAACACATTAGCGAGAATAAACCTGTAATGAAGTGGCTGTGGCACAGGAGTTTGTGATATAGTGCTTTTTGGGGGCTTTCCACACGATTCCAGCACAATCCCCCCAGCTCTGTGATGCTGGCACAACAACAACAAAAAAAAAAAGTGTTTCATTCTGCAGCCGGCGCCTCAGCAGGACAATGACCCGATTTGGACGGGGAGAAAAGGGTACATGTCTCAGTCCTGAATGTGAGGTGTCAGCGTTTGATTAATGTCTGACATCATTGTGCGTTTGGACTCGCGCTGGCTGATAAACTGAGAGAAATTGCTGATGGATGGTCGCCTTCCTCCGAGATAAGGCTCATTTCTCCCCTTGGAATATAGGCAATATGGAAACTAGAGATTTCTATTTTGACATTATAGACCTTGTCTGTATCACAGTGAGGATCTCATCACCATCTTTTTGTATAGTCGACCAGCCTTGACTTTGTGCACATTCCCCATGAAATAGAAAGAAGTCTCTGCACAGATCCAAGCTCAGACACAGCATTTCTATGAGATATTGAAAACACGTGGTATCTCTGTTAACCTTGTGTGCAGCGATGCCCCAGAGGTACCACATGGGTACATTAAAGATTAATCAGTGTGTTTGTCACATGAAACATTGGTTCCTTCTAACATTTATGGTGTCAGAATTAATTTCCCCTCAGGGATGCATGTCGTTAGGTTAGACTCTGGTTTATTTATAAGGGGAAATAAACAGAGACACAGGATACAAATTTCACAAACTAGTATGGCTTTGTGTTACATGTGCATCTTACAACACAGAAGATCCAGAACTCGTGTAAAAAAAAAAAAGTTTTTTTAACAAACACACACATACTTGACCCTGATGGACGACCCTGACGGTAAAGACATACGTGTCATCTAAATCACTGCTGTCGATTGTATTCATATAACTTAATCAATACTTGAGATGGATGATGATTAGGACAGCCCGGGCAAGCGGACCGGTGATCAATTACTCGTGCAACCGGGGTTTCGAACAGTTGAAGTGTACAGAATACAGATGTTTCCCCTCTCACACCCCAATGCACCGGCTCTGCGATTGGCCAAGCACCTGGGAGAGATGTTCACGTTTCATTACGGTTTGCTACCATTTAAACAAACATGCGTCTCCTGGGTCTCATCTCTATGTTGCACGTTCTACATATTATAGTCACGGGAAATTTATCTCGAGAGGCTTTCACGTTCAACTCCACTCAGCCTCAGGGTGTTGCCTGTTAGGAGGAATCACCATATCTTCCAAGGTGGATGTGATTCAAGTTGATTCCCGGTGGATTCCAGTAAATGAAATGTCAACATCTATGTGACACCGGATGAATATTAATGGAATCCAATGTGCAGGATGAGACAGATAAAGTGGATTCAGCCTAGTTGGCTGGGATGTTTTGTGACAGAGGATTTCACTGATCGATGTGAAAATCTCTGCATTTGACACCCGGGAGCCAACAATGGTCTCAAAGCTGGTCACCCAAATAAAATAAAATAAAACACTTTTACCAGTAGTTTAGACATCCAGCAGATTCTATCTGGGAGGTGGAGGAGACCAAAATAGAGTTAAAAGGATATTAAAAAGGTCAAAAGTAGAGAATATTGGACAGTGCATGGAAACAAACGAGTTTTACTCCATGTTTGGGGTGTAAAAAAAAGTGGACTAATTAGATTTAAATAGTTCAGATGGGGGGGGGGCGGAATGATGCAAATTTTTGTTGAACATTTTGTGACTTTAATGCATGGTTGTGATGCAGTACCACAAATGTGTCCACAGACAGACAAACAGGAGACAAACCAGGCCGTGTTCCTGCTGCTTTAGTTTAATAACTACTACAGTTCAGTGTCTGAACACGATGGCGTCACAGCCGGTGATCTCATCACAAGACGGTCTGTGGTTTTACCTAATATCTCACAGCGTTAGAAACTGGGAGACACTGATCCGTGACTTAAGACGAATGGGGCCAGAGGCGTAAAGCAGGGGGCTGGTAATTAACCAACATCCTAGTTGTAAACCCACCGAGTGTGTTTTTTAGCCGCATATTGTGTTGCTATGGCTCACTGGAGTTTACCTTTTTCTAATCTCTGTCACACACCTTCTTCATCATCTCGCTGTAATTACGGGCTACATTCACCACGCTTGATTTGCCAGCTCTGGTAATCGTATTAAGTAATCCCACTACTGCATTGTAGCACGAGGACATTGTTCAGGAACTTTTTCAAAGAGGCTGAAGAAAGATGTGGCTCTTTCTTTTCTGCCAGTTCACCTTGATCCGGTCTGAAGCTGCTGTCGGCTCAAGTCACAATTCGTTGCCGTTTTCCTAAGAAGTAAAAAAGGCAAATCCACACTAAAATACTATTGACAGCTTTACTCTCCCTTTAAAGCTGATGCTCGGTGTTTCTGCACCAGAAACCCTGTGTAGCATTCGATCATATCAAGGGATCACTTTGTGAATGCAACACTATTGAGAAGGCCACGGGGAAAACTACCCCCCCCCCATCAAGGAGAAATGTCTTCATTACATGCAGAGCCATGAAGACAGGAGATGGGACGGGATCCCTCAGGACTCGTGGAATCTCCCAGTTGAATCTCATTCGAAAAACAATGTGAAAATCAAGGTTGTGGCGCGGCAGGTTGATCTGTGCTGGCAGGTCACTAAGCAGAATCAGACCAGAAGCAGGAACCTTCCCATATAGCAACATAAGTTATATATCGTTGGCCTGGCATGGTTCACATCCAGATTACACCTCACCTAACGCATCACGTGTTTTTTGGGGGATATTTTGGCCACATTTGCCATTTTACAAGTGGGCAACTTTTGGCTCACGTCCACTTTGTGCAGGCGGGCCATGAAAAGGGCAGTAGTGCCGCACCATTGCACGAAGACGCCCACATCCGTCTGCTTTCCAGGTTTGTACTTTACAAACTGGCATCGAAATATGCTGCAAATGTACTTTTTCCCCCCAAAACCATCAGCAGAATAATCTAATAACATGCTGCGATACCAATTTGCCCCTCAGACTCTGGCAACTCGCACAAAATATGCACTGCTGAACTTCTGGCAATTACATCAGTGAAATCTGTAGTGAGGAAAAACTTGAATCTCACCCTTGGATGGATCGAGGTTGGCAGAGGGAAAGACTTTGAGGAGCTCTCTGCTGAGAGTGTGCACTGACCCATTACTGAAGTCTGGCCTCTGCGGCTGCTCGCTGCGGCTTCCTCGCTCTCTCACGCATAAAGCTGCTGCTTTTATTACTGCAGGGGTCATTGATAATGGTCCTTTCATGACGGTCGGCAAGTGCAGAGCCCACAGACCATATGGTTGTTAATTTCCATATACATATTGATACACTGAGGGATTTGATGTGCAAAATGGAGGCTCTATACACACACGCACACGCACACGCACACACACAGGCTCTTAGTTGAAATTCAACGTGGAAGTTTGCTCAAGACCTTCCCCTCTCCCCAAGAACATGTCTCCATAGGCACAAAAGGACGACAACCTCCAGCCTCCGATGCAGCTGCTAATCTGGGGCTATAAATCAAATTGGCAAAGCCACTCCCTCTCAGCCTCGCCACAGAAAGGCGGCACAGCCGAGTGTAGCATGCTGATGCCAGCCCCTGGAGTGTGGCTGCGGCCGTCCAGCTGGACTGACGCCTGGCGGTGCTTCTGCTCGGCACACGGCGCTTAGCGGTGGTTTATCAAACCCGCTGTGACGTGAAAGCGTGACAGCGTGAGGCCGGCGGATTAAAACCACTCAGCGCTCCGTCCCTGCAAGAAGAGACGCACAACACCCGAGAACAATAGACTTGACTGAAGTTAGTCTGCATCACAGCCCGATGAACTTACCATTTCCGTTCGGTTTGCCTGGGTGGAGAAATAAAGGCAAACTCACAGTATTCACTCCCTTGAGCGGCTCATCCAAATTTGCTGAGTTTGGTTCCCAGCTGCCTGATCTTAAAATCCCTGATTTAACACTGACACTCATTACATAGAGAAGCAGTGCAGACATCTCGTTCTGGCATTTACAGCAAGTCTACATGGCCCCGAGATCTCAAAGCACTGCAACTTCAGAAAACACGTTTTAAAAAAGATGAAACTTATCTTCCACCATGAGAGAGTACATGAGGTGGTAATACACACAACAACCAAATACTGTAGTCAAACATGTTGCAATCACTTCTTATGTTGTGTATTAGGACATTTTGCCCTGTGAACGCAGTCACGCCTCCAGGGAATCCTTTCAAATTTTCCACAAAACACGCCTTTACCTTTTGAATCAATATCTTAAAGAACACCTTAAGGGAATTTCCTCAAATTTGGCATCAACATTCATTTGCACTCAGATTAAGTGGGAGATTGTGGCGGTCACAGGTCAAAGGTCATGGTGGCTTCATTATTTTGATCGTAATATGTCAGGAACACCAGGAGGGAGTGAAGCTGCACTGGTTGGCTGAGGTCAACAACTGCTGGGTGGTATTACCAGTTTTATCAGTCCCATTATGATCCATCGCCTCTCATCACTATGGCGACTAAGAGGGGGGGGTACTTCAATCTCTTGTATTGTGAATGCAAAGATGTCAATGCTGATGTTGTAGTAATACAAAAAAAACACAACAACTTACAAATAGGTCCCTTTTAAAAGAAAATGCACCTGCAGGATTATTACGTCCCTGAAGTGGAGAGAAGCAGCCGGACAGAGCTCGACCCTTTCAGCTCCCGTGTGGCGGCCATCAGAGTCCTGCAGGCTGGCATGGGGGAGTAAACAGATCAATAGGCGCACCTGAGGGATGAATGCACACCTCCTCTGAGCAGCCGTGATCAAGCAGATTCTACAAAGCCTCTCCTTTCAGCTGCAGCCTAATGACACTAATGGGCAGAAATGCTCTCAGAGACCCTTTATTATACTGATTAATGCCAACAACCTGATCTCCTAATCTCATTAAGAGATGGACACAGCTGAGCTGGAGAGCCACAGGATGGACGGCGGGGAGGGAGCAGACGAATAGAGGGACGGGGTTTTGTTGTGCATATGAAAAAAAAAAAAGAAGAGGCATGTTGATGTATTCTGAAAAGTCACCTGGGAGAGGTTCTGTGGTCATGTGAGGCATGGTTGACAATTGGGACATTTCCAAGTGCACTGCTAACAATGGCAGGGGCGGCCAACACACACACACACACACACGGCCTAAACAAAGCATCTGCAGGTGCACCAGAGCATGCATGTGCAGAAAATGACATGTGCTGAACCAAAAATCAGTGTTTTCTTGTGTATAATATTTCAGGTTGTTGTGACAGTTCATCTTTCCTAAGCCAAAATGAGCTCACACCTTAAAAGACGCCCCACAATGCTTTGCGACTGTTGATTTGACAGAAAAGACTTAAAACCATCTATTTTAAACAAACATATTAGTCCTTCAGAGGAAACCCCTGCATGTCTCTAAAGATAATACCTCTAAACTCCTGATTTGAGCTCAATATCAAATTTCACATTTCAAAAGTATTGATTTGGACGTTAAAAGACAGCGAAATGAATCCAGTGAAACCACTGTTCTACTTTGTTAATGGTAGTTTTTGGCCTCCATTGGCCCATTTACAGTCAAAAAGCCGATTGGACAGATTCCATGTCATTTACTGTAAACACTAAATCGAGCACCAGCATCTGTTTAGCTTTAAATTCAGTTCTAATGAGCATCGAGAAACAGTCAATTATTCGAATCCATCATTGTCTTGGTTTTAAAGTCATCGAATGTGTGTGTGTGTGTTTTTTTTCCGTGTGAATGCTCCGAGCACAGTTTAGATTCTCGGTTGCGTTACGTGGAGAAAGATTTATCGTGTGTTCCCACTCTTTAAAAAAAATAAATCCAAAAGGACAAAATAAGGCACCTCAGCTTTGAAATTTACCACATGATCCTCACTAACCCAAAATCAATCATTTCCTCTGGGATGAAACCTGCACTGATGGGTACCACCACCCCCCCCCGCTCCGGCTCGCTGCGAGACAACAGTGCCACTTTGGGTTTGTGTGTGTGTGTGTGTGTGTGTGTGTGTGTGTGTGTGTGTGTGTGTGTGTGTGTGTGTGTGTGTGTGTGTGGACCACACTTCATTTAGCACTGCTCCACGGGGGAGCCAGGGGAAATCACACAGAGACACACAGAATGAGAATAAACAAACAAATCAAAAGCATTAAACCAATCAAACCCAGCATAGGAGGGCTCTTTTATTTATTTATTTTTTAAAGGGACCGTTAAACCTCCATTATCCACCTTAAATTAAACGTCTTCTTTAGTAGACTCCTTTCATTCTGCGGAGGAACATGCTAAGCACAGGTTTCAGGAGAATCAACAACCTGGCTGCCAATAGCTGTGGCTTAAAACAGATAAACTGGGTATTAACTATAATCTCATTTTATCTCATCGCAACCTCTCCTCATTTTAATAATGGATGGAGAAAATGTGCTTTCCCCCCAAAATAGAGCTTCTTCGGTATTTACTCCTAAATTGGCAAACGGAGGAATTAAAGCAGCACACACACGCTCTTCCACTCTGCAGCTTCCTCACCGTGCACATGCATCTCAATGTTGTGGCTCATGCACAGGTAAAATGTGCACGGCCACGCCCCCCCAGCTCCCAGCTGCAGGCACTTTGCTCTTCAGAGGAACCAGTTAGATGATGCAAGCCACCTGCAGGGAAACTCCAGCAAATCTACCTGCAACACATTTCATTCATTCATTCAGGAGATGGAAGTTATTACAAATTACACATTTGCAAACACATGCATGAAACTGCGCAGGCCTACGCACGTGTAAAGAGAACAGAAGCACAGCTGCATGTTGCTGTTAAGGTGTTAAAAGTATTGAGAAAGTACCGTATTAAACTTTCTGTGCAATCACATGCTCTTCAGAAGGTTCCACTTTCCCCGAGTTGTAAAGTTGTTGTTTAGATTGTTTGGGTTTTGGTGTGTTCATGTGCTTTTCAGTTGGAATGTGGAAAAAAATACATGGACACTGTAAATGAAATGGGTTGAATTTATGTTTTTAAAGAGTTTAAACACTTGGATATCTATTTCAAATATTTGTATAATAATAAAGAGCAAAGAAAGAAGTGTAACATTTGACAAGTTCACATTAAAAAGCTACTATTTAGTGTAAAATTATGTTATTTGGTTTATAAGTGATGACGACAGCAACTGGTGCTCATCTACCAAAATGTGCAGCGACTGTCTGAGTTGTTCTGATTTGAGATTGCGTTCACGTAAATGTTCATGAGCAGGAACACATTTTTATAAATTAGTCCGACGCCACATTAACGCACAATTCAAAGGTTGTTGTTCATCATTTAATTGAAGTACAAGCTTGTTCATTTAAGGGAAACGTTTGGGGAAAAGGCTTTTTCTCTTTCTTGTATAGATACGATAGAACTATTAAAACCATTCTCAAATCATAAGGGAAATATAAAACTGCAGCCTGGACGACATGGGGTCAGGCAGTAAGCATCTCTGAAGCTCAATTATTAACACAGTATATAACTTATTTCTTTAATCTGTATAAATACTTACGAAAGTATATATTATTTTAGAGGGTTTAAACTATGTCACGTCTGGTCCTACTAAGCTAATCCAGCTAAATTAATGTGAGACAAGCCGTTATTTTATAGATTTACTGAACAAATACGACAGTTGCATAAATCTTCTCCCAAATTTAAAACAATTTAAGGTTACTGTGTTTTTAAAGTTTGAATTAATGAAGTGTTCGGGGGCAGTTATGCGACAGATTCAATTACAAGCTGCACTTTACCAACAGAGGAGTTCTAACATAATATTCTGTAACACCAGGTCAGGTAGCATCCACCATTTTGGGACTTTTGCAGTAGTAGCCAGCTCAAATCTAAAAGACCATTTTTGCACAATCAGATGGAATAAATGCGATTCTCCCACCGGCTTTATGGAACTGGACTTTGACATTTCAGTTTAGCCTCGAGTTGCAGAATTATCCATCAGGCTAATGAGCATGACAACATGAATATGATTATAATTATGAAGGCTATCTGTTACTCTTAGGCCTGTGAAACCTCCCTGAAATGGAGCCGTCAGTCTGTCTGTGACTATTTATAAAACAGAAGATTTGCTTGTGATGGTGGTTTGTGCCAGCACCAGTCTGAGTAATGGACCTTTTTTAATTTCATCAAAGAGTTTAAACGGATCCTTTTCTCTGTAATTACTCCTAACCAGGAGTTATTTGTTCCATTAAATCTGACCTTATCCAGCGCTTAAATGAGCCGTGGAGGAAACGCACATCTTTAAAATCACTGCAGATGAGATTCAGCTCTTGGACGTGCGTCGCTTTCATCTGCGACAGGTAAACACTTTCAGACATTTTAATAAAGGTCATTCTCGTGTGTGTGTGTGACATGAACTCAAACTAAATCACCTAATATCCAAAAAATTCAGTTTATTTTTGCTGCAACTTGAGTATTTCAGTGCATTTGTGGCCTCTGCAGCTTGTATGGTCTAATTGAGACCTAGTTGGTGAGTGCCTGCAGCTGGGAGCTGAGGGGCGGAGTCAGAGTTGATATTTTCTGATCTGAAGGAGCCTCCAGCATTTGCTCACACGGCTGTGTTGAAGCCGTGTGATCGAGCGTGGGGACGGTTTTTCCTGCTTTACTTGGTTTCACTCAACTGCAAACACCTGACGCCGGGTGTTTTCTGCAGCTCTCAGCGCAGTGACTCCTCTGAATTCCTCTGCACCACAGATCCATCCGTCACAATCTCCTGTGAAACGTTTAGCTCTGACCCCGGCTCTGTGCATATTGTGAAGGTGTGAAAAGTCTCGCAGAGTGCAAAGTAGATGCGATATTCCAGGGTTGACATTTGAGCTGAATGGATGGAAAGATGGCTTTAGAAATTGTGAAGGTTAGAATCTAAAAATAGTCAAGAAAAGCCCTGTGTGGTGTAAAGAAAGTGAGTTAAATGAGGAGAGAAGATGGTGCAGATCATGAAATCAACAACGTGACCTCAACTAAGCACTTTTTTGCCATAACTTTTATTTGTGTGACTCTTTTATTGAATCGTTTCTTTGATTTAAAATGCAAAGACAAACATTTAAATCCATTTCTGTGGAAGCCGTAATAGTGCAAGAAATAAATGATATCAAACTCAACGAAGTGCAATCCTCACTTTCCCTGAATTTCATCATGTCATTGTTTTTTTCTCCTCTTCTTAAACCAAACAATGAAGATTATTGCTCCTGGCTTTGGAATGAAAGAGCCTGCGACACTGACACAGTGGTATCACAACGTGCCGTCTCAAGCCCTCGCTGTTTCACTGCGTAGTTGATGCAGATTTTGCAATTTATTGACAACGTATGGGTGAACATGGAGTAAACAAGATTTTAAAAAGTCAGTCGCAACTGGAGCAAGGGAAATTCTCCTCCTGATCTGAGCGGAGGAAACGCTGCAGTCGTGTAAACAAGATTTTTTTATTAGCGTAGTTTTTCAGGAAGTTGCACATTTTCCTCCCTTTTTTTATTAATTTTTTTAACATAATGAACTGAAAGGCAGCAGCTTCTCCTCCTGCTCCGCTCCTCCACTCTCACCCTCCTTTTGGGCTGACTGACACCGTGATTGCAGCATAATGATGAGCCGAGACAGATTTTAATCTTTTTTTCCTCCAGAGACGAGGATGTTCGCACCCTTTCACTCGGGTCAATTATCCCATTTTTTGGTGTGTAACCAGCCGTCGCCTGAATCGAATTACAACGAAAAGGGATCAGAATCCTCCTGTTAAATTACAGACCGTGGCAAAGTCTGAGCAGAAATGTGGGATGGATTCATTGGAATTAATCTGAATTCATAGAATCGCTGTCACACTTGCGTCGGCACTAAAACACCCAGAACCTGTGCTCGCCCTCCGTTAGAACCACTTTGAAGACGCTTCCTTTTGGATTCATGAGGTCTGCTTTACCCCATTAGACTGGGAAACTGCAGAAAAGAGCTTTATCCCATTTGAAGGACAGAATCACACAATCTCAATTTGCCCTGTAACCATCCCTCCTGCTCCACAAGCCTTAATTTCTAAATTAAAAAGTTTTGCCGCCACACAGAAGCGTTTCAGTCAGTTCATTTATTAGAGCAAAAGGTATTAAATTAAAATGTGGCATCCAGGATCAGTGAAATCTAAATTGGAACGACAAAGGTGGACCAGTAGACTAAAGCAGCTCCAGTGCATGTAGTGACTGGCGTGTGCAGCCGAGTGTCACAAGTCCGATATCACATCCGTGGTACGTCCGTCTGTTTTACTCGTGCCGTCTTCCCTCGTGCAACTTAATGACTTGTTACCTGTTTGGCTGATTGAACCACGAGTGTTTATTTTGCTTGTTGGCAAATAATCCCTTCAACCCATCAGAGGCAGCTTCATTAACTCGCTCCTTTCCAATCAAGATAAGGGGGAATTACACCGAGGGAACAAAACAACGCAAACAAACATAGGAGCCCTGCAAACAAAAGCCCATGTTCTTGTTGTTTGGTTTTCAATTTGCAAACTTATCATATACCAATTACGTTTTTATGGCCATGGATCAACTTTACCAGTGCAGACAAAGCAGAAATATACTTTTTTACTGTCTTTCTTTTAAAAAATCAAGCTGGATCTAGTTTAAATTGTCACTCGTACTGTGTAAACACCTAAATTCTTGCAATTTACTTGTGACTGTGTTGCATGAATGTGGCTGTAGAAGCTAAATCTGGCTGCACATCACCGTTTTATATTTATTTTTTCCAAATCGACTAAATTCTCCGTAAGCTTCTTCTGTGCCTGGGGGGCGGATGATGTCACCTCGGCCACGGACTGAGTAACGTGTGAATGCTGTCTGTTAAAAGAGAAGAGTGACAAGTGCTCAGGCAGAGGGGGAGGGAGTCGACCAACATCTGTAATTCACAGTAAAAAGCTGAAATGTCACATAATTAGTCCAGTTTTCTGGAAACTTCTGCACACCAGCGATAATTAGAATTAGGGGCGGGTGGAACAAGCATCAAACATACAAGAGTCCTGTCAAAGCTACAGTGATGGAAGTTGTTGAAGTAGTTGTGTTAACAGTTTATCAAATGGGCCGTATGCTTGTTCAGGGCAGAGCTGGAAAATAAATTCAGTGGGAGCAGAAACACTTCTGACACATTCACTTGGCCGATGAGGGACGTAGTTCTCTACATCACTACTGTACCACTGGTGCGTGTGTCACCTCTGTGCTAACGTGCACGTCTCAGTTGGTTTATTTTAATGGATAAAGATGTGGACACTTTTGCAAACTGTCATTTAGTTAAATTGTGAAATATTTCCACTTGTTTGTTTGACCTTGCTGAGTCACATTATGTTTTTAAAACGAAGGACTTCTAGTTGCATTCAATGACTTTGACCAGAACACTGCACACTTTCGAGAGAACGGCTTTTATGTAAAACAACTTCTGTTGTTTTACATAAAAGCCGTTCTCTCGATGCTTTTCCAGCGCAGCAGCAGCAGCGTGTGCTGGAACATTAGTGTCTAAGACAGTAGCGAGTTATCTCTGCTGTCACAGACCTTGTTAAACTCCATTACAAAGCTCCTGTTATCATCCAGTTGTCAGTTTTACTGAAGCCAACTGTCAGTCATTCATTCCACGTCTGTGCCTGTCCGAGGCCCGTCCCTGCTCAAAACTCAGATCATTCACCGCAAATTAATGTTTCTGATCAGATGAAGTGTTTGCAATAGGTTAAATCCGAGTGTTTCACTGGTTTTGTGTAGCTCTACCACTAAGGCACAATCTGTGACCCTCTTCTAAACTGGGTCAGACATTGGCCTTTTCATTGGATGTTGGCTGCGAGCGACACGACATCAAAATTTACCAATTAACAGAATGGGACATGACAGCCGGCTCCCCTGGGCTGGTTCTTCTTCTGCGTGCGCTAATGTCAACAAAATGGCCATCATTAGTCCTGGGTCTGCTAATGACTGTGTACACGGAGGGATGTGATTGGCTCTGGGCACCGTGTTTTGATGGGATGTTGAGTTCGCTGCTCCGTTGTTGCTCCAGCAAATGAGAGACGCCAATTAGCCGCATTTTAATGGTAGAGAGGGTGTTTTTTTTTTTTTATTGAAGCACAAAATTCCCGGTGACGTGCTTCCCCTGGAATCTGCAGCTGTCACTCAGAGCACAAGGGAATGAGATATTGAAAGAAAGGGGGGAGGAAAGGACTAAGGGCTAATTACATAGTTGACACCTCCTTCCACTGTCCTTTGCGAATACCTTTTTTCCACCGTCATTTCTCAACAGTGGCTTTGTTCCATTGTGCATCACCGTCTTAACATGTGCTTCTATCAGTTTATGGAAAGACACCTCTGTAATGGATGGGCGGAAGGTGCGACATGTGTAAAGCACAATGTTGTTTGTGAGATTTTTTCCACTGTAATTTCACATCAGCGGCTTTTGTTTGGGGACAAATTTACCGTCCTAACATGTGTTGTTGTCCAGGACGCAGCTTTTTTTTTAAGGCATAAATTGTTTGTCGTATGCAAAGAGCAAAACACAATGTTGTTTGTGTCGATCAATTTGCTGTGCCGACGCATACGAGAAAAGACAGATGGCTTAAATAAATCAAATGTGATGCAGGGACATGCCTCTTGTCTCTCCAAATGCCTCGGCGCAGCACACCAGCGGCTCCCCGGTGCGGTCGAGCTTTTCCACAAAATGAAAATCCCCCGTGATGGTTATTTATCTTTTTAAAAAAGTTCACAAACATAATTGAACTTAGCATTCACCATTATGGATGGTTATTCCAGGCGGGACAGCCTCTCGAGGCAATGCAAATAAGAGGAGGGCAGATAGCGAAGCGGGAGTATTTAATATACAGCACAACATGTATAATTGATGATAATGGCTGTGAAATATTGTGGAGATTTGGAGGGTGGGAGCTAATTTAATTGAATTCTTGGTGGAAGAAAAGCCCGAGCAGCGGCCTCCCGATAATGTGTCTTTTTAGAACGTGGCATACATTTAAGCCTTTAACGACCCATATTGGAAGTTATGCGAAAGCTGTCAAAAACCATCGAAGACCCCCTTTAGAGACGTCATCGAGGTGAAATGATAAGAGATGAGTGGATAAATCAGAAGCAGTGACAAGGTAATCAAACGGAGAAAGCCACATAAGTGGGTCCTGTCGAAAAATCGCCCGTCCCCGTAACGAGACGGCTTGACAGGCTGTCAGGTTTGAATGCTTTGAGTTCTGGTCATGCCGCATCTGTTATTTGGATCAAGGTTGACTTGCAGGGGATTAGCCTCTGTCAGCTTTATTTTCGGCGACACCACCGAGCCTCAGACTGCAGATTACTGCCCGGGGATGCTGATGGCCACTTGTGACTGGCTGCGGCACATTGCATTCCTGTCTTATCTGACACAGCCCAAGTTGCCCCTCTACAAGTGAGACAGATCCCTCGGCAAGCGAACAACCGCAGCGAGCCTTCATACATCGGTGGTTCTTGGACCGCGAGTCCCACAACGCTGCACCGGAGCAGACAGTTTGCTAAAGTCTCCTGGCTTTCAGTTCAACGGCTGCATTTAAACAAACGTGGGTAGAGCAGAGAGAATGCTAAACTTTGTTCCTATCACTACTTGCACTGACTCATTTGGAGGGAGAAACAACACTCAAGCTTCGTTATGGTGCGAGTCCTCGGAGGAGGCACTAATTACTGCATCTTTTCAAGAAGACAAAATGGAAGGAGATCAGGTTGGAATGTTATGGTGTCTGAGGTGTTAGGAGAGGATGTGTTGTCTCAGATGACATTTTACCATTAGAGAACCAGAAATGAGAAGTTTGCACTGAAATTGGCCTGTGAAGGGGATGATTCATCTTTTAAAAATAGATAAACTTGTGGTGCAGACCCAGAGCATTTGATTCAGGGCTGTGTGTAGCCAGTAGAGGTCAGTGAGCAGTGGAATGATGTGACCTTGATCAAAAACAAGGTGAGCCACCAAATTCTGGACTAAGGATTTCAATGTGCAGGAAGGGGGAGGCCTGCTAGATGGCAGCTTGAGGCAAGACCTAAGAAATGGCAAACTGAGTCAGGTACGACTTGGCTTTTGTCATGTTGTAAAGTGCAAAGTGGAAAAAGTCGCCACATGGTCTGGATTTCGACCAGGTTCCTCTCACACTTGCTTGTGGATGTGATCTTTATGATTGAGAGAGTTCAGTCTTGGAGATTTAGTTGAAGGTTGCATGTTTTTCTCGACGTGGCTCCGTCTGAGACGAGCAGAGGTCTGTGCCGAGATCACTTGGTGGGAGAGAGGTACACTTGGATATCGCCTGCGTATATAACATAAAGTTATATAACATTATCTCCATTAAATGCTGCTTATAATATTCTTGTCGAGAACAGGTACTGTAAATAGAACAACGTGTCCAAGGGCAACGTAGCTCTGCTTTTTATTACTAAACCCTGAATCATAGGAGGAAGGCAGTAAAGCATAGAGGGGGGGGGATGGGCTGTGAAACACAGAAACAATGAAGTGGAACAAATCCAACAGGCACACACACTTATCTCATTCCCTTCCCTGGCTGTTTTTTTTTTGTTCCCATTTTTGCTATCTTTCCCTATCTTAATGAGCACCACAGCTTTCTATGGAGGGCTGGTGCCAGCGTGATTACATCACAGGCAAGACACATACAGGGGAAGGAGGACGGGGTGACGGTGGGGGGGGGTGCGGGCCGAGCGATTAAGAGTGCTTAGACAGGCATGCTGATTCACAGAGTGTGAGCGAAGGAGCACCATCATGCTCGGGGGAAATGGCAGCGGCATCCATCATCTCCTCGGGACGGAGAACGTTAGGAGGGTTTCGTATTGGTGAATGTTTTTGACGCAGAGGAGCAGTCGAGACGCTGATCCCAGAACTAAGTCCATTTGACAGGAAGAGTGAGATTAATGGGCTTAAAGCTACAGGCTGCTACATCAGTATAATTTGAAATACAATTACATTAAAAAAAATTGTGCTTACAGTGAGTTTTCAATAGGTTTCGATAAGCAAATTGCTTGAATTCATCAATGGAACTTCCTATTATTCATGTTTTCAGTCCGGGGAATTAAGTAAAGCCAGTGTCCGGCGTAGTGGATTATTCACAGCTGCTCTCGAGACAGGACTCAACTATAATGAGCTTCAAGTACTGCAACCAGCTTGTGTGTAACATCACATGCGCTTGACACCGTGTTCAGAGGCAGTTGAACCTTTTTTCGAGAGTGACGCTCACGGGTCAGACCCACTGAACACTCCAGTCAAAGGTGTGCAGCTGTAATTGCTCGTCGGCCTGAGTTAACGCGTCTGGTCACGAAGTCGGTCTGCACGCCGGTCGGAGCCTGAGAGCTCGATTGCATAACCCAATCTCATTATTCAAAGGCGACCACATTAATAGGTGACCTTTCCATTTGTTTGCAGCGGTTGCTGCGTCATATTTTAATTTTAATCCTCTTAGTCGCGCTGTCTCAAACTCTTCAGCAGATCTAAACTCAAGTGTGTGTGTGTGTGTGTGTGTTTCAGTCGCACCTATCCATCGCTCTCCTTCATATTTGCATACAAGGTAATGTGACACTATCCACTTGTTCAGAGGTGGCAGCGGTTATAAGAGCAGGGTTTAATTGAACAAAGCCTGGGAGAGGAAGTCCCAGAGCAGCACCAGCAGAGCTCTCTGCTCCACCTGCGGGGAAGCGATTACCGAGCCACCGCGTAAAATGCACCGGCTCGGTGGAGGGTGCATCCGTGTCCGTGCTCCGTGTGAGCTCGGTAATAAAGCCAGCTCCTGCCGGGGGAGAGGAGCGGGGCCGCCTCATTCCCATGCGTGGTATGAAGGAGCAGGGAGACAGCAGGGGAGTCCCTGAGGTAATATAGAAGGAAACAGGCCATAGTGTGATTCTAATGGAGGGTACATTACTAGGGAGATGCTTCTCGCTGATGGCCACAATATGGTAAGACACCGTACTGCCAGATATAACATGGTGCGTTATAGAGCTCCTGGCCAAGCGAGGCTCGGCAGTGACTCCATTTCCTTGGCGTTATCTGAACACGAGCCTCGCATTCAGCGGGTGTGTCGAGGATGAGGTGTTGAGAGAGAGAAACTCACTGTATCATCCAGGAACTATCACCAATGTTCTATTTCTGCCCACACGAGGCACAGATTAGATAATCAAAATCTGAACATATTTCCGTGGAAATGTCAATGCACTTATTCCAGCTCAAAGGACTTCTCAGTGTCGGATCACAACACGTTCACATCAGTCACCCGCTGCAGCGTTCAGCCCCACACACACACACACACACACACACACACACACACACACACACACACGTATGCAGGATATCTGTCGCGGGCTGGCAACCGTCTTCACCAGAGAAGTGACTCACCTACACCAGATGTTCCTTAACGTGTCTGTCTGGTGATTATAGCTTGTTTCAGAGCTGCTGAGTGTTTGTCATGTAACAGCTAAACACACCTGGGACATAAAAGTGATGTTTCCTCGTCCACATAGTTTCCATTTGATCTGATTAGTTTGGTTTCACATGGGTACGTCCTGGCGTCGTCACCATTCTGGGCTGCGTCTACCTTCACTTGACATTGATTGATTGGTCTGTAGACTTAATCGCGTTTGACTTTGCAGTGTTGTTTATTCCACTTTTAACTCTTTTGAATAAAGTGCATTGGAAAAAGTGGTCTTTCCATTTGAACTGCCACTTTAATATCCCGGTATTGATATAAGCAAAATTGTAATATTGTCCGAGGATAAGACTGCTGGCAATCCTACAAATTGCTTCTGCTCCAAAAGTCCGAACTAGCCAGGAAAATGTTTTATACTGCCAATGATCCAAACCGTGGCTCAGTTTAATTTGGACTGAGACCCTCTTTTGGTTCAGACTAAACTGAAAAGTCCAAAGGTTCAGACCAAACAAGGTAATTGTGAAAGCGCCCTTGATTAGTGGAAACATAGCGGATGTTACTTAAAATATACTAAGACATTGCTCTAAGTGGGGAAGCAGATAACACCACAGCTTCTCCTCTCGTGAGAAGCTTGAATATGATTAGAAATATGGAAATCTGCTAATTAAAGCCGAATCAACACAGGATACGTGTTTGCAGGGTTTCTCAGTCTCCGCTCGGTTATTTGTGTGACATAAAAACGTTTAATGTGAAGTGAGAGGCAAAGATGGCGAGCGTCTGAGGTAGGTGGCGTGACGATGGTTGTTCAATCGAAGCTGCTACATGACAGGAGAAAATTGACTCATCTGCCGTGCGTTCCCGGTTCGCTCGAGGACGTTGTGCGCTCGCTGCTGGCTGAGTTTTTACATCCCAGAAGGCAGGTGATAGATTCCAGACAGGGTGGCCTCTCGACTGTCAGCCACGGTTACAGCTACACATGTAAGATCTTTCCATTGACCTGCATCTGTTAAAAATAAGTTGGCATCGGCTCTGGAAGGTTATTTGAATCAATGCTGCAGCCGAAGGCTGAAAGAAGCTCCCAGAATCTGAACGGATTCCTTTTTCTTTCTTTTTTTAACGTGGCAGCTTACGGTGAATGAGGAGTCGGCGGTTGAGGTGCCTCTCAGAGCGGCAGGGGTCGCGTGTACGGCTCCTTTTTCACAGACGTGCGTCGGAGGCTGCAACAGCAAAGTAGCTGCGGTATCAAGAGGCTGATCTGAGTATTCTCTGCAGCGGTGGGGGAGTAGCTGCACAGAGGGCACCTTAAAACCACACTCGGGCAACGCTGAGGATAATTCGCGGTAAATCAGTGTGTATATCATTTCTCTGAAGAGGCACCTGAAGGTCACGGGGGAAGAATTGTGGGCCGTTGTCAGGGCTGCAGACGGAAATAAGGAGGGAGCGGAGCAGCCACTCTGTTTTGATTTGGTTGACCGCATTAGACAGAAGACGAAAAGGGGTCTGACCAATACCTGTATTCATAACACCCCCGTCGCCCTGTTTTCAATCAATATGTGTGCATACACAAAGACACACAAACTCCTTCCCCTCGCCTGGCGCACAGTGGCACGTGGCCACCTACAGGTTCTCTGGGGAAACTCTTGAGCAGTCGACTCTGCAGATTATCACAGCTTGTTTTTCCACCCGCTTGGATGCCATTTCCTGCTCGTTAACTCTCCATTAACGCCGCTCGCCTCCTGCCCACTTAACACAAGCACTGCCGGAGAGGTCTGGGTTCGAGAGGCTTTGTCACACCTGCAAAGGAGGAGATGTGTTGGGCTGTAATTACATCCTTTCATTCCGGAGAATATTGGTTTTGACAGTCGGCTCCTTGAGTCATAACCTCGCGTTGGGTGTGCTTTTGTGGCCCCGGTGAGCTGTGTTGTCAGGGGGAAATAACTCCTGGTAGGCCTCTCAAGACAAATTGGTCCTATGGGTGAGGGGCAGAGATTAGCTGGGATTGCTAGAATTTAATGAACCTGGGAAACCTCCTCCTGGAGCCATGACCTCGAGAGTGGGAGGCTGAGTGATAAATGTTTGGTTCATGTCTGTGTCCAGTGCCTGCTCTGAGAAAAAACGCCTTTGAATAGAATTGGACTTTTTCCAGAACAGGCCACATCCACGCTGCCACACTTTAGTAGAATTTGGGAAACTTTGTTGGCTCCATTTTGCTTTGAAACAAACTGTGACATTTCCATAATATAGAACATAAACCCTGTGCAAATCACCCTGAAGCAGGAGCTCAGACATCCAGAATGAGCTTTAAGCAGAACGGCTGCTCTTTTCAGTTGAAAAACAGCCCGTTGTTTTCACCTGGATGCCTCTAAGGGGGTTTTCCCTTTTGGAGGTGCCCCCCTAGAGTCTACCCTCAGGTTGAGATCCAGGAGTGGGGGGGATTACATTTCATTTCTGGGCAGGGAACACCCCAGGATTAGCCAGGTAGAAGCTCTAGGCTCAGGGAGGAGGATGCCCCCTGTCATTGTGATCCAATACCCAAATAAATGGATGAATAAATGTTTTCCAACAATCTCTGTACAAGTATTTACACCGCAGGCATCTGTCGAGATCTATCCTTCGCCGTCTGATTCCTTTGAAGCCTCGAAAGTGAATGCAAATGTGTAATTATACTCCAGCTTTAGATCTGGATGGTTTTGATAGCCATGTTTCATCAGCACACTGGGACAGCGTGTCGCTTCGATGGTTATCGGGACCTTTTTCATTTCCTGCCAAACATTGCTTCCAATATTTGTGAATATACATTTTCCTGCGTGTGTATGTGGGGGGGGGGGGTCTGGATGCCTTGTCAGTAGTGACAGCTTATCTGTAAACTGTCGTTTTTTGAACATACACTTGGGATGAAACAGTATATACCGTAGCAGGATGTTAATCTGACATCGTCCAAATGGATGTAGGTGGAAAAAAGACTTTTCTTACCTGCCAACATTGATGTTTCACATTAAATCTCATCGGAACAGTTGCATTAACACATTCTTTCTCAATTTGCTGGCATCTGTTGTTTTTGTTTTGACTGTAGTCGGTTTGATCTTGAGCAAGGGAAGTAGTAATTTTCTTCTTTTTATTTTTAATACTTGCTTTTATCCATGAACTGAAAAACACCATTTGAGAGGAGCACAGAAAAGATCTGCACCCACTCGGTGTAATGTGGCGATGATAGCTTTTGCATTCCGGTCATGCTTCTCTGCAAACAGCAAGTAAACGAAGGCCTAACCCCACACGCTCCCACGGAGAGGCCCGGCAATGAAAATGCATGTAATCATCAGAAAGCAGGGGGCAGGTGCCCTGGGCTTTACCTTGGATCAGTGCTCAGAGGTGGGGAATAAGATTCTGGACACTAGGGAGGCGGCTAAATGCATCCACACAGCTGCCACATCTGAAAACAGTGTTTCTTACATTCATCCTCAAGGCTGCATCAACAGAAATGCAGCACCTGTTGACTGTCCGCAACAAAAGCAATGACCCCGCGCAGGTCGTTATTCAGCTTCAAATGAAAAGGCAAAGCAGGTATTGCCATTCAAGCAAAAAAAGGCAATAATTGTTTTTTTTGCACGGTGGACATCTGACCAGCGTGTGCGACAAAAGACAAAGCAAGGACATGAGTTGTAAAGAAAGGGGTGCGGCTCGGCCCTTTACCGTTTCCCAGAGGGCATAAGCAATTTTCAGCTCTAGTGAGCCAGCGCCAGGAATACGTAAGTCCGAACACTCAACAATACTCAAGCTCATTTATTCACTTCCTCCCATGGCAGTGACTGGCTTGTCTCATTTTTCTTTTCTTCTTCTAATACACTAAAAACAAAAAGGGGCAAATTCAGGATTGGTGGAAGGACGGTGACTGCGGCAAAACTATGACGTCAGGGACAAACTCATCATTTAATATTCTTTCCTCCGGGGATAATGATGGAGGCGTCACTCATGTTCGGATCGGGCTCCGTCGGATGCACCGGCACACAGTCGTACTGAGACTCGCAGGGAAGATCTGTGATTGATGGCTGCAGTTTGCTAAAAGTGCCACTGCTGCTCTCCCCAGGCGACGGCAACTGCACTCATGCTCAGCGGGCTGGAATGCCAGGATGTGTTACCAGTCAACACTGAAGTTGTTGGAATTTTTTTTTTTTTTCCTGTTCACTGTGTCTCAGCATATATAAGCAGGAATCCTTTCAGACGTACATACTCTGTCGGTTATGAATAAAATGTCAAGCGGAGTGATTTTTAGTCATATTTTATCTCCGTCAACATATTGATTAGCTGCTCTATTAACTTGCGTAAAATATCTTAATTGTAAAATACGTACGATAAACATTTCGCGCTGCTCGTCTCGAGGGTCTCTCCTATTCTTTTATTCAAAGCAAAATTATCTTTCACCACAGTTTCACGTTCTTTATTCTCGACTGTCACAAACACAAGTATCTGCATCACCTCCTGTACCCATTTCTGTAGAGGCTCTGTTCGCTGAAATCCATTTATTCCAATGGCTTTTATTGTGAAATGTTTTCAGGACCCTGAAGATGCAGCCTTTTTTTCTTCTTTCTGTCACAACAAAATGACATGTATTACATTATATTATAAATTCCGTGGCCATTCTCAAAGGCAAAACCCTTCTGCAGCAGGCACGTAGCAGACCCGCTCCCCATGTGAACAACTGACAGGGACAGCAGACCCAGTGCGTCCCGTGCATAAGAATCCATTGTGTGTGCGCATTGCCTTGTCTCAGGCAATATGTCGTTCTTACCGTAGTAAAACACTGCGAATTGAATGTGCCCTTGCTTTCCTGGAAGGCACACAAGTCTTTTTCCTGCAGTAGCTTCATGCTAACATGACTCAGTGTGTTGATGGAGGCTTTAGAGCCAACCACCGGCGTCCCGTGGGACCTTTTGAAAACCGCAGCTGTCCGCATTGAGCTAAAAAAGGGATTTGTGCATCTTTTAGCTGACTCCAGTCTGGGGGTGCAGCTTTTTGTGTGTGACGAGGCTTATTGCAGCAGGAGGTGGACAAAGAGCAGCGAGGGGAGTTAACTGCCTCCTCTGTGCTATGACCATCTACACTGATCCACTTTACTTTCTCTAATCCACTTGTCTCGAGCGAGCCACAAGTGTGTCCCATTGGTATTGTTGGTGTTTTTTTGAATATAAAATGGTGGACTTGAACATTTTACGGGGATTAGGCCAGCTTAGCTCCATGCCTAATGCAATGATTAGGGATTTCTGGCGCAGCAGATAAGTGAATGTTCTCTCGTTACTCAACTGTTTAAGACCTTAAGCTCGAAATGGCAAAGTCTTGGACAAGACAGCTCTCCGGCTGCAGTGGCGTGTCACCCGTAACACTTCATTAGCATTCAGGGCGATGCGTCACTTTCACAGTGTCTGACTTTCTTTAGATGGTCAACGGCCGATCTATTGTCCCCAAATCAAGTTGTATAAATGTCATCCAAGTTGTGACAATTTGAAATACTGAGGCGAAAAGAAAACAAAGTACAAGTATATTCGAATATAACCACACTGAAGGAACATGTGTAAAAAAATATATGCTTCACAGATTTGTGCTTTTAAAGCAATCGAGTCAAACAGATGTATTTTAAAATATACACCTCAGACCTAAAGTATTTCTCCGCACTTGAGTCTATTAATTCCAGAAA
Source organism: Hippoglossus stenolepis (assembly GCF_022539355.2). Taxonomy (NCBI): domain Eukaryota; kingdom Metazoa; phylum Chordata; class Actinopteri; order Pleuronectiformes; family Pleuronectidae; genus Hippoglossus; species Hippoglossus stenolepis. Next base: position 14,890,877 of record NC_061504.1, read on the forward strand.
TCTGTCTGTGGCTCACACATCTCGAGGAACCCTTCATCTTATCGACTTCACACTTGGCAAATGTCTTGTTAAGGTGTGATTTGGTCACACAATGCATTCATAATCAATAATTGAATCAAGAAGTGACTTAAGTGGGACTTAAGTTGTCGATCGTGACACTTGCTTGGTCACGAAAAGGTCAGCGCCGACTGATTCTCCAGTTCGGGGTTCTGCGTTCGGAGTGCGAGCTTCGCTGAACTTTGATTAAACAGGTGAACAGCTCTTTGTGCAGCAGCAGCAGCGGTGGAGCAGCTCCAGGGTTCAGCAGCAGGTCTTTACTTTGCAGTGGCTCAATTACTGCAGGTCACTGTAGCTGTAAAAGCTGCAAACAGGCCGTTTTAGAACGGTCACTGCACCAGTTCACTACAACTTCAACAAACTGTATTGATTCAGGTAATAAGTACAGAAGCAGAAGGATCCTTTAAAAAAGCTTTGATAATCCGTCCATTAATTATCTCTCCCAGCTGACATTGACACTACCATTCACAAACATTAACACCAATTTAGTTTTCACCAGCCTGATAATATTCACGTCAAACTGAGAAGTGACAGCATTTCGTGAACTCTGCACCACAGCAGCGTACAAGGCTGCAGGAGTCGTGTCCCAGCCGACGACGCGGAGCAGACGAACCTCACTCGTCCTAATATCAAAGCTCTGTGAAGCACAGAAACTGAGCAGTTTATGAATCAAAGCGAGGTTGTAGACACAGGCGAGTGTTTAAGGTTAAAAAACGAGAACTAGCGGGCCACTCTGGGATCAAAGGAATTTTCTAGTGCCGTACGAGGAGAATTTTTAAGTGCAAGTTGGAAATAGACCTTTTGAAGATAAAACGTCTGCTCCAATATTGTCAATAATTCCTTTTAAAGTTTTTACCGTGCTCTGGGTTGTGCGGATTCAGTGGTGGAGGGGAGGATTGATCTCGAAAGGCCCATCAGCTGCACTGAAGACAGCCAGCAAAGGTGTTTTTAACACATAAATGAACTTCCTGTGCCTGTTTTGCGGTTCCAGGCTCAACTTTTTGGCTCAAACTCTGTATTTGGAAACACTTTTTAAACCAAAATGAATCATTTTAATGAACTCGTTTGTCCAGAGAGGAAATAACATCTTCCCCTCCACTGATTTTAGTTTGAAAGTAATTGTGTTTTATCTGCGTTGAGAAAATCGATGTGACATCCTCATTTCACTTGTTTCCTTATGTTCACACCTCATTTTTCATTAATGTGCACTTAATGGGTTTTTTCTAACAAAGTAGGGGTTTGAAGGAAATGTGTTATTTATGCTTATCTGTGTGCACTAAAATGTGTCGCTCTTATTTAATGGGTTTTTAGACGAGCTAAAAACTGATGTAACACAAACACTTCACATACTAATGGTTAGTAGATGAATATATTGATATTTTAGAATGAACCCCTGCGTCATTAATATCAAACCCCTGACATCATTTGTTAAGCATATTGAATATATTCCAGATGTTCTCCGGGGTGCCCGAGGCTGAGGAGGGAGATGAGGGGTCATTTGCTATGCAAGGGGTCGGTAGTTTGATCCCCGGCTTGTCCAAAGTGTCCTTTTGGCAAGATACTGAGACCCAAATGTCCCCTGACAGCCGAACTAATACAGTATGAACGGTGCGTGATAGAAAAAGCTCTGTGTATGAATGCGACGTGTTTGAGTGGTTGGTTGATAAGACTGGAAAAGCACAATATAAACAGTCAAGTCCATTCGCTTGACTTCTGCGCAGAGAAGAGAGAGGGTCGAGATATTTCTGAGTGGAATTCAGTCACATAATCTTCACATCCCTCTATTGTACATGCAATGAAAGATTCTTGAGATGACTAAAAACCCTGAAGCCGACACAGTCCTCCTCACAATTCTCCTCTTCTCTTTTGTTTCTCTCTCCTTGTAGGTGCCATCTGAGTAGGAGGTGGCAACAAAAGACCAAATGCCATGGATGTATTCAATTTCACCTACTGGAATGCCTCCGAAGGCAATGACACAGAAGTCGTGGAAGAGAGCGAGAGCGCCTACAAGACTGTGGAGGTGGTGTTCATCGTGCTGGTGGCCGGCTCCCTCAGCTTGGTCACAGTCATTGGAAATATCCTGGTCATGCTTTCCATCAAAGTTAACCGGAACTTACAGACCGTCAACAACTACTTTTTGTTCAGTCTCGCATGCGCTGACCTAATTATCGGACTGTGCTCCATGAACTTGTACACAGTCTACATAGTGATAGGCTACTGGCCCCTGGGGCCCGTGGTGTGCGATCTGTGGTTGGCCTTGGACTATGTTGTCAGCAACGCATCTGTCATGAATCTCCTCATCATAAGCTTTGACAGATATTTCTGTGTCACCAAGCCCCTCAGCTACCCGGTCAAAAGGACCACCAAGATGGCAGGGATGATGATCGCTGGAGCCTGGGTCCTGTCCTTCATCCTCTGGGCGCCCGCCATTCTCTTCTGGCAGTTCATCGTTGGTGGGAGGACGGTTCCGGAGAGAGAGTGCTACATCCAGTTCTTCTCGAACGCCGCCGTCACATTCGGGACCGCCATTGCCGCCTTTTACCTGCCGGTCATCATCATGATTCAGCTCTACTGGCAGATCTCCAGGGCAAGCAAGAGTCGTGTGAAGAAGGATAACCGCAAGCCGTCAGGAGCCACCGCCGAACCCCTGTCACCTGGCCAGAGGAGGAACAACACGCCAAAACCCAACAACAACAACGTACCAGTGGAGGTGGCGGAGCGTTCCCAGACCCACAATTCTGACGCTGGGGCCCACGAGCATGATGGGAAACTGCAAAATGGTAAAGGACCCTCCTCAAATGCCGAGGGAGAAACCGAAGGTGATGAAGGGGCAAGAGAGAATTGTGCTCCTGGAGAGGAGAAGGAGAGCTCCAACGACTCCACATCCGGGAGTGCGGCCGCGTCCAATCAGAGGGAGGAGGAGGTGGTGCCGTCCACAGCCAACTCCAGCCTCGAGACGAGCCAACCACCCCCACGTCAGCGAGCCAAGGCGGGGGTGTCCAAGCTGACCTGCATCAAGATCAAGACCAAATCACCCAAGAGTGACTGCTACACGCCGTCCAACGCCACCGTCGAGATCGTGCCGGCCTCCGAGCGGCAGAATCACGTGGCGCGAAAGATCGTAAAGATGACGAAGCAGCCTCCCAAGAAGAAGAAGGCGCCGCCGTCACGGGAGAAAAAAGTGACCCGCACCATCATGGCCATCCTGGTCGCTTTCGTAGCCACCTGGACTCCTTACAATGTGATGGTGCTCATCAACACCTTCTGCTCCAGCTGCATCCCCAACACAATGTGGACTATCGGTTACTGGCTGTGCTACATCAACAGCACCATCAACCCGGCCTGCTACGCTCTGTGCAACGCCACGTTCAAAAAGACATTCAAACACCTTCTCCTCTGCCAATACAAGAATATTAGGTCAGCCAGATAAACACGGGCCACATGGGAGGAAGGAGTTGTGCATGTGTGCGTGAAGGTGGGTGTGTGTGTGTGTGTGTGTGTGTTCATGCCATCCATGTTTATGTGCGTCTGTGATAGGGGGGTTTGTGCGCATGATGATGAAGCGTATCTTTAAAATTACTTTCCACCATTTTATCTTTAGTTCACCACTTTCTCTCTCTCAATAACCGGTTGTAGCACTCGACACAAATTCAACTGACGCCAGTTGCGTTGAGACGTGTTGTGCAGAAGCAGCGTAGATGAAGACGGTTGTGGGAAAAATAGAAGCAGTAGTATCCAGAGTTGTCAATCCACAACAACGAGGGTGTGTATAGCAGAGAGCACTCGGGAGTGACGCCGATGAAAGGGATTTAAAAACATAAAAAAAGCGGAGGAAGATCTGTGCCGTACAAAAAACAAGAAAACTTCAACACTGGGAAAATAGGGCTGACTGAATTTACAAACCTCAACAGTTTGAACTTCAGTAAAGATACCTGTAGATACCTGTACATATCAGTGTATACTCTTATCTGTGTGTGTGCACATGTGGGTGTGTGCAGGCTCTGAGCACAGGCGTGCACACACACGTGCGCGCCCGTCTGCCTGCCTTCTTTCTGTGCGTCTGTGATCGCCATCACCACCATGACACCTCCAACCAGCAGCAGGGAGAATAGTTACGAGGCAGCTCGCGTAGTTTTGCCTCCGACGCGGTCACATTAAGTCTCGGAAGGCGAAAAAGTTCCCATCAACACGCAGCAGATGTAGAAATGTATCAGAGCAGCACTTGTCAGCTCTGCACAGCGGTGGGACCAACAGCGAGAGATGAATTTGAATTTAAAGTTTGTGCCAAATTCCACATAAAAAACAAAATCTGTAACTTCTCACGTTCTTCTGCAGACAGATAAGTAGCAAGTCTTTTGACCAGGTTTTGAAAAATGTCTGCCTCGACCCAAAAACCATCGAGGGGAAAGCAATTTTGTTTGTGCTCACAGATTTGAAAATATGACATTTTCAGCAGTGTCCTGGTTACATAACCTCACTGAGCACATGTATTGGTACAAACTTCCAAACAGGCTTTTTGAACAGTGGACAGTCAGAAAGTGTTTTTATTGTGTGTGATTATAAATTAGAATTTAACATGCATGCAGGATATTGATCCACACTTTGCGGTACAGTATTTATTCATAGGGGAAAGATTATGCTGCAAATACCATCAGATGAGTCCTTGTTTTTGTCCCAACTTCAACGGATTAGTCCAACATTATGGAACATACCATTATTCACTCTCTTCCCAAGAGTTAGATGAGAGGATTGATACCACACACGACTATAATCATGAAGCTTGGGCCTGGGGGCTGTTAGCTTAGCTTAGCATAGAGACTGAGGGAAGAAAGAATTAAACAACAGTCCCCTTATGAAACCACATTTAAATTCACATGATCCAGATTTAGTTTTTGGGATCTGCACCAAACTACACTCACTCTCAGATCTCCGTCCCCTAAATATGCCTGATTTTTGTTTCATAAAGATCCGTGAATCATTCAGAGAAATCAAGAAAAATGGTAAAGAGAGGATTTTTAAAAAGAACACTATCCTTTCAGGGACGGGGATGAAAACATAAACCTCCTTGGCCGAGTTAACAACAGACGGAACTACATCACAAAATGTGGATTGTTCAGTGACACTCTTTCCTCTGCACAGCCTCACTTCAGCTCGTGCGACCGCTGACAGGACATCTGCTTGTGTCATTAAGATATCTTGCTGTCCAGTGGTTCCTCCCTGCGAGGAGCCGTCAGGGAGCGAAGCAGGGAAACAGGTGGTCGGAGCTCAGAGCTGTGGGAAGGCCTCGTTTTTTAATTTCTCTTTTTTTGGTGTGTGTGTGTGTGTGGCTTAGTGAGGGATGTGATTTGATCCTGGTGATTAGTGGATTGATGCCACAGTGTGTACTGATGAAGACTGTGTGTGTGAGAGTGTGTGTGTGTGTGTGTGTGCGTGCGCTCCAAGACTGGAGTTTACTTCTGATCACAGGTTGGCACCTCGTGATTTGATTAAAGGGCTAATTCTGCGTCTTACCATGTGTTTGTGAACCATCTCCTTTCTATGTTTAAAAAATGCATGAGAGTTAATTCATTTAAACGTGATAAACAATCCATATTCTTAGATTAAAAGTCGTAAATAGTTTCATTTAAAAAAAAAAGAAAAAAAAAGAAATGAGAAAATATAAATTTACTGTGAGACATGTTCCGTGTGTTCATGCACGTCATCCATCATTTCACACTATTAGACGATTCCCCGTTACGTTAATGTACGCTCATCAGCTGGAGTGATGAATATGCAGGAGCTGTGCGTTGTCGCAGCACCTGATGGGGAGGGGGGGGGGGTGCCTCTCGGAGCTCCTCAAGGCCTCCTCCTCCTCAACGAGAGATCTGGGACAGATCCTATAATGAAAAGTCACCATGAGGCTGATCAGATTACGGGACGACGTGGAACACCTACATCTGAGATTAAACACGGCCCATTACACGCTCAGCTTGCGTCGTGCACGCTCGGCATCCCCCACATGCCCCACTTTGTGCTCGGCTCGGTCCCGATCCTGTTACCATCTCATTCGAGTTCATGAAATGCAAATTTGACATATACATTCATTAGCTCCTTCTATAATTAATTCTGTGTCTTTGTCCTGCAGTTATTATGCTGTAGCACCATTATACACTGTGCAGATCCTGTATGTGCAGAGTTGTGCAGGATAAACATCCATGCATTCAAATTACACATCTGTAACACACACACACGGCATTTAAATGTATTTGCTTGCAACCTGCAGCTAAAAGCTAAATCTAGAAGGTCTGGATGCTAAATACAGGAGCTCTCACGTGTAGCTGTGCATCAGTGAGGGAAGAAGGATTCAAGTCGCAATATCACAATGTTAGAAAAAGTAAAAACAAACTGCAGTGATTTGATTTAAATGCACATATGGGAAATTTTCAAGCAAGTGAAGAATAATTCCTCGATCCGCCCATTGTTTCGGATCCACACCAAAACTTAAAGGGTTCTTTTCTGACCCATACCGGATCCTACCACCAGGTTTCATGGTTATTTGTTTTGTAGTTTTTGCAAGATCCTGCTAATAAACAGACAAACAGATGAAAAGATAACTTCTTCTAATCTGTAGTTTGATCCGATTTGACTCCTCCTGCTACTCCAGCATCAGATCTTTATACAAACTTATCTAAAATCTGATTGGTGCTCCGTAGAGTTGACACCCCAGATTCAAATGGTGCAATAATTGGATTTTATAGAGAGAAACAACAAATTCATTAATATGAAAATGAGTCGGTCAAACCTCTAAAGTGTAAGTACAATACTGGTGAACTTCATTTCCTTCAACCACTGGTGCACGTTCATGGACGCTCTGTATTTTATCAGTTTCAGCAGGAACTCGGGCGTCCGTCCAAGTTGAGCGTCCGACCATCCGTCACGGTGATAAGTGGAGCCGTGTCTGTTTGACATCTGTCACACGTCTCAGTCGTGGGCAAAGAGCCTCCCAGAATATCTGATTAATCTCTTTGCTAAGCCGTCGTGTGAGTGATGCCAGCAGGAGAGTAAGTGGCTCGCAGCTCGAGCGCTGGTCCGGGGGTCCGGGGGTCTGAGCAGCTGCTCGGGTGTTTGATGGAAGGCGATGGCACTTTATCACCTCCAGGAATGGGAAACAGGCGAGATGCATCTTAGAAAAAACACCACAAGTGCTCCCTGTGGTTATCTGCATGCCATTCACTCTGAGCAACAGGAGCAAAGTTCCCGTAAAGCGCTCGCCTCGCCCCTCCCCCCCCGCTCTTCTTGTCGAACAGATGAGAACAAAACGGCGTTTGTGTATCAGGTGTTTCTTTTGTGTTGCAAACCGGGGGGGAAGTGGGTGATAGGAGAGAACGTGGGCTTATAATAGAACGAGAGAGCGGTGACAGTGAAAGCTGTCATGCATGAGAGGGGAGGACGCCGGCTGATAGACCCCAAGGTGTCCGTATGAAACGGATAATCTTGGCTTTGTAGTCATGGTGACGGAGGGAGGGAGGATGGAGCGGGGGGGGGTTGTGTGCCGGTAACTAAATCCGAGAGGTTCGGGCCTGCGTGTGGAACCATGTTTGGAGAAGTCGCAGCCGTTCGGGTGCAGGTCAGCCAAGGGTCCCGCCGCAGGAATCTGAGCGTCCCAGACGAAAACCTGCCGCCGGGTGTAAACACGGCGCGACACGGCGCTGTTTACCGTCCCTCCAGCTCTTTTATTGCATCTCATTTCACACTGTGCACACCGGTTTCCACAGTTTTAATACCATCATAACACATTTTTTACAAGCCAAATGCATTCCTGTGCACGTGCAGGGGCGTCCATCCCCCATTGTTCATACCACGACTTCAACCTCCATGGATCACAATGTGCCGTCAGAGCTAGTTGGGCTCCTCTTCACACGGCTTATGTCAAAGGGCTACGCTCCCGTTTTCTACGGAGCACATATGACATATAAGGTTTATCAGAGATTTACTTCAGAATGAAGGTTTGTCTCCTCGACAGCAGCCTGTCGACGCTGTGAGAGGTTTGTTGGAGATGGAGAAGTATGTAGAAAAATATATATATCGCCAGATTGTACAGAGCAATTTGCAGTGCCTTACCTGGAGTGACGTAAACAAGTTGCTCTTCTATCCTGAAATCCCCCTCCCCCGTCCTCTCTCGTGTGTGTGTGTGTGTGTGTGTGTGTGTGTGTGTGTGTGTGTGTGTGTGTGTGTGTGTGTGTGTGTGTGTGTGTGTGTGTGTGTGTGTGTGTGTGTGTGTGTGTGTGTGTGTGTGTGTGTGTGTGTGTGTGTGTGTGTGTGTGTGTGTGTGAGCGCGAGAGATTCAGCCTTCCTAAATTATTATCACAATTATTTCTTTTTCTTTTAGTTTCTCAGCTCTGAGCTCCCATTACTGTAATTTTCCCCATCTCCAGAGCCCCACTGGCTGATTGCAGAGGCGATGGAAGTTTGGATTTGAACAATCTAACAATCATCATCATCTCGAAGCCTTTTTCAAATCATTTTCTCCCCGAAAAAAAACCCAAACGGTGTACAGTCACAGCAGAGACGTGGTTTTAAAGCTATCCTGCAGGCAAGGCAGGCAATTCTGGTGATTTGTTTCTTTTACCGTCATGTGTGTGTGTGTAGCGTGTGTGTGTGTGAGAGAGAGAGAGTGTGTTGTCAAATGGGAAATTGTGCTTTTTCATGTCTGTCATTATACTGAGATCAGTGCCGTCATTTTGTTTTGTGTGTGTGTGTGTGTGTTCTTACTATTTTCCAAATGGCATCCTCAGCATGAAGGCATCAGATTGGACAAACTACCATGGCACACATCAGGGAAAGATGCACACGGGGTTTTGATTGTCTGCTCCTCCGCCATCTTCACACAGTTCTTTCTTTAGCAACAAGCTTCCAAAGACTCACTTTAGAAACAGACACAGCTTTGACGTGGTTCCTGGATTTCATACAAATACATTATATTGTACATTTTCTATCACGTTTTTTATATAAAAAGTCTCCTTCCTTTTTTCTCATTGTAAAAAGTACAAAATGTATTATTGAAGATTGGAGTATTATCAGTGTACAGCCAGAGAGTTGATTTTTTTGTTTTAGAAATGAATTATTTAAAGATGAATATGAAAATTGTGGGGTTTTGAAAGTGATTATAATGGTAGGAAATATAAATGTGTGCGTTTCCGGAGGGGTGATTTGCTCGGATGTGGATTTCCTGCCTTTGCGACACGAGCGACTGGATCCAGACGTTTAAGCTTCGGAGCGTTTCAGGCGACTTCCACAAGTGACGTCTGCCGCCAGAGAAGAAGAAAACAGATCTGAGAGGAGGACGGAACATAAAACCAGAGGCAGGGGCTGGACTTTTTTGTTTTTTCATTTTTATTCCACCTGTAAATTTGACGAAAGAAGCTGCCCGCCTGCTTCCAACTTCATAACGTTTGCAATTTTAACTTTTTTTTTTTTATCTTCTTTGACCTCGTCTGAACTTTAAAGGGTCACACGTGGATTTACAACGAAAATCGGCAAACAACAAAAAAAATAAAAATATGTAAAAATAAAAAAAAAACGGAAAAATCTGTAGCCTGCTGCAAGTGTTAAATGTAACATACACGTGTTCATCTTTCATTTACTTCTGTACGTAGGTGTTCATTGTGGATTCACTCACTGTGGCTTCTCTCGCAATAGGAAAAAAATAAATCGAAGTCTATTGTTTGCTTTGTATATAAGATAACACATTATATGTAATTCGGATGCGGTACATTTGAAATGTACATACACGTGTTTAATAGCTACTATCTGAATGTTTAACCCCCCTCTCCCCTTCCCCCACAAAGACTCCCCCCATTTATTCTCCTCTCCCCTCCTCCCACTATGATACTTCCTGTACAGTAAAACAACGGTATTGATTTTCCCTTTTTAAAATGCATTCTTGATTATCCTGTTCTGGACAATGAGCCTGAGTGTTTTACGACCACCGAAAACACCTGCGACGCCGTAAGATGAACTGAATTCTGTGGTGACGTTGTGCCATATTCTCTCAGAATGAAATTCAAAATAAAAATATATGAAATGTGTTTGAAATCCGGGGGTGTTTTTTGAATAGAGACACACACACACACACACACACACGTGCTCTGGATCTCCTCTACATTTTTTTTTGTTTTATTCGGTTTTTATTTTTGGAAATGTAACAGGGAACAAAAAGGGGGGGCATGTTAAGTCCAACTGAGGACTACAATTGTGTGTTGTTGTTTTTTACAGCCGGGAGCTGGGAGAGTAGAAATCAGTGTATAAATTGAGGTACAGCAGAGCAGCAGGAGGAAAAACAACAAACTAAAAACAGTTACAACACACACGTACAGAAGTTATTTCATGCAGCCTCCAGATAGAACCAACTTATGTTGTTTGTTCTTATTGGAAATGAGAAAACCCACAGAGTGATCGGAGTTACAATTAACTTTTTGCAAATGCACAACTTTTTTCTTTTGCTCAAATTAATTAAGCAAAGATGGTTTCAGAGCTTCACTTTTTCACAAACTGCCTCATTAAGTGGCCGCGCGGACCAGATGAGAGTTAGGCTCTGCAGCTGTAAAACAAATCCTATCCAATTTGTTCTTCAGAAAAAAATACTCCTAGCAATAACATCATTAGGTGAGAACGCTAGTAAACAAATCTCCGTACTCATTATTTGTCCCTACCACTGAGTATTATATTTATATCTCCTATAAGCAAACACACACAAGTTGTATCTCATCAGGTGCTAGAAGGAAAAAGAAGGAAAAGTAAAACACTTGGTCACTAAAAGTCATATTTCCACTGGTTTTCCACTATTGGCTCCTACTGTCAAAGCTACAGGACGTATAAAGAGGAGCCGTGTTGAAACAGGGCAGTGGACATGTTCCCACCCTCTTCTTCTTCTTTCCTCCCGGGGGGGGGACGACGACGACCTCATCAGTCCATTTGGGTGCGGTCTCGCTTCTTGCCTTCCTTCTTTTGCTTCTTCGCATCTGGAAGGACGGAAAAAGACAAAGAGTTTTTGTAGGTAATGGGAACGTCAGGTAAATATTTTCTCTTGCCCTCAGACAGTAATAATCAATCGTATTATTGTTTTTTGGGCCAGGGTGCAGGTAGCGGTGGAGGCCGTCACACTCTCTCTCTCAGGCATTGATTTGGTCGCCTGGGTTTTTTTTGCGACGTGACAAAAAGCTTTATCAACTTCCTGCAAACGGCGGATTGATACCTGGCAGCCGTGACAAGACGCCACAGTCCGCCGACTCCCTCCCTGCTCGGCAGCCTCTCCGCTCTGGTGAACAGGAAGAGAGTCCAACCTGCAGCCTGTCTGGCCTAACTAGCTTCTGGCTAACCGTTTCCTACCGAGATGTGTCTACGTCTGTCTATATTCACGTGTCTCTGTCTTTGCGTCCTCTGATCGTGCACCTCCACGTGTGCAGAGGTGGGTTCAACACCCACCTCTACACATGAGAGGATCTTCTGTGGCGAAATGAGGAACAGGCCCTTTGAAATTCTCCAGCAGGAAGAGGCAGAGATGGAAACTGCCGAAGTTATTTATGACTGAATTTGTCTTTATAACTTCCCGGGCGCAGTGGAAGTGGGATGTGTTGTTGCGTAAGTTGACATCTGCTGTTTGTGATCGCCTCGGTTGAAGCCGGGTGTAGATGGAAGAAAACTGTCTTCCTCTGGTGTCAGACATCGACCGCTGATGATTCAGTGCTGCTATATCTGTGTCTTTAATGTGTGTGTGTGTGTGTGTGTGTGTGTGTGTGTGTGTGTGTGTGTGTGTGTGTGTGTGTGTGTGTGTGTGTGTGTGTGTGATTTCCATACAGTATGGGCCTGTATAATAACAGGTGGATGTCCATTTCAGAATGTTATGATCAGACGTGTCCACATGAGGTGGAGATCGTTCCATTTTCCTACAAAACAGGTTTATTATTGTGTAACAAGCTGATAATTCACATTTATTATTAATAAACTGTATCATATTAGAAGATAAAGTTTTATTCCAATTCATAAATCAGTTTAAATGTCCTTGAAGAAAAGGATAGTCGCAAATAATTTGCTTATTTCTTTAGATTGGCTCGACTACTGTCTAACACACTGGGTTTAAAGATGGACGACTTCCCAAAAGATAGGCCCGAGCAGCTCAATCGCCCCCTGGTGGCTGGCTGCAGTGCAGGTCATAATCCATGCCTCCTCCACGTTAGCAGATGGGACATAATTCAATATATAAATTGAAAAATTCACGTCAAATACGTTTCCTGTCATTTAAGGTCGTTCCTATCGCACTGATGTTTGCTGTCGACTTTCTTTTAAGTTTTTTATCTGATAAAATGAGGGTGAAACGTCATGATTGACAGCTGAGACTGACTCGTGATTGGTCGAGCACACTCCAAATCCAAATGACGTCATAGGCACAAGATGGCAGCGTTTTGTATCCAGGGACGTTTCGGCTTCCTTTCTGGACAGTGAGGAGGAAGAGGAGTCGTGTCGATGATCTCTCGCGTTCGGACCTTTTCACCTCATGACACGTGGAACAGAGACGTCAGCCTGGCTGATCCACGCTCTTTTGTTTAGACGTGTGCGCGATCCAAAGCAAGTCCTCAGTGCGCGTCCTGCTAAATACAGATCCTCCCACGTGGTTCACATTCACAGCCAAAGCTATTTTATGATAGAAATAGCGCAGACGTGTCAAATGTGAAATAAAAACCATCATTCTTTCATATTGTTGGTGTCGGAGGTCAGGACGTTGTTACTAATGAAATAAAATGAGCAGATATGATGTCTGAAATCTAATAAAGAGAGAGAAGTAATATACGGATGATGTGGTGTATTTTTAAAAGATATAGTGGGATTATATATTAAAAGACTGCCAATACTTAAATCCTGAATTAATATCTGTATAAATGGATTACGTTGAAATGAAACCTGCTCAACTCACAGATCCTCTAATGACATGCGGGCGAGCGGTTCCGAGCAGACACGAGTTCTGCGTCGTCAATGAGATTTTTAATTTGACTTTCCGCTTTTTTTTTTATCATTCACATCGTGCGTCTGCGAGGGAAAAAAAATCTTCTTAGAAATCTCTGCTCGTCGCCTCGGTTGCAAAAAAAACTTCCAGGGGCGTTTAGATTCTGACACGCGACGTGCTGCCGCTCATGCCAATGTGGAAACTGCTCTTCCGTTCCGTTTGTTTGCTTGTTTTCATCTGTGTGGATGCGTTCACTCGTTTTTTTTTAGTTTTCATGTTGTGTTGTCAGCATGTTCTGCTCCCCGAGGAGAGACGGAGGAGAAGGATGCACTCCTCCCTCCCTCGGTTCTTTCTATCAGCTTCAGAGACGAGATGGGGACTTTTTCTGCAGTTTTTGCAGATTACATGACACTGTTCACTCCGCTCTTCACGACAGACTCACAACTTCACTGCACAAGTCTGAAGCACGGCGATTACACACATGCTCAAAATTCAGTTAACAGCAGAATCTCACATTTTGGTGAAGTGTAACGAACTTCATTCCCCTCAGTAAAACTTTCATTCGATGCTACGTAACTGTTCGGCGTTAAATAATTTACGGAAAACTCCAATACTTGAATCGTTGATTTTTATGACGCCTTATATCGCGCTGCAGGTTTGATATTTAAAATGTGGGGAATCGCATATAAAAATGTTCCTCTGCCGTCAATTTAACTCCGACAACTCATAAAGCGAATAAAATCAGCAACTTTAATACTTCAAGTACATTTTTCTCATGAAATAAAGAAGGAGCACTGACTTCATTTTTTACCATATGAAATACAGAGCATATTTAAAATCTGCCATTTCCAAGGTTCCCATTTTAAAAATGTATATCTTAAAGAACGTGTGTAAAATCTGTATCTTTGGCACAGATTGTTTGGCCACAAACTTCATTCCCTCGTTTCCTAACTTGATTTCCGCAGTTTCCGTTCCCGTCCTTTGTAAGTATTGTGTATAAGGAGGATTCGGTGTCTGGCAGTGCATGTGTTTGATTTAAGAAAATCAGAGCACCACCTGTTTGTCCAACAAGAAGGATTACAAGAAAGAAAGCCGGAGATGCCAGATTCATCCGAACAAAGCCTTTTGTTGAACCTGAAATCAGCTCTGGCAACCGAGCACTCCCCCGTGCGCCGCTCGCTCCTGCTCGGCTGAAAGAAGAAGGCGGACACCTCAAGGTTTCTACAGGTATTCATAATGTTTCAATCCTGTCACTCTTTGTTTTCTCCTTTTCGCTCCGCGGGGTCTTGTGTTTCACCCGGACCAGACAGCGAAGACACGCAACTCTGAGTCTCAGATCGCTCCCAAGGTGCCTCTTAGCATTGTGTCCTCCGGAATCTGCACATGACAGATGCCGCCTCCATCACGGGCAACCCGCTGCAGTCAGGGGAAACCTATCTCCTCGACCCAAGGTGGCTGCTCAGAATTGCAGATTTGACCGGGGCACATCTCAGCTGCCGGCCCCGGGGTTAGATAGTCTCTCCTCTCTCCATCTCAGTCAAGCCCAAGCCAAACATTTGTTTTCTTTTTTTTTCATGAAGCCTCTGATCCTGCTGCTGTGGACTGTATCGCTGCCATCCCCCTGGAACACACAGGACAGCATCCCCCCTCCCCACACAGCAGCCGATATTTCCACCGGTAACCCCTCTGCTTCCCAGGGCTTATCTTCCAACCGGCAGACGTGGGGAGAAATCACACCTCGCTCAGATAGCGGCTCTTTCTTCCCCGGCTGCCTCCCTTCATCTCAGCCACTGTCATCCTCGCCCTGCTTCTCTTTTGCCCTCAGCTCTCACACCTCTTACGCTGTCAGTCCGCATTCCAAGCCACCGGGCCTTCATCAGAACTGATGCGTGCAGGTGTACGCGGGCGCTGCTCTACACACGGCTGCAGGCCAAGCACGTTTTTCACAGGAACCTTTTATTTACATATTCCCTACATGAAATGTTCATGACCTACATCGACAGAATGCACCTGCAACCTGCATCGTGGAATCGAATTACATTAGAAAAAGCTGAATAATCAGCTCTTATGGATTTGTATTTTTTATGTTAATACAGGATTAACTGAAATGGTTTAATCGATTTGTTTTTTTTATACCAGATCAGCAAAAGCAAAGAAATATATAATTTATGCTGTTTGTGTGTCCACGTTTCCCAAAGACATGCCGGTTGAGTAAATTGGCTCCAGGTGTGAATTTGAGTGTGATGGGACCTGACAGACTGGAGACCTGCCACTCT
This sequence comes from Hippoglossus stenolepis, assembly GCF_022539355.2. Taxonomy (NCBI): domain Eukaryota; kingdom Metazoa; phylum Chordata; class Actinopteri; order Pleuronectiformes; family Pleuronectidae; genus Hippoglossus; species Hippoglossus stenolepis. The sequence continues at coordinate 14,906,189 of NC_061504.1, forward strand.
CAACCTTTGCATTATGGGATGCATTCCATCCCCCACAGCTCTAACCTGCATAAATCAACACGGAGGATGGGGTGGAAGTTACACAAGGCCTCTACATGTATATTTAAAGCAACAGGGTGTTACTGAGATTCATTCTGTTGGGCGCTGGACCTGATTCTGACAGTTTCAGTTTAGAATATTAAACCTCTTTTAGCCTGAAATTAGTAGGTATACGCAGGTTATTCCCTAAAAAATGGTGGAACCAGTGGAAAAGGAGCTTTAGCCAGTTCCACACTTCCCACAGGAGATCGTACCCATTCACCATAGTCGCATAGAACAGGAGCAGACGTTCGGGGAATAAAAGGGGAAACTTTTCTCTCTCTTCCAAGTCACTGAACCATCAAACTCATTTTGCAGCTGCTGTTAAAGGTACAAATGTTGCATTGTGTTGCTTTAACAGCAAAAACCCTGGTTTGCAATTTGCCCTTTGTGAATAAGCGAAACCTCCAAAACATGTGTCAATGCTGCAAACAGCTAATGCTGCAGCCGCTCTTCAGAGAGCAGTCCCACGTCTCAGCAAACACTGAACTGACACTTCTCCACGCTCGCTTTTCAAACCATAAATCCATTTACGTCTCGCAGCTGGCGGGGAACATCTCCCTGAACAAACTTCCTGTCGCAAACTCATCAGTGATGAGCTGTCGAGGTGAAAAAGAAATTGAACAGATTCCTGCTTTATAGAAAGTCAAATAAAGTTTGGCATTAAAAACCCTTCGACAAACAGCAGACGTGTTACAGTTGGCAGCGCTGCAGCTGCAGACATCCTGTAGCAGAGGGACTGTGTCTCAGAAGTGTTTACGCTGTCTTATCTTTATAATTTGGGGCTTGATGCGACTCTGCTTGTTTGATGAAGTGACAGTAAGGTTAAGCAAACTCCGCGTTCCAAACCCTGTGTGCACACATGTCATCTGCCGAGCGCGATAACGCCCCAGTTTATGACCATTGGCAGCATTTCTGCACTCGTTATTATCCTGTTTGGACAATGGGACACCCGCAGCGGCGCCGTCGCATCCTTGTTTGCACAATTAACAAAAGGGCATTGAATCAAGAGCTCTGTCCTCAGCAGTTCTACCAGCGATCCCACCGAGGAGACGCTGATCTGTTCCACACGTGTCGGCGCCGTTATTAGATATATTCCTCCATTAATTCAGATCTTGTGTCAAATCAGGTTTTTCTGACAGCTCCTCATTTTCCAGGGGAATGTGAGAAGAAAGGAACATTTAAAAAAAAAAAAGAGCGAGAGAAGCTCCCTGACTTCAGTGTCTTTGACATGACTGAAGAAAAGGTAAGAGCATGTAATTACAGCTGAATAGTGAGTTAACCTATTCACCCCGGCCTTAACACTGTCACTCAGCGCTTTCGACTGAGCACTTAAGTAGGTGGATTTCCATCCCGCTGATGGTGCCTTGAATGTAAATAAGGATCGCAGCCCCGTTGCCTCAGATTAAATCATTTGCAGGGGCTTGTTGGATTCAGCAGAGAAGCAGTCGGGGCCGAGACGAGAGAATTATGTACTGAACTTGCACAGTTATAATCACAAAGGAGAGAGAAGTTCACGCACATGTAAACAATACACTGAAGGTAATTTATTTGAGTTTATATTAAATTCAGAATCTGTATTTTTCCCCTCTGTGTTAAAAAGAAAATATGAACATCAAACGCCAGGAGATAAACGGAGCCCGTCAGCAGGAAGATCAGGAGTTCAGCTGGAGAAACGGAGAGACACCCGACTGGTAAACATCCCTCCAGCTGTAATTAAATAAACAAACCAACTAATCTAACTTCCCCACAACTGTTTACAATAATTTGACAGTGCGAGAAAAGCGCTGGGAATAATTCCCCTCTGAAATAGTCGGCTCTGCTTCGGCACGATTTTTACTTTTTTGATCCGAATCAATCTCGTGTCACGTAAACATAAATATTTCCACCGCACAGCTCCAGCTCCTCCCTGTTGAACGGCGCTTCAACTTTGGTTCTGTGAAAGAAAAAATACTGTGGTTTGTCTTGAGTGAGTTTGAATTCATGAAGATTGAATAGAGCGTACACGAGGTTCGGTTCGGGACAGGGTGATGGACTCCTTTTAATAACCGTTATTGTGCCGACGTGTTTGGCAGAAGAAGCTTCTTCCTCGGGCCGCACACAGGGAAGGAGGAGACACTTCTCCAGACGGCACTGGCTCACCGAGCTCTTGTTTTGCATCAGTGTTGGTCTGTAATGCATTTCACTAATTATGTTTGAGTCTAAGAGATTACAGTTTGAATTGAAAAGCATTGGAGGAGCGACGCAAAACTGTTGCTACTCGCAATCAGGCAAATGCAGATGTAGATCGTGTCTCTAATCTCATTGGCTGCGAAAGTTTATGCATTACTTCACTAAAAGATGTAATTTCGCAACTTCAAAGTGATGTCATGATGATGTCATTCCTATCATATGATCCTAAATAATTGTCCATATTTTTGTTTGAGGTCTTCCTAGAGGATAGAGAGATATATTGAAAGATGCTTTTTGGAACTTGGCATGATGTCTTCAAGGCATCACTCGCCATACGACATCATATGATGGGGGGGGGGGGTAATTTTCTGATCAATTTAAGCTTCAGATATTTGCGGAATTAGTTTTTTGGACCAGATCTTTGTTGAATTTGACCAATCAGCTCCAAGGTGAATCAACCATTTGTTGTTGAGTTGTTGTGTACATAAATACACACAGACACACACACACACACAGGGGCGAAAACAGTTACGAGCTTCCGGCTACAATGGCCCGAAGAGTAATTAGATCATTAAAATATTGCTGTGTAACCTAGCCTCCACATAAATGTAAGCCACTGTAACACTGGCTAAAAGTTCCTCCAAAACATTGGCTAGATGATTTTACAATTAGCTTTGTGCTAAAAGCAACATGTGAATATTTAACTATTGACAAATGTATAGTAAGTTATAACTTTTAAGTAATTTGCTTTAACAGGCGAAAAAAACTAATCCTGTTGTTTTAATGGCAGAAAACCTTGTTCCATGTTTCTGAAGACATGTTGAGTCCATCAGCAGGACTCCAGCGAACCCTGCTGCCGCTGACGGACTCAACGTGTCTCTATCCGGCGATCACTCATCCGCCCCTGCTTACCTTGCAGCTTGGTCTTGGGGATTTTCCCACAGGGCTTGGTGGCTGTGACAGTGGTGGCGCAGGTCGCGTCCGTGAGCGCCCGCTTCAGCACGCCCGTCCTGTTCTTCTTGCCCGTCGCCAGGTCGCACTCCCCCCACGCCTGGAAGTCATACTTGCATTCCCCTATAGCGCACACGAAAGAGAACAGACACTTAATCAGAACACCTTTGTTCTGGAAAGCAGCTCCGAGGAGGCATGGTACAGACGCAACCGAGCAGAAAACCTGGTAAAGATGACACGTTGCAGCTTCTGTGCTTGTTATAAACAGCAGCCAACTGCAATCAGTCAACGGAACGAGTCCATTGAGCCTGAAGAGCTGCGAGTCTAGGTCCGTGAATGGCTGTTTGATGAGCATTTATAATTTATTTGGCTATTATCTGCGTCCTATTAAATGAGAAGTGTCCAGGATCAACAGAGGGAGTTCTGCTAAAGCCCGGATCACGAGGCCCGCTCTTATTAACAACAAAATAAAAGTGCTGATTGCTGTTTGCCAACAGGAACAGATGGCGTCTCATTTATTGATCTTATATCTCCTATAGGACGAAAACGTGCTAACAGATGAATGTAATCAAAAAAACCAGCCTGGCTGTCGTTGAGCCTGGAAATAAGGGACAGATGCAATCTTAGCGGCGGAGAGCGAGTGGAAGCACTTACAGCAGCAAGTCAAATAAATTTCACACATGTGCTTTCATTTGATATTGAATTTAATCCATCTTAAACTCAACCCCAGAGGATGCAAGATTGCCCCAGCACGCAGCAGCAGTGGCTGTCGTATAGTATAGAAATGTACTTTGTGTGTGTGTGTGTGTTGTGTACTGTCCCTCCATTATTTTGTTGCCACTCTAGCCGGGGCTCCCTCGGGGCCGCGACACTCATTCGCCACTTTCCTCTCACATGAAAGCGTCGGACGCCCTGTCACTGCCTCCGAGGTCCCAGGGCGCTCATCAGAGGAGCAGCGAGGTGGGAGAAGGGGTGAGGAGAGGAGGGACGGCGAGCGCTCAGAGGGAGTGACAGGGCCATTGTTGCGGGAATCCTACAGGGACTTCATGAGCATCCAACTCCAAAAAAAAAAAAAAAACACGCCTGCCTCCCTATAATTTATCTCAGAGAGAGAGAGAGAGTTTCCTCGCTGGCAGGCATCTTTAGAATCAAAGTTTCTCAAGTTTCTTCAGGAATCTAACACCTTTTTTTTCATAATAAAACATCATCCATCCCTGTTTCTGTTGTTGAAATACGTCCATATACCATAAACATGAACACTTGACCATATAGACGTGTGATAACAATGACAGTGACCTAATCTTTGGAAACGTGTACTTTGACTTTCCAGTTTGGTCCATGTCCCGTCCGCTAACATGGAGGAGGTGAGGTTTATGACCTATACTGTAGCCAGCCAACAGGGGGCGATCAAGATAATTTGGCTTCACTAATGGGCGCTCTCAGGTCAGGTCAAAATTCCTAAATAACAAAGACTGGTTTCTAAGAAGCTTCTGTGAAAGTGGGGCAGACATCACTCTTTGTTCTTTTCCTTTTTACTTTCCAGTCTTTTCTTTTCTCAAGTAACTTCCAACAGTTCAAAGACCGAGAGGATGTAACTTCCTGCCACTTCCACAAAACTTCTGCTGCTATAATCTATATAGCCAGTTAACCGGAGCACTATTTCCTGATGTGTTCATCACTTGTGACGGACACATTGCAGAGCTGCAGGCTCCATGCTTGACAGGCCTTACTGGGGGGGGTCAACAGAGTCCCTCAGGTTTGTCACTGGGAGACATTTCAGCTTTGATGGCTGCACTCACTCCCAGTCCGAAAAGCAAATGACAAAGCAGGACCATTATTTCCCGTTTTCTGTTTTTTTCCTGTTGGACCTCTAATTAGCGAGCTCTCTCACTCCCATTGTGGAAGTGGGGCCATTGTTTGTGAGAGTGACAGGCGACCATACATCATGTGGAGGTGTGGGGGGGGGAGATGGATGGGAGCCACGCAGCTGTACAGAAAGAGGAAGGTTTTTCTGGGTCAGCATGTGGGTGAAGATGATCTAAATACTGATCTGATCACATGTAGACCTGTTACACTGCTCATCGCTCAATAAGAGCATCTGCTTTCCTTTTGTCACGGCCTTAGTATCAAAGATGGATGAGGACAGCTGCGTGAGAGGGAAGCCAAAGCGTCTAGATCGCCCCCTGGTGGCTAGCTGCAGTACAGGTCATTTCAGGGTCAACGTTGGGCCTTGGCAGAGTGCCATCTTAGTTTGAACACTTCTCTCTTACCTCCAAACTTCTTCTTCCAGTTGCAGGGGATCTTGCAGCGCTGGGTCTTGATGGTCTGCTTGCAGTCGGTGCCGGTGCGCGTCCCCTCCCTGGTGCCGAGTCCGCAGTCGCCCTCGTTGGCTACGCACACACTCCACTGCCACTCGCCGCAGTCCGACTTGCGCTCCTTCTTCCCTGTACCACACAATCACACACTTGAACAACTGGAGTCGTATTAGACGGTTCAGGCTGAAGAATGTTTGAATCTAAGCTTTTATTAAAACATAAAAAACATAAAGTGCTACATGCAATGTCTGTAAAAAAGTATTCACTCTTGGACTTTTTATTAATATTACAAAGCAGTTATAATGGGTTTCGGTGCTTGCACTAATTTCCAATGCAAATTAACTTTTTCCCTTGAATTTAAATTGGACTAAATGTTGTTCTCTTTACCCGAGAGGGATTTATCTGACTTACTTTTCCCTGTTTTGCGAGATATTGCTATTTGTTTCTGGTGAATTCTCAAAGGGGACAAATTACTTTAACCCCACGGGCACCTTCCCTATTTTCATGTATTTTTGGAAAAGTTGTGTCCACTTAAATAAGTCGTCACGAGGGACATTGTTCGCTGCGGAGCCTGCGAGGGGAGATAGCTTTGTGTGTCGCTCCACTGAGGAAACATTGCAGAGGTAAAAAATGACAAAGTGCTTTTTCTCCGGCGTTTACCTTGTTTCTCTGCTTTGCCTCCTTCGGCGGCCATCACCGTCAGCACCAGGAGAGCCATCACAGCCACCCTCGTCCACTGCTTCTGTCCGTTCATTCTGAAACACAGAGACAAGGCGACTGAGTGAATTCCGTTCGGTGCACAAGTGAAGCGACTTCAGCCCGACTTCAGCGTTCTTACATTTCAAAACTCATACATTTTGAGGAGCCTCCTAAAAAATGTAGCAGAGAAAAGCAATACACGTCTCATGAGACCAAGGGAATAGCCTGGGGAATGTCCACGTCTCGTCTTGTGTCATTACCACTGTGCTGGATTCCAATATCGACATTGTGATGGTCTGCACTGTCAGTCACTGGTGTATTTGCTGTCAATCTCATGTGAAATCTTGTCGCGGGTGGAAACAGTCACCACACCAGTTTGATTTGAGTCGTCGAAACAAGGAAAGGAGCGTAACACGATTTGAATAAGAAGTTCTCATAAGAAGAGTTTAAAGAAACCGTTGCTTGTTTGATTCTACAAGAGTGACACAACGTTTACCCAGATCCACGCAAAATATTTAACAGGTCCTTATGGGTGATGCCCCATCCCTCCACAACATTCCACAGGAATCGGTTGAGTAGTTTTGGAGAAGGTTTGCAGACACAGTCTTGTTAAGGGCAGTAAATAACAGCCATTCTTGTTTTCTGCAAAATAGCCCAAAGGCTTCTTCTATGTTTTGAGACCAAACAGAGTAAATGAACAGCCCAGAAACGGCTGAAGAAAAAACCTGCACCTGCTGTACTCAGGCAAGAAAAGAGCAGAACGCTTGAGATGTCAAGTTAATCACCTGTCATGGAGGAGAATGTTCTCGGTTTCTCTCTCTCTCTCGACCGTTATTTGCACAGATTCGATTCTAAATTCAGTGTAGTTGGTTTAAAGGTTTAACGAATCAATCTACTTCTCCATATTGTGCATCAGAATCCCTTCGGTTCATGATCCTCCAGCTGGATGTGGATCAGCAGCAAGCTGCCACTGTGATCCTCCTAATGCAGTGTGATTTAATTAGTGCGCTGAACCCACTACCTTCAACAACCGACGTGTGCGCGTGTGTGTGTGTGTGTGTGTTTTACAGGTGAAGAAAATCCTCCTGCAGACCCGTGGAGGAAAATTACCAAATGTCTGTCCATCCCATTGTGTAACGAATACAAAATCCCAACTTTTCAGCTTCAGAAAAGTTGAAGGACAGTGAACCCCTCTGAAATTTAAATCAGGTATTCAAACCTTATATTTCATTATTAGCTGTTGTAGCAGTGGCCCGGTGCTTTTTCAGAAACTCGTTATGAGCCTCGCACCGGCGCCTGTTCTTCCTCGTGGTTGTCTTTATGCTCTTCAGACTGTTTTGATTAAACACTTCACTCCATCTTGTGTTGACTTTTTAAGAGATTCCAAATCACTCATTTCCATAACCCCCCCCAAAGAAGGAACAAAAAAGTAAATCCTTGAATCCCAACCTGAAAGGAAGCGAATACAATGAGTTCTAAGAGTTTCACAGAGAGAAACCCAATGAAGGCGGCTCGATAAGGATCGTTTTCCACGAGAAAGGCATTGTGGCCTCTTCGCAGATAAGAAAGTCTTTTCCTCAGTAAGTCACGCAGAGTGATGGGCTCCGGGTGCACTGCAGGCACAAAGGGCGGGGGGACACAGGGTTGATGACTTTGAATGAGCACTCCATACAGTACGCCGAGGAGAGAAATAAATCTTGGGACTAAACTGAATTAACCGTTTCCTTTTTTGTAGCCAGAGGATCCTGCGAGATGACGGGTTCCTCCTCCTCCTACTCCTGGGGTCAGTAAATCAAATGGGAGTCTCTCACTCCTCCAACCATGTAGCTCCCATTTCCGGAGCATGACAGCACCTATAATGGATGACGGAGTGGATCGGAGCAGTTGAGTATCATGTGTGCTGCCTGGTTAAAGCTCATGATAAGAAGCGCTGGAGGGGGTTTGCCACCGTCCACTATGCTTTTCCATAAATGTGTCGTCAGAATACCTGCAGCTCGACACCTAGTTTAGAGAGCTTTGAAAACAGTAATGATGATAACTAAAAGGGAACATCCCTCCACTGTGGTTAATGCCCTATCTCACCAAAGCAGTGTTTCCCATTAATTATCCAGACTGTGGCAGCCCATAATAACATAAGAGATCTCTAACTTTGCTGCATGGTATAGATGTGTGCAGCGATATTTTTGCTACATGCTATCGCCCGTGAAGTTGTTACCGTCAATACAAGGAACTCTTCATCTCCAAGAGCTGGTGTTTTGTCTTTCAGGTTGTTTTTCTCTGCTTCTTTTCGCGTGCGGATGAATTTTTGGTAAAAATTCTTAGACACATCATTTCTTGTGCTCTGCCAAAGTCCTGTCTGGATTGCTGGTACCAACACAGGCAGCTTGGATCCAATGGCAGACTCCAAGTCGGGGCAGTTGTGGTGATTAATCTTTAATAATTAAAAAACCTGGCTCACAAGCAGACAACGAGCAGTAGTATAAATCCCCAGAGCGAGCCAGAGCTGAAACCTAACAAGACGAAGCGACGAGGAACAAAAGACGCGACCTGATGTATATAAAGAGCGGAGCTGATGGATGAATGAGGTGCAGATGGGGGGTGCTCGGTGACGACAAGTGGGAACAGTTAAGTGGAGGGGCGGGGAGTCGGGGTGAGGGGGGGAAGTCTGAGGACATGTGGTGGGTGAGAAGAGGAAGACGGGTCTGGGTGGGATCCCGACTCGTTATCTGAGTTGTCAAGTCATTACTTTCAGATGGTTTCTCATTAAACTGACTTACAGGGTTTTGTCTTTCCCCTTTTTTTTTTGGTACAGTGTTCAGGGCCGAGCGAGAAACCACCAGGGGCTTCCGACCGGCCGTTGGTTTAAAGGATCAAACTTTTTCTTCTTTGACAATAGTCCGACCGGTTCTGGGTAAACGTGACGATCGGACCTTACAAGCACATAAAATTGTGAGGTTTAGCTTTTTTCTATCACAGATGATTCATCCAGTGTCAGTGGAAATTCAACTACAGCCTTTCTGAAATTGCATCCTGTGTTCAAACTAGGGTTTGTAATCCTGCACTTTTCCTTTTTTCTTTATTTCTTGACGGCTGCTGGGACGTGAAGAGGATTTCAACATATAAGATATTTCATAAACACATAACCAGCCTTACTTTTAATGTGGAGAATGGGCAAATATGATCACAAGCAGTATCTGCTCATGTTTAAGGTGTAAAGAGTTACTTTAGCTGGAGCGTCCATTGGTCTGTGTGGTTATGAGCTGGTGAGAATTAGTCCTATCAACTCCTCTATTTGCCTCATCCAACCAGACAGAGTTGTGGGTTCCTGGTGAGGGAGTGGAGGGGATCAAGACCATACTGGCCACACAACAATGTCAAACACACACACACACACACACACACACACCAGAGAAGCCCTGTCACTCCACAACACAATCACCAGATGCGAAAACCCTCTCTCCTCTCTGTCTCATTAGGACTGACGTAATCCCTGCAGAGTATATGAAGGCGAATCTATTTATACGATCACATCCTCTTGCCTGCATCTAATACAAAGGCACGAGGCGATGGAGCCGACAGTGCAGCAGTAAAGGAGGGAACCAGTTTAATGAATCAATTATGAGGTCCAGGAAAAGGGGCATCACTCGGGTTATTAGTCGTCTGAGCCCAGTGAAGAGAGATCTCCGACGTTATCGTTCTGAGAAGAATGGATTTCTGTTTCTTTAACTTACACCGTTAACCTCTCAAGAAGTCTGTTGTTGTTCAGAGAGCTGATCCCAAAATACCCACGCTACGGAGGAGCAGCAGCGGCTCGGTGGTGTGCGAGCGACGAGCACAAATATTACCGCGAGACACGTGTTTGCTTTTAATATCACTTAGCCGCGAATGAATTAAACATGTTTTTTTTTAAACTCTGCCCCCGGAGGTAGCAAATCAAAGAATCAAGTCTTTTCCTGCTCGCTTCAACCAAACCATTAAATATTCAGAGTTGTGCGGACGGGAGTGATTCTCTTTGTTATTAGATTTAAGGATTTGTTTTGGTCCAAAAACCGTGTTTGACTTGAGTAATAGATTCTAAAAAGAAAAGCAGCAATCATCGTTAAAAACACAATATTTTAGAAGAAACTTTAAACCACCAATAATCTCTCTTTTTTTTGTATTATTAAATGATAATGAATAAAACTAATGCAAGGCTGCCTCTGGCTTGACTGAGCTGCATATTTTCAGCTCAGTGTTTTTCGCCGTCTCTCGTTCCAAAGCCGTCTGGGATCGGCTCCAGTCTCCGTGTGGCCCTCAAACAATAACCAGTGTAGATGATGGATGGATGGATGTTGAGCTGTCCGGCCTTGAATTCAAATCGCTTGTACACAAGCCAAAAAAAAGTTTTCTAGTTTCCAGGTTTTGCTTTTGAGCTGTGCCTGCACATTAATGCGCCCCCTGTTGGTGCATTGACTTTACAGCAGGAAAATGTTACAAAAGTTATAAACCTTCACGTATTAAAAGTCCAAAACAGCCTTGAGTTTGAGCTATAATCCATTTTTTTTTTTACGTCTCTTGTACAAGTTTGAGGAAAAAATACTTTTTGGTATGCAGACTTTTGAGAGACGTTAAACAACTTTTAGTGTCTGTTCGGGTAAATAATAGTTTTTGCATTTTGATCCAAACACTTACATCTTCTTATCTTCCTATTGATTTGTTTGTAAAAGTTGCGCACACAGTATTGACACGGTTGTTGCCGTAGCTGCTTTCATAAGAGGCTGCACATTCAAATATTCATGCTCACTGAATCCTAAAGAGGGTATTCATGTGTTACAAGTAAAGCTATTAGAGCTTTTCCAAATACGTCCTGGAGCCTCTGGAAGGGACGACTTCAACAAAACATGTTCCATGACGTAAGGCTGACTGAGCGCACAACAGGCTGGTGAGGATAAAGAAATGCACAACTCCTCGTGTACTTTGGGAAAAGCAGGAAGTCGGAGACAAAACCTGCAGCAATAAGCATGTTTCATCTTGTGCAATAAGCTTTTCTTCACCCAAACTGTCCCTCTGGCTTTTCCGTCTTTTTTCGTGGCCATTTTTTTCAGTTTCAGAGTTTCATTTCACACGAGTCGGAAGGAAAAAGCTTCCAAACTCTGGTTTCCTGTGGAGGAAAAGTCACTGGGGTCGTTCAGAGACTTGTTCCAGGTGCAAAGATGAACTCAGAGAAGAGAGAGCGGATCATGCAGAGGTTACTCACAGATATTTGTGCACAGCAGAAGCAGGGTCAAATATCGCAGTCATAAAATATAATAGGAATGGTTATAGTTCTCATGTCGTCCATCTTAATAATCGTCTTCTGACACGTACAAGCTGTCTGCTGCCCCCAGGTGGCCGGAAAACTCAAAACGCTCCTTATAAGAGTTTTATTTTCAAGATCTACTTTCTCTTTTTGAAGAAAATTAAGAAGTAGAAGTGTATATAAGCACGATAACAGATGCAATAGACTTTTCAGCTGAGTGTGGAGGTCATCTTAAAGACACTGTTTTTATTCTATGCATCGTTTCATGTTGCTGCTTCAATAACAATGTGTTTTTTTTTGTGTGGACTGTTGGATGTTTCTTTCTTTGAAGGTTCTCCCTCTCGAGCACCTCCGTTGGTTCGACGTCTGTCCTCCTTGTGAAGTCGATGACCCTCACGCGGTGAATAAGGTTGAAATAAATAAAGGAAATTGAATTAAACAGCATCTCCGGCTTGTTTCTGCTCCTATGAAGTCATTTTTTTTTTTTTAATGATATTTAGAACAACAAAAGCAAAAGAGAACATGTTATTCACAAGTTTCTTTGTTTAGCTTTAGGTAGAGACAGAGAACACGGCGCTGTGTCCTTGGGAATAAAGTCGGGGGCAGAAAAATCCACTTCTAAGTGGCTTTCCCGTCTCAGTAGTTGTGATTCAGAGGGGGAGCGGATGCCTCCCCGAGACACAGAGCATATTGAAAGGATTTATTTAGGACTTTCTCGCTCTGTGTGTTCCTTGAGCTGCGGCTTTTGAGAGATTCCGGCGCAGATGAAATGAGAAGTGTATCGACTAGAGGACGGAGGAAGGAGGAAGAAAGAGGCAGGCAGGCACACGAGTGAGTGAAGTCAGCCACATAACGCCGGAATGCAGCCGCAAATAAACAGTGGATTAGAGAATGTAAAGCATAAACGGCCGTGTCAAGGGTGACGATGGGAATATGGATGAGTAGAAGGTGAAGTTGCTCAGAGAAACGCTGCCCGGGAGCAATGACACCTGCGGATTAGATAACGACCGCCATTCAGGAAAAGTGATTCATTCCTCTTGGGGCACATTTCTCATGTGCTTAGGTGCAGGTGATTAGAGGAAAATGCCACACATCTTCTGACTTGTGTTTTGTAAAAGGTCAGACAGTGGAGGGGGAGGGGGAGAGTGTGTGGAGAGGGTCCCCGCTATCGCTCAGAACAGCCCCCCCGGAGGACACCCCAGGGAGCTGCACGCCGGAACAAAAGCAGCATGCGTGGTACTCTCTCTCTCTCTCTCTCTGTGTGTGTGTGTGTGTGTGTGTGTGTGTGTGTGTGTGTGTGTGTGTGTGTGTGTGTGTGTGTGTGTGTGTGTGTGTGTGTGTGTGTGTGTGTGTGTGTGTGTGTGTGTGTGTGTGTGTGTGTGTGTGTGTGTGTGGCGAAGTCTCCAAAACGGCGCCCGGTTTGAACGGGCACGCCGGACTTGTTTTAATCATAAAAAACACAATAATAACGACGACTAACAAAAGCTTTGAGAGAGCATCGGAGCTGAAAATGCCAAAACTGAGGACGTATATTAACGCATGAATGCCTCCATTACGCTGATCTTATTATATCTACGCCTCCAAACACCCACTCCGAGCCCCCTCTCCCTTTTATTATTCACACGCATATAAGGACATTATGTCGCCGCGAACAATGAACTCCAGTGGTTATCAATTACCCTCCTTTTTGGGGATTATAAAACTGCAGTACCACGAGCGAAGGCCGAGTGCGGCACTCATCTCTCATCTCTTTATCTGGGGCTCTATTCAGTCTATTCACTGGGATATGTTAGCCATGTTTTCATGTGGGGGGGGCACACGAGTGTATTCCATTTTCTCTGTGGAGACAGGTTTGTAAAATACCCCCAAAAAAGACAAGATACTTTTTTAATCACTGGCTCGGGGGGTAAACAATTTCAAAACAAATATTGAAGAATGTTCAATTTGAGGACGCATTGACGGCACAACAAGTTTGGAAGGTTGCTAATGTCTTATTTTTTTATTTTAAGATGGCGGAAGTTAATGAGTGGATCTGCTTTGAGACTCTGCTTTCATGTTTCAGACGAGGTATGCGTCACTGATACATTTTAAAGCAACACTAAGAAACTTTTTAATCTTAAAACAGCAGCTTCAAAATGACTGAAGGTTGAACTGACTGGGAATATGGAGAATGTTTCCTCTTGTTGTTCTGTTTTTGAGATTTTGGGAAAAAAGGAAAAGTCGTGTGGACACAGATTTTTCTGGCTTCAGTTTAAAACCAGAGTTTATCTCCAATGTTCAGCAGGAAATCCAGCCCAGAAACGTGAGGAGCCTCCTTCTCTCCTTCGCTCGCTCCGGCCTCCTCCTCTTCATAGGCCCCAACTTGGAGGTGTGTCTAATTGAATGGGCAACATTTATCTGTAGGTTGTGTGTGTTTGTCTCAGGAACTCGCTGAACTCACCTTGAGCCACTTGTTCATTAAAGTACACTGAAGCCTTTGCACACATGAGGGCAGCTCTGTTTGCTGTCGTCTCTTTCACACCCTGTCTGCCCCTCTCGCTCTCTCTCTCTCTCTCTCTCCACGTCCTATTCACTGCATTTAGCTGCGAAATATAAAGAAGAATTTGTGTTTCTGTCCACTTGAGCAGCGCCGTACATATCTCAGCCTCCCTCTCTGTTTTTCATTCCGCTTGTAAACAGACTGTGGAAATGTCTGTTATGTAGAGCGGGAGAGGCAGTGACAGCTTATTAAAATAAAAAACCCTGGAATCACAGTGCTCTTGAAAAGCGAGAACGCCCCCTAATGTGTTGTGAACTGTAAGATAAATAAGGCCGCAGCAGATTCGCCTGCCAGTCAGGACACGAGCGCATGAATAATTCAGGAAATAATAAAAATCGAATATATATGAAGAACATGTTGATTTGTAGAGTTCAACATAATGGACGGGGGTTTCGTTTTTATCTCTGCCGTGTGATACCTGACAGGCTCGCACTTAAATGTCAGTGAGTCCAAACCGCTGATAATCGAGCAGTCAATTAGAAAGACACACGTTCACTCCAGATTGAATTAGTTTCCACCACATGTGAAGCACAATAAGCACCATTCGTATCTCAGCTACCTCTGGGGCTGTCACTTTTTATTCCAAATCCAAATATTCATTTGAACTTGGGGGGGGAAGTAGTTTGGCTCTTGATCCAGCAGGGGGCTCTCACCATCAGTCGGTAATGTTACGTTCTTTTGCTACGAAAATGGAGGAACGCTAGCGAGCAAGTCTTTTCTGAGCGAACAATCACAACGCCAAAGCATCTGAAGAAGAAGAACCAGATTAACTCCCAATCTGATCTGGCCCCTGATCCAGATCCAGAGATTCTTCCACTAATCCACTAAATTTCCCGAAAATCGTTTCAGTAGTTTTTGAGAAATCCTGCAGACAAACGGACAAATACCAATAAAAACACAACTTCCTTTGTGGAGGTAATAAAAAGCAAAAGGCTTTTTAGTTTTGGCTTGAACATGAATCAAAGTGTCTAAAGTCTCTTTGCTGCATAATCCACTTTTCCGCTCTCCCTCCATGTGCCTCAGTGGGTTTCTAACACTCGTAGCTTTGCCAAGATCCATCTTTAAACTCCCTGCTTCTGTCCCCGGTCCAGATTCACACCTCTCTAAAGCCTTTTTAAAGCGATTGTCTTCTTTTTTTCCCGCCCACTTCAAGCCGACCGCTGTTCTCCCCCGAAGCAGCAGTTTACAGACTTTTAACTGCCACCTCTCGAGTCGCGAGCGGGTTGCAGGAAGAACCACGGTTTTGGCTCCACCCGCCCACTTCTCTGCAACTTTGGTGCCGGAAGCCTCCATGAGTCCGAAACGAGAGGAGATCAGTGCCAATCGGATCTATAAAGACTTTGTAGATCTAAGTGTGAACAGGTCATTGTTATCACTGAAGTCATAAAGAAGTTCTACCAAACTTTTCAGCAGATGGACTGCGAGGGGATTCAAATACAGTCTATTATAGACACGCTTATTCTTTTATTACAGGATTAATTTATTGTTCTTTACTTTGCAACACTTTGATGGAGTTTGCACTTTACATTTATGTTTTTACAAGTAGAGAAATTAATAAACGAGACAATTGAACAGCTTGGAGAAAAGACTCGGGTCACGGTGAAATAATTAAAAAAGTCAGTGAATAATTAAATTAGAGAAGAAAACTTTTATACCAGACGTTGGCATTGAGCTGGTGCAAAAAATAAAGTCACACTTTCAGACAGCCTCACAGTGAGGGGGGTTGACTCATGATGTTGATGATGATGATGATGATGGAGTCATATCAGGAGTCTGTGTCTCCTCTGCCTTGAGTTTGATGCTGAGGAATTCTCCACTGCTTTAAAGTCTTTATTCACAGATATTTACCATCCTGCACATGTGTGATATTTCTGTGTGTATAAGTGTGATAACCGAGTGTAAATTATAAGTTACACCAGAACATGTAGCACCCCCCCACACACTGTTATTTGTTATGATCTTAACATTTCTTATAGTTCCTCCAAATTCAAAAATGTGTCATATGAATAACGTCCTTTTAAACTGCCAAAGCAGACATTTTTTGTCATTGTGTCACTCATTCAATTATGTCAAAACTGCATAGGGGGGGGGCAGACTTTGGAGCCCCCTAGTGGCTGGGGTGTACTAAGAGGAGATGCATGTCTGTGCTCTAGTGTCAATCTCCATAACAATGACAGCTGGCTGCACCGTCTCATATGTGCACTTCAGGACCTCACATCCGCCGCAGGACACCACACCACACACCACACACACACACACACCACACACAGACACAGACACACACACCACACACACAGTGAGAGGAGATATTGCTCATCCTCTGGATTTAACCATGATTCCAGTCTGAGATAACCTACATCTCCCACCCACACACACACACCACGCCAACATTTCCCCACAGACCTTCACCCACCCACTTCCGCCAAGGCGGGCGTCACACGGCGAGGCTGAGACGGAGCACGACTCCGGCAGCCGGTGGAGAGAGGACGCCCGCGGTTACCTGTAATCCCACACCGGCTTCTTCCAGCAGAGAGTAGGACCAGATCTAAGAGCAGCCGGAGAATATCAAGACTAAGACGGTTTCTGCTCTCTCTCTTTTATTGTAGCTTACATTTTCCGTCTATTTCAAACAAACCAGATTGGATTTCATCCCAAATCTGAGCCACACCGAAACTGTACGAGACAATCTGCTGCAGAGAGAGAGAGAGAGAGAGAGAGAGAGAGAGAGAGAGAGAGTCAAATCTTCTCTCAGGGGCCACGTATGGGACGATGGAGAAAATCCAAACATTTATTTATATGCAAATGTCACAGTTTATTATTTTGTTCACATTCTGTTGACACACATCCTGCAGGGAGCCTTGTTTATTGCCCCCCAGCGCGGAGCTTACGATAATTACATCAGGGCACAGATGTACATATGTTCGTGTTCGCTGGCGAGTCTGGCTCGTTCGCATAGATTAAATCCAACAGCAGTTGTCTTCAAGTCCACAAAGTGTAAAGTAAAGCCGCGGCTGTGATGCTGCGTGAAGAAGGTTGGTAAAAAAACAACCTTAATGCAGCAGTGCAAACAGAATATGAAATCAAAGCCAGATGTTTGTGCGTTGATGTCTGCAGGCAGAAGTTGTTCTGCAGCGTGAACCCCACGAGCTCCACCTGATAGAGCTTCAAGGTCAGTGGCTGGATGCAGGATATGTGTCATTAGGTTTTGTTTTTTTCAATCCAGAACACATAACTGATGAAATGAAGATCTAAAACTCAAGAAGTGGGTCTTTAGCAATGATGGAAACGTTTCTCGGGTCTGAGCTTCCCAAGAAATATATAACCACGATTCTGAAGCTGTTCCAGAGATTAGACCGAGCCATTGCAAGGTTTCGGGACGTCCAGAAGCATCAGGCTGGTCGACCTCAGGGCTCCGGGTCAATAATTTCCTCATGAATTTGGTGCCAGTTTGTGTTTTTATCCTCTTGGGAGAGTTGCCCAGCGCCGTGCGAGACGTGAAGATGTGAGTGAAGCGGATGCATTAATGTTCCTCTCATTCCCGCCTCCTTCAGGAAGAAGCAGACGGCGGGAAAAACCTTTGCGATGTTGCTAAACTTCGCTCGTCACCGGGACGCGTGTGAGATGAGAGCGTTGTCCCGACATCGCAGGCGACGACGACGACAATGACTGAGGGAGTGTGGGCAGATCCTGTTCGTTCACTTGAGCAACACAGATTGTTGACAGCTCTTCCCACCGCGTTGAGGAGATGTAACGTTGTGTTTGCAGTATTAGTGTCACACTGCTGGAATAGATCCTGCAGAATATACATATATATATATATATATATTTATACCTGTATCACATTTCTCTCCTGAGCCCACGTACAGTGAATCACAGGTGCCTTTATGTGTGTTTCTTTTGAAACAGGTCTTACAGTGGCAGGTCTGTATGCGCTCTAATGCAGAATAACAAAGATACAGTTGTGTGTCTTTGTTTAGCCGAAGCGCAGCCGTCCTGTTGTTGAGGAATAAAGCTCGACTGCACATTACGAAAGCCTCACAAAAGGCAAACGTTGATTAATTTCCCTCCAGGCTGCAGCTCACCTCAGACACATGGCGGCGGCGGCGGCGGCGAGAAATACACGTCTTCCGAGACACATGTCACAGGCCCTCGTCAAGTCAAGGACCCTCCCTAAAAACTTTAAACTTTAAAATAACAATCGGACTCCTCAGCCCTTTGAGTCTCAGCATTACCTTGATATCCGTCCAATTTCAGGGATGAGTGCAACCGAGCGAGTTGAGGCCCTTTAATCACCAACCTGTGTGATTTGCTGCGAGGGGAATCATCACCGGTCATTTTCCACCAGTTTCTCCCCAGGACGCCCTGACACGCGCAGGAGAGGCTGCAGGTGTGGATTAGCGCAGCCGGAACACTCGTGTTTGATTCCCAACTCGTGGCTTGTTTGATTAATATTCACCGGCGCCGTGCTCCCAGGTGGACGACCCGCAGAGAGGCGGGAGTTTTGGGTGTTTCTGTGTTTCTGCTCTGATTGGGGATTTGTTCCCTCGTGCACTTTTGTATTTTCTCACCAAATAAACCCCGGCAGCCTGAAAGTCGTTGTTTTTGTTGTATTCGAGGCTGAATAAGAAACGTGTTGAATAGATTGTCACGTTCTCATGAGAGGAAATTATTATTATTACAGCTTTTTTTTAATTAAAATGGCTTGAGGTGTAAAAAACTATGAATAAGAATCTGAAATCATCTGGATCAAACTTTTCTTGAATACCTGAAAACACATTAAAAGAAAAGTTCTGTCTTGTTGCAGCGTAACGGGAAAGTTTTCAACAAAACTGTGGAATAACCATCAGTCTCCATTTTTAATTAGAGTTCTCCTAATGAGTTATTATTTCATTTTGAATTATGCATTGTTCTATTATCTTCGGTTCCTGTAATTGATTGCAATTTTAAAATGCAATTGCATTGTTTTCTGTTTCTGAACAGCCGAAAAAATGACTCCTGTGTGTTTACGTCTCCATTTGTTTGTTGTTTGCAGGATTTAGCAAAAAGTTATTCAACTGATTTATATGAAACTTTGCGGAGGGGTGGGACATGACCCAAGGAAGAGCCCATTAAGTTTTGGTGTAAATTTGGATCAGGGGGCAGTTGCAGGAATCATTTCAACATTTTCCTTGATTTCTCAGAGAATAATTCTTGGATCTTAATGAAAAAAAATCAGGTAGGGAACTGATATTTACGAGCGCGAGTGATTTTGTGCAGAAATAAGCGTGAATTTAAACGTGGTTTTATTCGAGGACTGCTGGGCCCTTGGCGGGAGGCAGCGCTGGTTATTAAAATCCGAGCGAAAGTGAATTTAAAACCCCCGTGTGAGGCTGAAACCCTTGTTTCACAACTTTAAATCATCATTTGAAACAACCGGTCACTCCGAGAGGCTGTTTCCAATCTCTCCTCCTCCTCCCCCTGGATCGCTAAAACCCGCTGCTTCATTTCTTTTACCGCAGTAGGTGGGTGTTTGAAATAAGACGTTAGAGCTAAATGATGATGAGAGTTTCCCAGAGTCTGGCTTCAAGGAAAAGGGAGAAGAAAGAAAAAAAAAAAAGCAGCTAATTTGTGATGAGTCAACCACGGAAAAATAATCACAAGTTCTAATTTTTACTTTCCTAATGTGTGGCAGAGACGCTGCTGCTGCTGCTGCTGGTTTCTTTGGATTTCACTGTCAGCAGAGGGCTCTCATGATCTATCCATAATGGCTCTGACCTCTCATCTGCATTCTGAGTGTAGTTAATGACACACACCACCATCAGCGTCCTTTCATGGCCATATTGAACCCTGTGGCTCCTCTCTCTCTCTCTCTACCACTCAAACAATGGCGTAGATTTGCCTCAACGTGTACTTCACACCATCGTGTGTGTGTGTGTGTGTGTGTCTCTGTTTCCTGCTGCTCGATGTCCCATTGATTTCCTCCACATTCTCCCGTTGAGGCTGAATGAATTGATATCCGTGGTCCGCTCTCTTTTCCCCGTGACCTCCGTGCGAAGGCGTTGGAAAAAAAAGCCTGATGACCTCGTCAACCACACGCCGGCCTCTACCGGGCGAAATAAGTTATCGCCTGAGTAGGAATAAGGGAAGCAGAGAGAAGGTAAAGATGTTTTTTTTGGGGGCAGGGAGTTGTGATTATTTTTGTAGATGGAAGATGTCAGCTGCAGGAGAGGTTCATTTAAAAAATATCATCCAACGCCGGAATAAAAAAAGGCCAGACTACTCCGCTACAACCCGCGCGTCTTCTCATCTCGCTCCGTTGGCAGGCTTTGAATTACCTGCGCTCATCCCTGCCTAAATTGTTCAAATATGTTGGAGGTTGATCAAACAGAAAAGGCTTCTCTCGGAGCGCACGGCCCGACTGAGCCTCCCCTGTGGGCTGTTGCGGATCAGACACGAGAAACGGGGGGAGAACAAAGACTTGTCGGGACTGTTAAAGACGCCGCGGACCACGGCGGGCGCATCAGAATTCATTCAGTGAAACAGCCATGAAATCTACCCACCAGCGGCAGAAGGGGCCTCTCAGACACGTCTCCCGGAAAAAAACTGTGGAGACGCAAAGTCCTTTAACTTCACTCGCTCTTTATCTTTAAACACGGATCAAAACTCTGCAAGTTGAGCTTTTCAGATTCCCTTCTTACATTC
Organism: Hippoglossus stenolepis; assembly: GCF_022539355.2. Taxonomy (NCBI): domain Eukaryota; kingdom Metazoa; phylum Chordata; class Actinopteri; order Pleuronectiformes; family Pleuronectidae; genus Hippoglossus; species Hippoglossus stenolepis. The sequence goes on from NC_061504.1 coordinate 14,926,902, forward strand.
TGTCATTTATGTTTTATGTTAAAAAGTCATTTGATGCACTTTTCATAACGTATTTTTGGCCTGATTCCACACGGAAGTATCTCCTGTCAAATGGCCAAATATTTCTGCCAGGAGTTGGAGGTTTTTGATTTGTCAGGAGACCAGAAACTCCATTCAAACGTTATTATAACTCCAACAAAGATATTTTTAATGTTGCTCAGGGGCCCCGGATCCCAGCTGACTACCGGGCGAGAGGTGGCCAATCGCAGGTTCCCCTTGTTTAATTTGTTTTCCCTTTCTTCTTTTTCCATTTTTCACTTTACTTATTAAAGCATGAATCATTGTAAAACGCCAGAGATTCTACTACTTTACATGAAATTAGATTCTAAGTAAAAGTCGATTCCCCCCCATTGTTTGTTTTCATGGTTTCCAGGCAGCGGTAACGAGAGGCAGAGGAGTTACAGAGCAACACAACATAATTAAGACGAAAGGGGTTTGCAACTAATTATCATGACTGTACTTATTTGTGTCGTTAATATTTTGTGGTTATATCATAATAACCTGTTTGTCTTGCCTCTCGATGCAAACCGTGAGGAAACCAGCACAGAAGTCGTTTCCACGGCGGCTATTTTTAACTTGTTTACTCCCGTTGGCAGTGATAGTGTCGCTCAGCTCCCTCCTCGCGACCCTCAATGAATCAAACACAGCTCGCGACGCACTACATCCCAGGACCCGCTGACAGTCTTATTTCCAGCCATGGAGGAAGCAAAAGGGGGGGAAAGTTATTTACCGGGAGTGGTGGACAGAGAGGAAGATTGGACATCCCTGATCTGTCAAGGACACGACTTTTGGCCGAAGCAGATCCATCACTTTTATTGCATTGTCTTTGGGGCCATTTGGCCGCGAGGCGATGGAATTGGACGGCTAACGACGGCGCGTCGCTTCCATCTCGCACTGTCGTCAACCCCGCAAGTTTTGCAGGACAGAGACAAAGTCCAATCTAAAACCTGTGGATTCGCTCGAACGCGTCTTCACACTCTCCGGAGCAAACCGCCGATCGGGGACCGCGTCAGTCGCTGTATGAAAACAACACAAAGAAACAAAAGACGCGCCCGTGCAGCTTGAAGACGTCTCGCATGGCGTGAAAGTTAATTGAACACCTGTTTTCCCAAAGATCCTGAGAAATCTCGCCCTCACACCAAACTTAATAAACATGGAAATAACTTTGCATGTGCGACGTCCTTCACTTGAAAAGGAGAACATAGATAATAATTGGCATATAATTGTCATCCATGCCAAGTCCTGTGTGTGTCAGCGAGGAGGGCACGTGCAGCAGCACCACAGAGATCCGTCGCCTGTGGACCACTGAAGTCAGCCGGGGGGGGGGAGGCTGATGGGAATTCAATACACAGCATTCACGCCACCTAATTTATTCCACAGTAAAAATCGTCTGCGGCTTGTTTGTCTCCGGCTCCATTGACTGGTCCGACGTCACCGGAGATTCTTCTTCTGTTGGTGCAGAGGAGCCGACGAACAAGAAGCGTGAAGTCAAGATCCTGGAGGCTTTACTGTGACGTGTGCTGCAGCTGTGGTTTTTGAAATCGCACATGAGGTTTTAAATAAACCCCATTTTCCTACCAAAATTCACGCTGCACACAGACACACACACACGAACACACACAGAGTTGTGTCTCCATGACTTCAGAGGACATAACATTGAAAAACGTTGATTTCCTGGAGATTTACTCGAATCTTAACCATAGCTACTACTTGCCTAACTTATCCTGATCTAATCTAAAACCTGACCTTATCGAACCAATATATCTTAACCTAATCTAACCTAAATTCTAAAATTCACCTAATCTAACCTAAACCCTTAACCTAATTTTAACATTATCCAACCTAAACCAACCCTTGACCTAAAACTAACCTGAACCTTGCTTTTTGTCTCCATAAGGAAAACAAGTCCACAAAATGTGACTGTGTAAACAGATTCCACACAACATGAGTAACACACACACACACACACACACACACACACACAGAGACAGACACACACATCCATCCCATCACCATCCCATTGCCTCTGCAATAACCCATTTCCATCCATCAGGGAAAACAGCCCACCAGATTCTCTGTGTGCCTGCCGCTGTCATTGTCTACATCCATCTGCACAAAACACTGCAGCTTTATTTACCAAACCATAAATGTGGCGATACTATATATGCAACGCAATTTAGAAATAAATAAGGGGGGGCGGCCCATTTGTGCTGCGCGGACAGATCCAATCATTCCTGTTCAAAATGGAAACACAGCTCAGGGCCGCTGTGTGGACGCCAGTGGCCCTGAACACGACTCTGGCTGTGCTCAGCCGTGGGGCGGGTCCAGGTTAAGAGGTGGAAGTGGGTGGGAGGGGGATGGGGGGGGGGTGAAGCTGCTCTTGCCCGCAGTCACAGCCCGGAGCACGAAACCGTGACCTTTCAACTTGCCACTGAGCATTAGAAGAGTCAGAGGAGACGCTGCAGAGTGTGTCGGGGGGGCCGCCGCCTCCTCTGACACCCGGGTTTAACCTCAACGTGCATCACACGAGTCGCCGCCGTCGAGGTGGGTTCACCCTGAGTGGAAAAGAGCAAGTGGCCGACATGCAGGTCGTTTGATAACTGAAGTCCAGAGCTGTTTGTCTCACAGTCTGAAGAGGGGAGGAGCCGGTGTCCATGTTTGTAGCTGCACTGGTGACGACTAAACCAGGACGTCACCAAGACAACTGATGAATTAGAAAAGGAAAATCCTAAATAAGTAAGTGGAGAATTACTCTGACTGCTGAGGTTAAAGCAACACTGTGCAACGTTTACTGAGCAACAGCGCCCTCTGCAGCCACACGTGGGGATTCATTCACTCTGTATCTAAGCTATCAAGTGGTTTCATGGATATCCTGGACATCCTGCACTTCCCACCTCCAGCAGGCAATGATCCAGTAATTGGCCTCCGCAGGCGATGATCGTTTGCTTCTGCTCACGTAACCGTGACCTCACTCTTGAGCCTGATTCTGACTGTTGGAGCTGCGACCGTCACCAAAGTTAGAGCTGAAGCAGACGGGTCAGGGTGACGAGTGGAAATTAAAGAGGAAACATTGTTCTGACTAATTTTCAAAACTGATATTTCATGGATAGAAAGTAGCACAGTGTTGCTTTAAGACTATAAAGTTGACAAATCGTCCACTTAAATCCTCTTTGTATTGTTGATTTTGGATAATTGCTCCACTTTTGGTTCCTTTTGATCCAACAAAGCTGTTTCTAACACTTTAGAGAAGGAATTTGTGCCAATTCCCCCTGAAGTAAAGGTAATGAGGTTAATAAATGTCAATGTTATTAAAGTTCATTGAGGCAGTGAACTGATTACGGCACCAGGATGCAGAAAGAGAAACCACCGCTGAGGACTGAGGGTTTCGGCCGTGGTGCCGCTAGTTTGACCCCGACTGGCGGGTGGACTGCTGGTGAGCAGGGGTTCGTGTCCGAGTCCCGACATTAACTCGTCCCTGTGGCCGTTCTGCCAACAGCGCCCCGATGCCAAGTGTGCGACACCACAAAAAAATGCATCGTAGGGGGAAACTGTTCATTCGAATTAAGGCAGTTGTGTGAATTTCCTCTGCATCCCCCCCCCCCCAACGATAATGTCTAAAGGTCACCCGGGCGCATAATTGAACTTTTCAGGATACAACTGGTGGAGTTTCAGAAACAGACTCACACAAGTAAAGGGTAGTTGTTAGGTCTGCCGCCCCAGGGACGAGCTTTAGTGCTGCGTAATGCTGTCGTACCCTTTCAGCGGGAGCATAGAGGTCTTAATACATTTCCATCTACATGTTTAATGGCCATTCCCTCCTCCTGTACATGATTTGAGAGGAAATGTGTTTTAAAAAAAGACGATTTCTGTAAAAGATTTACGCTCGGTCGAGTACAAACGGCACACGGAGGCAATAAAAGAGAATATGCAATAAAAGCTGGTGGGGAACTGATATTTCAAACACACCTCGTGGTAGCTGCTCTCCTTCTTTTGCATTCATGTGTGAAAACGTCCTCAGTCTAGAAGCAGCAGTGATGTGTCCTGATGTTTAAGTTACTTATTCTAATGGTTATTATATTGTATAAGCTAAATGTCCTTATTTTCAGATAAAGGTGTCTAATGCAAGATTTGAATGGAAACTTGGTGAAGCTGCTCTTGGTTTCAGGTTTGTGTGGCAGCTGAGAACAAGGTGTCCCCTGGGATCACCGGGGTCTCCCTGTGATGAACTGTCGAGGGGTGGAGGGGGGAGTGGAGACGTCTTTACCACAGCGACGCCTCTTGAACCAGACAATGCTTCAGGAAGTCAGGGCCACGCATCCCAAACCCCTCGGGGGGGATGAAACAATATGAATTCACATTGTGTTTCTCGTGTTCTGTCTCCCGGGGACGCGGCCTTGAATCCGGACCGAGCAGCAGGTGAGATGTTGCTTTACTAACCCGGCTAACAACCCTAAAACTCCAGCGGAGGTGGAGGGCAAGGCCGCAGCCCTGGCCCGGTGTTTATGGTCTGATGGAATGTGAACTCCGGGTGAGAAAAAAGAGGGCGCGTTATAATGAGGCATCCCCCCTCTGCTGGTTGTTTATTTGGACAGACCGGCTGTCTCACAGTTCACGCTGTGGATGGAATACTAATGGACACGACTAATGATTCTCTCTCTCTCTCTCTCTCTCTCTCTCTCTCTCTCTCTCTCTCTCTCTCTCTCTCCGCCTGCTCTCCCTTTCTCGTGATTCCTTCCCACTCGACTCCCCTTCTTCTTCTCCATGAAACTTTCATCTCTCAAGTCAGGGATTCAAAATGCAAAATGAATTTACAGCTGACACGAGGGCATGACGACATGGACGCACACTTTCAGAGGATTCAGGGCAAGTAACAAGCTCCTGACAAAGATTTCATCCTCGGGGGGGGGCTTTCTTGAACACACCCTCACTGATCCTGGTTTCTAAATCACTTATTGGCGGGTGGACATAAACGCCATCCTCGGTGTTACAGCGATGACAGAGTGGGGCCTAATCTAATCCTCTCCCCACCCGTTGTAGGTGTTTAATTTTCCAAATCGTACTTTCTCCAGAATCTGGAGCCTCCAGGGAGGAAGAGGAGCAGCGGAAACTCTCCACTGGACCCGATTAAAACCTGCAGAGATTTAACCAAGGATTAGACACCACCCTCTGGCATGAGGAGGCTGCAAAAAACTGTGAACATTATTCTGTTATGACGTATTGAATATTCGGGCCTTGAAGCAGCCTGGTTACCAATGTTTGACCAAATCAAAATGAGCTGCAAGAAGGAGAAGGCAGAGATCCTCTGTCCCGAACATCTAATTTCCCTGAATGAGCCGAAGAGGGAGAAATGTATTTTCTTTTTTCTTCACGCCATCGCTGCACTTAAAAGACGACTGGAAACCACGATAAACTACGCAGACCTTTCTAATCTGTTGAGTTACATTACCATTAGCAATCCAATTAGCGACGGGATTAGAATAGCAACACTAAGTGGCAGATGCGGTTCCACAGTGTTGCTCGCCATCAATTTCACCTTCCACTCAAATCCCAGCATCCCTGAGAGGAAAAGCAACCTGCCGCAATATTTCTTCTTTTTTTTTTTCTTCCTTTAATACTGATTACGTCTCGCAAGAATCAAATTCTCTGTTTTTAAATGATTACGATATCGTTAATAACAGCACCGGCCATGGATGTGGAGTCCACTCCAAAGCAGCTCTGAACAAAATGAGGTTGCATTGATTGAGCCAATAGATTACAGCATTTAGGGGGGGGCGTTGGCAGCCTATTGGCTGATACGGTATTTAATGGTCCCCTCAGGGTTTACCTTTAACAAGAGCCTGCATCGGGGAGAAAGTTTCCCCAAGTCGATAACGCACTTTTATTTCTGCTGCGCCGGTAATCATCTGGAGAGGGATTCAAATAAAGGAGCAGTTGTTCATCATTAGAAAAGACACTGTGACAACATTCATATCGGCTAACTGCTAATATCCAGACAGACTTTGCAAAACTTCTCCTCTTTGTCTGCGTTTCGTTCTCTGACGACGTGTGTGTGTGTGTGTGTGTGTGTGTGTGTGAGACGAAAATCATCCCTCAGTTCATTAGAGAAACGCAAACACAACCCTGGACACACACAGACTGGAGTGAAGGGAGCACCCGGAGGGACCCTGAGTATTCCCTGTTTGACATTTGCTCGAGATACACAACTGCAGCTGCTTCTCTGTGCAAAGCTTCACGCTGGAACGAGGCAAACGTGCAGAAGTGTCAGTTTTACCTTCTTCAAACTGCCCTCATCAATATTTCATACTGCAAATGGGTCAGATGTGAAAGGAGGTGCTTATAGTGACGGAGTCTTAGAGGATGATTACCCCTGCAGTTCCTCCCAGGCCTGTAGTAGTCTTTATACTTTTAGGTAACAAACATAGTGAATGTGCTCTGCTCGTTTTAAGCACTATAGTGAACTAAATAGTGATTAGTGAGGACACAGCCCATGTTTCCATATGTAAAGTGAATTCTAGTAAATAAGTAAACTGGTTTTCAGTTGCTGTTTCCTAGTTTGTCCCTGGACCAACACCGAAATCCAATCAATCGCATCCAATTAATTTCCAGGCAGCAGTCTCACATTACTGGATGTTCACTTTCTCAGTAGAGCTTCAGTTCCAGCCTCATGACCTCTGGCCTTTTGTCACCTACACACCGGCAGAGGCCCTGGTACAGCTTGTGCGCGTACGAGTGCGGGGGCGGCTGTGCCACTGAGTGGGACACTAATGAGCTGACTGATTACAGTGGAGGGCCTCAGGTTATCATTAGCTCTCTGAGGATCAAACATCGGATCAAGTCAACAGCGAGGCGGCAGAGATGCAGGCCACAATTAGATATTTGTTTTTCCACCGGAAGAGCAGAAAATCGGTTGGAAGTCGAGGGAGGAGGAAGAAATTTGCACCTTTTTTAATTTAACGGTGCAGAGTTAGATGTGGGAGACGACGCAACATGCCTCAACACCTGTGCACGGACACGAACCCCCCGACTTTGTGTATTTGAAATCCCTCACCAAGGACGTGGGGACCGACGGCGCACAAGAGGAACATTCTCTGATCAGCAGCTTAGTGGTTTTGCAGACAGCTTTGATTGGGCCTGTAATGAGATGCCGGCTGCGCTTGATGTCTCCAGGAGAACACACGCATTTCCACACGTCGCCATTAACCCGGAGAGCCTCGGGAGCCGGTGCCGCCGCAGCCGCTGCGTGTCGCCGCAGGCGAATTACAGAAAAGAAATTGGGTGAGATTTCCGTGGAAGGCTCAGGAGATGTGGTTGTGTTCACATCTGCATTTCCAGAGGTTTTATTAAAGGATTATTCCAGTTTATCACAACTATCTTTAAAAAACAAACTTACCTAAAAAACGAGCACTTGAACACATCTGTGTGATAAGAACTTAGAATCACAGAAACTCTTTTTTAGTTTGGCCCTTTTCCCATCCAATAACATGGAGGAGCACTTACTGCAGCCAACCACTAGGGGGTGATCCAGATGCTTTGGCTTCACGTCTTTCAGTAAACTGTGATGATGTTTCCTGTGGATGAAGTTCATTAAAGAGTCTCTAAGTGTGACAAAATACAGGAGGGCATAAAAGAAACTACTCAGTTGCATTGTGGGAGGTGTAGTATCCATGTGTTTATGGAGCTTGGCCCACGTTAAGACGTAATAGTGAGGTGATCTCTCGTCTGCGCTGCTTTACAACCTGAATGATTGAGGAACGGCTCGTGTTTCTTGCTCAGTTAACTCACCACCAGCAGGAAGATAAAACCATAAACTTTAAATGTATCGCACCTGATCCTCCTCTAACACTCTCGTCTTCAGGTTTCTCGGCTCTAATCTGCTGCAAACCCTGCTCGTTGATGTCTGGAAGTGGACGTAATGAAGGATGTTGCCTTGACAGGCCTCTCTCCTGGCATCCCTCCCCTCCTCTTTTCTTCTACTCCCTCTCTTTTATCCTGTCCTTTTCTGTGGAGGCCCTCCGGACCCCATCAGGGCTCATTCTGTTCATCCCACATGTGAGGGGTCAGTGCGTACCCCACAAGAATAAAACCAGCCACTCAATGTGAGGATCTTTGTGTATGTCCTCACCCCCCCCTACCCCTCTTTCTCCCCTTTCTCTCTCTCTCACTTACTTGTGCCCTATAGATGAGAATTGGCTCCATTCACGGCAGCTTCCCTCCCCCCCGGAGCGGACTTCTCAGGGCCCTAACAGCGCAATTCTATGCCTTATTGCTCCAGCTCCTCCGCGGAGAACAGTCTCGTCAAAGCGTTTGTGAAGACACAGAAGGAAATGAACTGGCTTTGTGCTCAGTCTTGACATATAGGCGAGATCACGTGGTGGAGTCTGCGGGGCAAGTGTTTAACAAGGGAAAAGGGCAGAATGTGTAAAATGTCCCCTGAAAGGCCTCCAAGTGGCCATCATGGAAAGCAAAATGCCAGGGTCTACAGTATTTAGAAAACGAAGAGCTGTTATGAGTTTGGCCTCCGCTGGCCGGCGTCCAGCGTAATCCACATTGTGCCCCGACTTCCTACGGACCAAAGCCTCTCGAGCTCATCTCCACCTCATGTTTAATCTCCCCCAGCTCTTTCATTAGGACCACACCATGTGTCGGTTCTAAAGAAACGGAGCGGACACCTCATTTCGGGCAAGAATGAGCCGGAGGGAGAGCTTTTGTCCGCGGCAGGAATGCCCATAACACAGAGAGGAACACTTGTTTGGTGTGACTCGGGTTGCTACACCGGGGCTGGAGAAAGCCATGGCAACGGAAGCAAGAAGCTCTGCCGGACCACATAGCGCTGACACAATACTGGCTGCTCCGGGGGGGTTTGTCATTCCAGTCAGGCCTGACCCAAATTACGACATCCTGGGAAAAAAAGTGGCCCACTTCAACCGGCGGCGGCACATGCGCAGACACACTTAACCGGGCTTGCATTTATTTGGCTGATAGCGATATTAAACAAAGCATATGGATGTTTGAAGTCTAATCAACCGAGGAGGAGAAAAAATAAATAAAAGAGCCGGTTAATGATTTAGCGCCACAGTCACACCGTAGCCCACGGCTGCTGGATTATTAGGACTTCTCAATTGTTTACCCAACACGTCTACAAGCCACTTTTCCATCTGCGCTCGTAATTCTCAGCATCTCGAGCTTAATAGTCTTTTATGTTTTTTGTGTGTGTGTTTATCGTCTCCTATCAACAGCCCGGAGGGAAAATCTGCTCGGAATGGGAAGAGTATAACAAAAGAGGCGATTAGGACCATGTCAACAGAAGCGTCTTCACTTTCACCGGTTCGGGCAAAAGAGGAGCGTGGAGAATCGACACATGCAAAAAACAATGTGTGACACTTAGTTTTTTTGCAACTTTACCCAAAGTTTTACGATTGCAAGTTTCTTTTGAGCAACTTAACACCACACAAACTCGGCCTTCACACCATCCGTTCTACTGGAAACACACTTCAAACTTTTCCTCTTGCCCCAGTTTACCACCTCACAATCCCATCATGCCAACCCCACGCAGGACAAGCACCAGTACGTGTGCAAAAAAAACAAAAATCCACTTACTTGAGTTTGGAGGTCTGGTAGTTGTATGTATCAGAGCTTGAAGAAGTAGTTTCTCTAGACTCTTTTCATCTGCACCTCTGCCCCGCTGCCCTGCCTCTTCAATGCTATTTCTCTTTGTGGGCTGAGCATACGATAGCTGTGTAGTTTGTGTGTGTGTGTGTGTGTGTGTGTGTATGGGGTGAGGGGAGGTGGGGTTGGGTGTTGAATGCCCGGGTTTCCTGACTCGTGATCAGGAGCTCATTACCCCCAAGGTCACTCCAGGGACGCCCCGCCTGGCACTCAGTGAGACACCCGGAGAGGAGACGTGTGAGACAGAGGATGGAGGGAAAGAGGCGGAGGTGCAGTTTGGAGGAGGGAGGAGGGGAAGCCTAAAGTGGTTTGGAGCTCCGCCGGGAGGAACGCGCAGGGGGGAAAGAGACGGACATGAAAAACAACAAAACAAAAAATGGATGCATGACAGAGAGGGGGTTATCGAGGAGAATCAGCAGACAGGGACGGGAACAGCGGCCAAGTCAAACCACACAGAGTTATATAAATGATCGTGTTGATCCATGGAAAAGTGAGCGCGACCACAGCAGTCGATAGAGTATTGACGCACACCAGCTGGACTCGGGGGTTTTGTTTCTCAGCCTTTTACACGGGGCCAGAGCTGAAAGACACACACACTGTACTGTGTCATGTGAATGACATCAGATTATGTGATGGTTTCTTTGGGGGGGGGTCAGGGGTCCAACACGTGATGCGAGGAGTTGATGTGAGTGCTTTGTTTTAAAAAGGCACCGTTTTTTTCCAGAGCTGGACTCAGGAATGAAAGTCACGTAATCGGCTACAATTACTTTTGCTTGTTTGCATTTAGAGAAGTTCTGGAGGCCTAATTATATTTTCCCTTTAATGTGTTATTAGATTTCTGAGGCACTGATTTTCTGTTCCACTAATGACAAACCTCCTTGATTAGAAGTCTGAGTCAACAAAGTGTATAAAAACTTTCACAGTTAAAAAAATACGGGCTGCTTTCAGTCGTCAAACCTGAATATAGACGATTCATCTTTGAACTAGTTTGTACTGATCTATACAAACTCCTGTTTCTGTCGTCAAGACTAAGGAAAAAATAAATGCAGGCAATTAAAATGATACAGAAAATAAGACGGAATAAACCACCCAACAGTAAAAAACAATAATTAATAATAACACAGATAAGACATGTTTGCAAACAAACGTCGTGCTGGAATAAATAAAAGGCTATTTTAAAAAGATGTGTCACAGATTCTGCAAGTCTCAGTCTGATATCCATCTACTGTGTGTGTGTGTGTGTGTGTGTGTGTGTGTTGTTGATATCCTCTGTGTGTTTGGAGCAGGGTGCTGGAGATGACCCTATAAGAGCAGCTCGGGCCTCGGCTGCAGCTCCACAGACCTGGATTGACAGATCCCAGCACACACGATCAATAGAGTGCACCATTAGTTCTGTCCACTCGTGATGTCAGCCTGGTCTCTGTAGTGCACAAACACACACACACAGACACACACACACAGAGAAATCGTCTTATATGGCCACTCGGGTTATTGATTCAGTGCCAAGTTCAGATTCATTCTTTACAACAACAACAAAAAACTTGCAATTCCCCCTAAAAAAGCAGCTCAAAGCTCATAATTATCAGATAAATCTTTAAGTGCGGGGGTCTGTTGTTAAAATGCTGTTCACTCATTCACAATGTGATTATAATGATCTGTTTCAGCGCTTTAATGGTCATTTATAAGTGGCGGCATAATCAGAAACCGTTGTGTCGCAGGCTCAATAAAACCATTCTGAAAAGAGGTCGGACGAAAACCTCGTTCATCAGTCAATCCTCTCCCTGGAGCTGCGTTTAAAACAAAAGTCTTTGGAAGCAAACTGGGATTTTGTTCATGTTTTTAAAAGTTTGGCACAACGTTCCCGAATCTAAAGAAAATCTGCTTTTCACTGCAACACCTCCTGAGCTGATTTATAGGTCGGCTGATAGAAATCAGCCGGTGTGAACCTTTTTGTCGGTATCTGTGTTTAGGAGGGAAGAGCACAACATTAAAGTTAAATTAAAGAAAAGTTCCCTCTCTGCTCCCTGAACCACAACCAGGAACAAAGAGATATAAAATATATGAAAGATTTAAAGATAAACCAAATATGCTTGTGTTATTATTGGTTTATAACAGAGTTGACCTGATTATTGATCGATTATCATTCCATTCTAACGAAGACAATGACACAACAAGAAAAAACACACAATGTTGGAGCAAATGGAAAAATCAGGCTAAAAAAATCGTGTTTTCCGAACTAGGCATAAGGAATCGTTTGCTATTTTTTTTTAAATTACATATATCGGAAAGTTTTTACTCCCTAATTTCAGTATCAGACCCCAGATATCTACATCGGTCGGGCTCTGAACATGTAGCAGTGAAGAGGTGATGGTGAGTTCAAGCAAAGAATGAGTCGTGCAACTTGAACACCTTTTACCTAGCGACGGGAAACTGGTGTTGAAAGTCATTAAAAGAGAAAATGATTATTGAGCAAGAGGCTACAAGCTAAAATAATGGATTAGATATAAAAGAGCCGTTGGGGCTGTTTGGTGAATCGGCCTCAGGAAAGCAGGCCCCTCATCTAAAAGTCTAAATTAAGACCGTAACTAAGAAATGAAGGCGTTGATTTTTGGAAAGGAACGAGATTCAACACGTGAAGGTCGTCCTGATGTGGAGTATTTTTAAATCCACGCTGGTCGAACCTTTGAAAAGCTGCGATGTAGAGATACGTCGGTGTCAGAGATCCACAGGTTCGGCATCATGTTGCACTGTTGGGGATTTTCAGCATCGGCCCCAGTAATTAGTCTGACTCCCCCGCTGCTAACGATAAACCATTTCTCTGCTGCCGTCTCATATTCAACTCATTAATAATACATCTCATCCATTTGCGATCCCCCCTCCCCTCCCCCTAAGTGTGCGATAGATATGCTTTAGTGGCGTCCACCAGGAGCTTCTCCAATGATATCATTCCCCTCGTTTGATTAAATGGGATATGACAAACGATGAAAAAGAAAACGATGGAAACGGGATCTGCTCCAAAGGGGTGGATTTTTTTACGAGGATGTTAAAAAGGTCGTTGGAGTGGGATATGATCTTTTATTCTATACGTCCGTGCAGCTCCCTGGTTATTTCCACCGGCTCCTGAACAGAGTCTGGGATGGAGTCATCGTTTAATCCCACGCTAACCCCGTTTCGTTGATTGTACGTCCGGTGGCAGAACCAATCAGAACGCGGCGGCGACTGAGGCCCGTCCACGGCGAGAGTCTGATGAAACCAAATGAAATCAGCCAGGCGCAGTCAGTCACTGCATTTCTTTCCATCTCTCCTTTTCTTTCCTCCTGTAAACCACGGCTGCTTCAGCTCTGATCCTCCATCTCGTCTCTTACGCAAACAGATGAGAGCAGAAAAGTCATTTATTTTACACACCTTATTTTGAAAAAAGGAAGCATTCAATTTGTGCAACATGTCTGGAAGGAAATGGAGACGGAATTTATGGGCGTAAGAAAATGTGAGAAAATTGCCGTGTCTCCGAACATCCCGTCAAATCAAGTCAGCAGCTGTTTAGAAATAAGATAATCACACACACACACACACACACACATATATATATGTTACTCCAGGAACCCGCTGTAATAACATAATCCAGAGTCGGGGGGGGGGGCAGATACGCTCGCTGTTGCAGTCCATAAATTTCCGTCGTCGTGTAGAGATACCGCACGTGGACAAAAATGCAGGAACAAAATGTCTGGACAGTGTGATTCACAGGATGCACCCTGCAAGGCTGCGAGTCACATCAGACACAACACACACACACACACACACAGTGAACATCTGTGGGGCCGTGACCGCCATTACATCAGTATGGCATAATACTGGATCCAGATGTTTCCGTACACCGAATTAAATAAGCCAGGTTTATTTATATATCGACCTTTATCACAAGTGTGTGTCTGAGAGGTTTACGGCGCAGGGCAGCGTCGCTCCAAAGCAAATACTCCACTGATAAAAAACCTTATCGGGGGAAAGTGGAGAGTCGAGAAGCTCCAAGGAAAAGAGACAACGAGGGGGGGGGGGCCTCTTCCAGGATGGATACAATGGTGGTGACAGTAATAAAAACACAGAAATATACAATTACAGTGGAGAGAAAATGGAATATAGCATCTGGAAAGTAGAAGGTTATGAAGTATTCAAAATGCAGACAAGCGAATCCACCAATGAGGTTTTGACTATAAGCTAAATAGACGGTGTACATTTGAAAAGTAAATAATACACTAATATTATGTAAATCCAAGTATTACCACAGTTTTGGTTCCGCTTTGGTCTCCACCAACTCTTGATGGAGGAACCGGACTCTTCAGCAGTTAGACGCATCATCACGTTGCCCGTCTGCCATTCAATTAAGCATTTATCAGAAAAGTTTATTCTCACGAACAGCAAAAGTAACAGTAATCTTCTTGAGGCCACTTTCACATCCGATCCATTGTTAATGTAAAAACACTGATTAGCAGCTTTAAGAATTTAGGACGACTGGCCATTTTTCAGTGGAGCTGATCAATACGAACAATAACACACACACACACACACTCGTATAACTCCAGTGAGACACACACACACACACACACCTCAGTACAGTCGACTCCCATCACAAATCAAATCCTTATGAAAGCACGATCTTTATCTCCTGATGAGGTTTATGGCTCCCCTCTATTCCGTATGAGGTAATGAACAGTGTCCCATTATGTCCCTTTCATTTCACAAGAAGCTCAGTTTCATTAATAAAGCATAAGCGCTTCGTTTAATATTAATATTTATGTGCCCGCGCCCCAGCTAATAAAAGTAAAGAGATTTTTTTACTTTTCCAAAGAGCGTCCCCGGCGTTTTCCCCTCGTGGAATCCGATCGGTTTGTTTTCTCTCTCTGTCGCTGAGTGGCCAGCGACCCCCCACATGTTGACTGTGGATGAAGCAGAGGAGGCAGCGTCCTCTAATGCTTCCGAGGCTGCAGCTGCATTTGCTATTCAGGCCTTAATGCAGTATTTAATCTCCATTTAAAATCCATTTGATGCTAATTAGTCATCATACACTTTAAGCGTCAGCAGCGCAGTCGTGAAAATCTATTGATTAGCGAGATAATCAGACCGACAATGAGCGAATGCTGATTTATTAGTAGGATTCTTCTTTTTTTGGGGGGGGGTATGATAATGCAGCCTCCGTCTCGTCGGAATCCCGCGGGATCCGAGAACACGTCAAGTTTTGGAGTTACTCTCGGGTGTCAGGCTGTCGGAAGCTGCTACCAGTCAAACAAATGGAAATCTGATACAGTAGCGGGTTCATTTCGCTGTGTTCTGCGCTTCACAACTTTCCTCACTCGAATTTCAATGTGACACCGAGCAGATAAATCAAACATGTCCTCTCCCGTGCTCATCTATAACCATGTCAGCGAGGAGCTCCCCCCCCCTGTCCTGGAAGCGGCGTTTCCAAGCCACAGAGTTTAATTTATTACTGACAATTAATCTGAAGGAGCAAAAACACTTTCGGCGTGGCCGGCGGTGTGTGGCGGCATTTGGCGAAAACAGCTCCAGCCCTGATTCATCTCCCCGCCGACAGTCTGGCCCCATCGCCCGGCGTTTATCTGCTTCCCCCCCCAAAAAAACTCATTAATCTCTAATGCCTTACTTCTGTGTTCCCAGTATGCCCAGCGTATGTTCTCATTAGTGGATTCTAAATCTTATGCTATAGAGAGGCTCAGACTGAAAAGAGAAAAATGGCCGTGCTCCCTTCTCGTCGTTATTTGAAGTTGAGCGCTGTTCATGATCCAGTCTGAGATCCGGTCGGAGGGATGATGACAGAAAATGAAAACGTATAAAAGCTTCAAGCGAGTCGTAGTTCAAACATAAATTACGAGCTTGTGAAAGACGGTGAAAGACGGGGCGAGCCGAGCGTGTCGAGGGCGAGCGAGTCTTCACCGCGGCGCCGCATCTTTTTCAGTCACGATGAAAAACATCCGCGGCTGATGGGGAAAAACAAACATCTGTCATGTGTGAGCGATGAGGTTTCATTGATGAGCTCACAAAAAAAAGGGATTTTCCACAGAATACAAGTTGCTCTGCTGTTTTGTTCTCAGTCGTCTTCGGGATTATAGATTCTCCTCAGGTGAAATAAACTCTATTCTTCTTTCCCCAAACAGAAAAACACACACTCCTCCTGACTTCCAGGGTCTCAAAGACAAGTCAAACAATTCAAACTTTCAGGTGTCAAAACAACCCGAAGCCTCAAGAAAGCAAAACAAAAAAACCCCGGTATAAGTACGTGTGCACCTGAATGAATCTTTCACGCCTGGCTCACAGAAGCTTTTAGGCCAATTAGTGAGGAAATTGCCATGGAGGCGAAATGAGGGCTGGAGTGAGACGGGTGAAGGAAAACAGAAATGATGCATCGTCTGCCTGCACTCGAGCTCGGAGCGTCTCACCTTTAACAACAGGATTAGAGCCGAGATGAGTAGCAAAGGGAGAAAGAAAGGGAGGATACAAACCGCCTGAGATCAGTGAGTGAGATCACCGATGGAGACCGAACCCCTGAGGGACTCCTACTCGTCTTCCTGTTTGATCTGCTCCGTCACCTCGTCTGTGGTCGGCGGCCAAACGCTGAACCTCCCACCCTCCACCTCCATGGACCCCAGGACGTCAGGTTGTGTTTGCACAAACCTGCCGTCTGCGTAGCTGCGTCCAGACATGCACCGAACTCCCGATAATGTCCTGTAATTATCCCAAATAATCTGTTTGTAAGAATGCAAATGTCCAAGTCAGTTGCTGTGGACACTTCTCCAGCCTGCTAGTAAAACCTGTGGATTATTTGAGTCCGATCAGAGAATCTCCTGCTGCGTCGTTCATATTTAAAAGGAAAACTGCGGTGAAAGTCCGACCTGAATTGTGCGGAGACCTTCCAGAGTTCATAATTTTTCATTTCTGCAAAAGGCCTGTGATAGAAAAGAGTGAAGCGTCTGATTGTGTGATTCAGCTCGCTCTGATCGCCGACTCCCCTCCGAACGCTTCACACAGACGACCTACCCGCGGTACTTAAGTGAATTTAGATAGAAGTCAATATCCTCATAATAAAACACCTCTGTCTCACTCCCGCTGATCACCAGTTGTCAGTGTTTGGAAAGGGCCTTCAGTCCCAATCGATGGGAAAATAAATTACCCACCGGCAACCTCACCAGAGGGCTGAGGAGGGAGGTGGATCCTCGGCTGCAGTTCAACCACAGTCGGGCCCGTTCACACAAACATAATGGAATGAGAAGTACTTTGACGCCTTGTCTGCACCACTGCAGATATTTAAGGGTATTTTCCCCTCGGTTTTTAAAAAGAAACTCAATCCACACGATCTTTATTTTACAAAATATCTTCATCCAGACAAGTAGAAAGACAACAACCCCCCCCCCCACCAGGCCAGTTTAGCTGCAAACTAGTAACCAGGCCTAGCAGTGCAAACCAAATACAATGAAACTGGTATATAGCCGCCATTGTTGTTTGTTGTCGTTTTTGGAAAATCTGCACTTTGGGGAAGGAGTTTACAAAGTGACTTAAAACACTGTTTGCATTGGATGAGAGGCTCAAATCGGGTGTTAACGGTGATGAGACAACATCTGAGCGATAGGGACAATACGCAAGAAGCAGAGTCTCCCTCTCGTCTTCCAGGGACTCAGCAACACGGCCAGAAGTGTGTGTGATTGGCACCGGGCCCTCGGCCTCATTTCTCCAGTTGCGGACTTCTCTCTGAGTCGGCCAGGCGTGTAAACACACATGGGCTTAGCGGGGCGATGGTCCTGCCCTTTGCAGGTGCTCACTGTCAATCCAGGAGGTGGTAAAGTAAATACGAGTCCATCCGACAACACAGCTCCGACCATCTGCGGCCGGCGCTCAGGGTTTATGTCCGGCCTCGGTTACACCACAGCGCTCATCATGTGGACGGCGTTATTGAAAGCAGCGGGGGTTTGTAGCGAGCCATCAGTCTTGTAATTAAACTTGGGGGAGGGGGGGGGTTTGCTCCAGTCTACCTGCAGTATTTGATTTGCAGAGTTTGCAAAAAAAAATCAATGTACCCCGTTTGGGAGCAGGAGAAGTGATCAATCCTGATTAAAGGTGACTCGCTTGTTTGTAAATGAGAAGCACATTCATCAAGTGACGGAACTCGATCGTGACACCGAGACAAACACGGACGTCCAGCCTCAAATCACAGACGAGGCAAAACAAGTTTAAACTGGCTCCTGTGTTGGTTACCATTCATTTCTGATGAAACCACAGCAGCAGCTTTAATGGAAATGAGCTTCAACGGTGAACAGATTGTTATGGATGGAAACGGACGCCGCCCTTAATGCTCGCTGAAGACTTTTCACCTGTCAACAAGGTGCAGTGTTCTCATTAAATGTGATGAATTACGACGCAGCCTCCCGAATGGTCTCCATTATACTAACTGGTTGAGTGGGTTTGTAAGTTTAACTACAATGCAACAACTTTTAATTCGCCTGTAAAACTTTTTGTTAAGTTCTGAACTTTTTCCACCAGGAGGTTTGAGTATCGGTCAGAGCATTAAGAGAAATCGATGGGTCCATTAGCGTTTCAACATACTTGAAAGTCTTGACCTGACCCCACTGTGCATGTGTTTGTGCTGTGGGAGGAAGCCGGAGAATCCACGGAGCATTCTGCGTTTCACTAGTTATATTTTATGACTGGCGCCATCTCGTAAACCAGCCGAACAAAAACCAGCTGCACTGTTTAATCTGGGCCGATTTTCAGCCGAGCAGATGCAGCGAAAGCATCGACCCCATTGACGTCTGCATTAGTGTCTCCCGTCATATTGAAGAGGATGTGACTGCTCTCTGATTTGCCCTTAATGAGGTGGAGAGCAGCCCCGGTCCAGGCAGGTGAGGCCGGACTGCGTTGACCTTTGGCGACCTCGTAACCATCAGTCACAGGCGCCGGGCACATTGCAAATAACTGACCCGAGCACTGACCGGACCGTGCATATCCCTCCCAGAGAAGAGGCTGGAATCAGACAGCGTGACAGAGATCTTGGTGGAATCAATTCAGACTGAATCTCGAGCTATCAAGCTATTTGTGCAAAGCAAAAAAACGTGACTGGACGTTATAGAACATAAATGAAAACACTAAAACACTTGGTTCTTGTATTTTGGGATTTGGATTTGACGCTTTCATCCTCTTGTGTGTCTCTTACTTTCCTCCCAATCATCCCGCCTCCTTTTTTTCCACTATAAAGTCTCTGTGCTCCTCGTTCTCCTGTTCGGTCTTTCACCATCCCCTGACTTTCCTGTTCATCAATTTTGCTGCTAAATTAATTCTAATGTCAAATATTAAAACTCCTGACTCTGCAAACTGCTTGTCCATCTCTCACAGGCACCTGACACCAACTTTTCAGCCCCAAACGTTTAAATTATTAAATGTCAGTCGCACCTGATCCTTTTTTTTAATTGTACAAATATCGAAGAGACGTCAATATGTTGTTACAGCGTCCATGTCTTTCTCCACATGAAGGCAGTTATTCTCCACTTTTCCACATTTACAACAACACGCTCCCTCAAGATCTGAACTCTTTCGGTATATTAACGTCACCGTTTGTGAAACACACTCTTGGAAAGGCCACAAACGGCTTCGCGTTCGATATCACAACTCCCTGTGACCACGTGGTGATACGGTCACGAACGCTGCCAAACACCCAATAAGCCTCGACCTTCACGGAGGGCACGGCTGGGTCAGGGAGCGAACGCCAGCCAGAACAATCACCGCAGCTCGTTTCCCCTCCTGCTCGCCCGCCGTACATCATTGTTTTATCAAAAATCGGAAAAAAAGGCCCCCGACTGAAAACGGTGACCAAGAGAACTCCTCTGTCCGCGGATCGATGGCTGATTACGGCTCCGGCTGTGGTTTAAACACCTCATCCAAAGCCGAGTGCGGACGTGAGTCAATACAGATGGTCACCATATTACAGGCCACATTAGCTACCGTATTAATGCAGCGGAGGCTTAAGGCTGAGTTATTGTCTCTCGTTCGTACGAGCCTGTTAAAGAGATGCTGCTGTTCGGCGCCTCCCCAGACTGGATGTGACATTCATTAGATTTAGGGCATCGAAAAGTTATTAATATTTGAAGGGGTGTGTGCGTGGGGGGGTTGGATAAAAGACGGACCACAACAAAGACTTGCATTGTTCCGTCTCGCCCACGCTAAACCTGTGATTTCTCAAGTCGAGCTCCAGGATGGTCTCATTACGCAATTGCTATCATCAAATGCTCTCGGTCGGGGCTTCACTTGAAGAGTTTGCCGTGTCTCCTCTTCTTGAAAGGAGCCGCGGCGATAAAAAAGGAGGTCTCTTATCGGCTCCTTCCGCAATCTGCACTTTTCTAGACCCACTTTTTTCTCTCGCTCTCTCTCTCTCGCTCGCTCTCTCTCTCTTCCCACTTTCATAAGCACATTAAAACATGTCAAGACATAAAAATCATTAGCCCTTGTAGTCTGACATTTAAATGCAGCCAACTCTCTGAGTCATCTGGGGACACAATCCTCCTCCTGGAGAAATGTCAGACTAATAAGGTACAAACAGCCGCCGTAATCCAATTCAGTGTACATCTTTAAGTGCAAGATGCAATCAGTTTATTCAGCGTGCTGGTATCCCGGCAACGTGTCTGTGTTTTCTCCATCCGAGGCTCTAAATCTTCTCCGCTAACCCATAGGAGGAGGAGGGGGACAGGCTGGTTACCAGGAGGAATGTGTGTTGGTCCCTGTTGTTGTCGTCCATGTTGAAAGGACTCGCACATGCATGGGACTCAGTCAATTTAAGAGGCCGTGACCCGAGGATGTGTCGGTGTGGGGCTCGATGTGAACGACGTGAACCCAGGAACTGAGTGAAAGAACATTTCTGAGCATCTTCCTCGTACTCGTTGGTTTCTTTGGAACTGAGAGTCTGCAGAACCAGTCCACGTTAAAAAGATTTTTAATTTTCTTAGTTTATTTTGATCTCATTTAGCCACAAGGTTTTGTCTCTCAACGATTCCAGATCAAGATCCTCCTAACAAGACTCCTCTGGCGCTTTCCATCACATCACATGGTCTTCATCAGTCGTGGAGTTCACACATCACACATACAAGGACGTCTCTGTTTTTTATTTACTATGGTTCTTTATCCTGCTCCTCCTCACTCTCATCCAATCACAACCTGACACACTCACCTTGAGCCAATCACAATGTCAAACTTATAAATATTCTCTCTCTCTCCTGTGATTCAGCTGCGGGACCCGTCTCCACCCCTGCACCACCAGGGCCCCCTCCCATCAAACCCTCCAACCAGACGCCCTCCTGACTTCATGCTCCTCACTCATGGCGTTCTCCTTCCTGTGATCTGGGTCTAAGCACCATGTTCTCTTATTTGTTTCTCCTGATTAAAATGCATTGAACCGGTTTAATACACCTATTCATACATGTGCTGTATATATGCATGTGCTTATTAGCAGCTGCAGTATATACGTCCGATAAAATATGTGCAAACAAGATTCTCCATCGAGCGAAACCCCCTTTCTGACACCGTTTATGATCCTCACGCTCTCGGCAATAACCTTTCCACAGTATTTACATCCAGTTAGAGACTCTCTGTACAGTAGCTTTTATTACACATGTTTATTAGCCCTTTAAATCTCTTTTTATTGTGACAATTGATTCTTTCCCCACAGCGAACCGTCCCAGCATGAGGCCGGTTCATGTCGTCCTCTTGTAAACGCACCAGAGGGGGTGAGAGACGGTGACGGCTGCAAAGTGTAAACAGCAATAATTCAAAAAGTGCAAAGATTTATTTTCAAATGGAAATTGAGCACATTTCAACGTGCGGGAAGAAAAGTGAAGCTCTCACTGAGTACAAAGGGCTGCTGGGACAAAGTGGAGCAAAGCATGGTGGGATATGACGACAGACACGATGTGGGCGGTGGTGTTGCTGTTCGCAGCTGTGGCCTCGATGGCACTGCTGAGTTTCTGAATCAGTGTGTGTCTGACTGTGTGTGTGTGTGTGTGTGTGATGTACATACTGTACTAAGACTTCCCAGATTACAGGATCACCGCTGTCGTTGACTGTTTGACACCTTTTTCAAAATCCGGTGAAAGCCGTAATCCCGGGATTCATATCATTCAAATCCTCCTCGCGGCTGAGATAAAAAACGTTAATATCATCTTGCAAAATTGACGTGTGCCCCCCCCTGGGATTCCTTAAATCATCGGTCGGGTCGCACAAAACTCCTGTCGGGAAACGCCGGGCAAACATTTGAACCATCGCGGATGTGTTTGATTTATCTACCGAGACAAACAGCCTCAAAATAAGCCTCATGTATCTTTAATGCGGTGTCTCTTCTCTGCTATTGTTTTGTCCAGGTCACGGCTATCAGGTCGTTTATCAAGCGAATTATGTGCATCACACACTCTACGGGTGCTTTTATCACCCCCCCGCTAGGAGCACGTAGTGATAAACACACACAAACACACACACATACACGTAGAGGACTTGTAGGGGTCAGTGGGGGATTCTGCCGCCTCCATCCAGCAGTGCATGTCGTGTATTTGCCGCAGCAAAGACCCTCGGAGGGCGGGGTATCCATCTTTTAATGTGCTATATGACGGGATAGGGGCCCTGTGGGGGTGATACTGGCAGGGCGAGCACATCCATCTGAGCCCTAAAGAGACCCCGGCCTCCCTCTGGTTGATGAAATGAAGGGGGGCCCGGGGCTTGTTCCTGCAGAACAAATCCACACACACACGATGGAGTTTGATGCAGCAGATAAGATCCTCAGGTGACGATCACATTTGAGTCGAAGCCCCCCCCAACGTGCTGCAGGCTGCGAGCACGATCGCGTCGCCCCTGCCTCTGGGAAAGATCCCCGGCTGCAGCACCCGCCGCCCGGGCATGTCACGCCACAGCCGAAGTGACACATCGATGGTGACAGGCGGCCGCGGCCTCAACCCCGGACCACATGACCCACATAGCGACGGTCAATGCGAGGCCCCCCCCCCCCGGCGCTCCATCACTTTCATGGGTTTGATCTAATTGAGATTCTTTTTTTCCACGAACAAGAGCAGTTGATATCCTGCTTCTCCAATTTTCGAAGATGACATGAAAATGAAAGTGACTCGAGTCCTGCAGGGGAAAAGATTGGGAGCCTTTTCCCTGACACCACACAGACGCCATTTCCTGACTCTCTCTTTCACGGCAAAAAAAAGAAACCTAATAAAGATTTGGGTCATCCCAGACGGCACACATTCATCCGGCTAAAACAAAATTGTCATCACTCTCTGCTTTTGCTGAGGCAGAGTTTAAAGGGAAGGGAGGAAGCCGGCAGGGGAAATGGGTTCACGGGGAGATAAAGAGAGAGCAGCTGTGTTGGTGTATTACGCTCCTGTCAGCCTGGGCTTATTGAATTGATGTCACTCCTTTAAACTCCAGTGGGTTGGGTCGCTGTGTGCAGGTGTGCATGGGAGTGTGTGTGTGTGTGTGTGTGTGTGTGTGTGTGTGTGTGTGTGTGTGTGTGTGTGTGTGTGTGTGTGTGTGTGTGTGTGTGTGTGTGTGTGTGTGTGTGTGTGTGTGTGTGTGTGTGTGTGTGTGTGTGTGTGTGTGTGTGTGGGGGGGGGAAACACTGATAACTGCGGCTTTCCTGTGAATCTGCACAACCTGGCGACCTTCCAGAGACTCAAGAGGTTTCCAGCAGCTCCTCCAAAAAGAAATTCACCTCCAATTCGATAAAAACCTGTAGGTTCTTCCTCATGCACATTCACGTCGGTGTGTGTGTGTGTGTGTGAGCAACATGCAAGTGTGTGTTTTCAGTCATAGCCTCCCACACACACACACACACACACACACACACACACTGGGGAAGGCAGCAGGGAGCAGAGCTGTGTCAGATTGTCGTCAAAAGTTTCTCAGCCGTTATCAAAAGGAGAGAAATCAATATGTGACCAAAAATAAAGGTACGGAGGCTTTAGAGTGCCATGCACAACGTAATCAAATTGTGCATTTAATCCAATTTGGATGGAGCACTCAATTCATGTGTGAAAGAGGAGATGAAATGAAAAGAAAACCCCTCCGATGGAATGGAGGTGCAGCGTTTCCCTCTTTGATGGCGACGGCGACGCAGCGGGCTCCTCGTGAGTCACCATGTGAGGAGCACGGAAATGATTTGTCGACGCGTCACAAGTATTTTAATCTGAAAAGATCAAATATTGATACGGCAGCAAATCACTTCTGGTGCCCTCCCCCCCACCACCCCCCACCCCTCCTCTCTTGCCTCTGTGGCAGCAATTACAATTACCAAAGTCGGAGATTAATCTCATAATGTCCTGTCTGCTCTGCACACTGACTCAGCTGCTGCCCACTGACTGTAATCGTTTTACTGCAGGGACTTCAATACGCGCTGGAATGTTACCATCCTGCAGGTATCCTTCAAATATTGAGAGATTCAAGTGCTGTTGGAGTCAAAAAGCTCAGTGGGACACTTGAGTAGAAGAGTAGGATCTTAAAAGTGTAGATTACTATAGTATATTTAATGTTTTATTCTTGCCTAATGTCCCCAATGCATCAACACGCAGTAAACTGCATCGCCTCGACAGGAAGCTGTTTTAAAATAATACCTGTGCAGCATCAAATGGCTTCTAGCTGATGCAAATGGCATCATAATAAAACTTTTAATTAACTTTATTTATACAGCATTTTACACAATTCAGCGCAAGGTGCTTTACATTCAAACTAGTTGAAACGGAACAGAGGATTAGAAACAGATCTTATTACAACAACAAAAGGTGTTTAAACGAACGCTGTAAAAAGCGTAACAGCAACGTTGAGGTTGGGATAAAGGGAAACGCACAGTTGACTCAGCTAAAGCAAGATCACAAGAGTAAGTTTTGAGCACTTTTTTAAATGCTTTTCTAATATTTTCTGCAGTTTGCATGTGGCTCGTTCAGCAAACCAATGCTGAGCTCAGAAAGATATCAGAGAGAATAAGATGGTGTCTTGGCTTTAAGAACAAGGAAGACGATGTGAACAACTGGAGCATTTCGCAGCTACAGAACTTAATATTTCCCTCAGGAGGTGGTGGAGACCCAAGACGGAGCTAAAAGAAGAGTGAATATTGAGTAAATATCTATTCAAGTGGACAGAAGCAGGACTTTTGTTTTGTTGCCATTAAATTCTATTTAAAATGACATAACATACAACCCTTCTTTTAAAAGTTGAATAAGGAGGAACGGGTGCTTTCATGTTTGAATAATCCTCAGTGTGTCAACATGGAGCCGGTCATGAAGTGGAGGAGACGTAAACTCCATCAATCCAACACAGTATAAAACCTGTTTCTCTCTTTCTCTCATTCCTCCTCCCTTGTTTCTTCACTTCACGGCCTCGCTCCGTAAATCCACCGGCTCCAGCTGACTTTTCACCGTCCGGCGTCACCACACAGCACAGCAGCGTAATAGACTATTGACGTTTTGTACCACATTTGCAAATAGGCTTGTACAAGGCTGAAATAAATATGAAAGTGTGATGCGTCACTCATGATGTTTTGTAATGCACCACCCCCTTCAGCTGCAGTCATCAATAACAAAAAAAGAGGAGGAGGGGAGGGGGGGGATCGTGCACAGATGGTTTTTGCAGCTCGGCTCCGTCAAGGCTTGGTGAGTGGTCCTGATGCTGTCTGTGAAGTATCATGTGGTTAGACAGGTCTGACTGAGGTTGTCTCTGCACCGCGTTCGCCCGCCTGTCCTCATTAGACGCTGAGAGATTGACACAACACCCCCCCACCACCACCACCACCACCACACCCCTTCTCTCTCTCCCCCTCAGCCCTGATGAAGCCCTGAGAACACCAGCAATAATGAATCACTATTAGCCAGGGCCACAATGGCTGACAACCAATTTGCAGAGCAGGGGGGTCTGAGGCCGAACTGTGACATCCAGGTAGATGTGCACGTTGGACAGCTCCATCCAGAGGTCACAGGTATTTCTTCTATCATGGTTCAGAAGGACAGATCATATCTTATCTCCTGACGTTTGTCTGTTTTCACTGACTCGTCTGAATGAAGCCTCAGGAGCCAGAGGACGACTTTTCCCAACGTGGGTGAATCCTGACATCTAGTGGCACCGGGGAAATACAACAGCAGAGGGAGTGTGTCAACTTCTCTGAGTTGAAGGTGCTGACACGTTTTATTGCTCAGAGTCGTGGGATCAGACTTAAATTGCATGAATCAGAAATGATGACAAATACTCAACAGCTGCAGTTCTTTTATAAACCTTCCTGTCTCATTGTCTTCTGAGACTGAGGCAACATTAGTAGTTCTGTTTTATAAATCTTTTTCTGAAATAAGAGTAGATACCATAAAGTAAATTACTTTTATTAAAAATATAAACTATAAAAAAACTGGAAATTAGATTATTTAAAATTAGCCAAATAGAAGAGATTAAAAAGACCAGAGATTATTAAAAGAGTAAAAGAATAAAAGGTAAAATAAGTAACAATAAACATTTAAAAAATAAGTTACATGGGTTAGAATAATAAAAATAAAATAGATATATGTAAAATAAAAGGATGGTATGTCCTATGTAAAGAGCACTTGCGAAAAAAAAGCTGTAATTGATGGAACATATTTCCTCTCATATCTATATATCATTTACTTAACTTGTGGCACATGAAGTGTTAACAACAAAAACATCTTCACAGAATTCCACAAAGCACAGAAACCATGTTCCAATTATAAATAAAATAACTTTGCAGCGTGTGAAAACTTAAATAGCTTTGTAAAGACCTTTTATTCATAATTTATGAACTAAATATCAACAAAGGAAATGATTTATTGCTCAGATGAAGCCGAGCTCAGCACGCCTTTAAAAAAATAATAACATTCTGAGTGGTTCCAGGAAGAGGAAGAAAAAAAAGTAAACTAACAACCTGAAACATCTGCTGGAAACTCAGCTCCTCTGTTATGGATGACAAACAGACCATCTGTGCCGCCACTCTCGTGACAAGACGGCGAGGAGGCTCCGAAGAAATCTCGCCTAAACGCAACTCGAGGAAAGAAAGTTTTTTCGTGCTGGAGCTCCTGTTCAAGGTGACGGGACGGCGTGAAGGTGACGGCCCCTCCGACACATCACGGGGCCAAAGCTGCAGGTTTTTAATGTCGGTCAATCAGTAAAATCTTCCTCCCAGGTTCTAACCAGCTGACCCAAAGATGGACGACATGACGGCTCCTAAAAGTGAAGCCAAAGATGGTTTCTGTTGTTTTAGGTTGTTCTCATCACGGGTATGTTCAAGTGTTTATGTTTCTGAAAGGTTTTGGTTTGAATTCGTTATTTGTTCCTATTAAATGAGGTGAAACATCATGATTGAAAATAACGTGCTGTGTAGTCTTCAACTGAATTGTATTACTTTTCTCATTTAGTCCATTTGACACTAATGGTTCAGTGTTATTGCTTTAATTCTTATTGAATCTTAAAGTTTTAACTCAAACCAGTTATTCTCGACTTCTCTGGCTTGTAAATCTTTGAAAGTGACGCAGAATCTTGTGACTGCACTTCAGGCAACATTCATTTCTTTATTTTCAAACACTTTAGAGCCTGTAGAGGTGGATCCTCACCACAGTTTACTAGTGAAAAAGCAAATTTTGTTAAAATAAAACCATAGAAATGAACATTATTTTGTATTTGCTCCGTCTTGACGCTTCAAACGTGTGAAAAGCTCCATAGATTTGGTGTCTGAGAGGTTGGGGTAAGTAAAGGGTTAAAACCTTGTGTCTCCTCCTCCTTAAAGTGACTCAACACAACAGGAAGTAGGAAGTGCTCACAGTCCAGCACGTCCTCCTGTCACAGGCTGTCGGGTATGTTTACATCCAGCTCCTCTTGTATAAACTGACACTCAGCTGATCTGTAAAAGGCTCTAAACACTGGTTTGTGTGCAGCAGAGTTTAAAGTGAAAGTGCTTGTGGGTATAAATACAAACTCTGCCTGTGTTCGATCATGTGTCTCTGTGTTTGTTCCACTTTCGTTTCCCAGGCGTCAGAATGGCCGGCCGGCTCTCTCTCCAGGAGGTGGACCTCTCCTGTCCCATCTGCTGCGAGATCTTCAAGGACCCCGTGGTCCTCAAGTGCAGCCACAGCTTCTGTGCGTCCTGCCTGCAGCGGTACTGGACCCGGCGGGATCGAAGCCGCGACTGCCCCCTGTGCAGGACCCAGAGCGTGGACGACCCCGTGCCCAGCCTCACCCTGAGGAACCTGTGCGAGTCGTGGATCATCCCTGAGGACGAGGGCCCCGAGGAGAGGGCGACCGGGGAGCTGCCTGGCGAGCCGGGGGAGATGTGCCCCCTTCACGGGGAGAGGCTGAAGCTCTTCTGCCTGTTGGACAAGGAGCCCATCTGCGTGGTGTGTCACACCTCCAGGAAACACAAGCTGCACGACTGCTGCCCGGTCAGCGAGGCCGTGGCAGACGTGAAGGTGAATTCTTCCAGATGAGGCGAATTGAGGTGGAATACTGATGTGCTCCTCCTCCAGACTGTTTATCTAAGCTCCCAATGAGCTGCCGTGTTTGAGGACGTTACAATTATGAGGTTATGTTAATAGGTTTCTCAAAAAATGAATTCTCTCTACTTAGGAGAAGATGAAGTCGGCCCTCGGCGTGCTGCAGAAGAAGAGGGACGCGTTTGACAAAATGAAGAAGAACTACGAGGACACCGTGGTGCATATCCAGGTGCTGGTTTCTGGTGTGAACGTGTTTTACCGCGTTGATCATTTCCGAAACCTTCCTCTGTCATACGCTGCTTTTCATTTCAGGTCCAGGCCCAATTCGTGGAGAGACGAACCCGCGAGGAGTTTCAGAAACTTCACAGCTTCCTGCAGGCGGAGGAGGACGCCAGGATGGAGGAGCTGAGGAGTGAGGAAGAGGAGAAGAAGCGAGAGATGATGCAGAGGATTGCAGAGATTGAAGGAAATATAACGTCGGTGTCGGCGTCCATCAGAGAATTGGAGGAGCAGATGGCTTTAGAGGACATCTTTGTCCTTCATGTACGTAAACATCTTTAAAAATGAGCACGAACACTTGAATCTCAGTTATTTAAGTGAATTGCAATGTGTTGTTTTTTCAGAAATGCAAGGGGACGCTGCCAAGGTAGAAACTCTTTGATATTTTAAACTTTAGATTTTCTTTTCCTTTTATAATTTGAGACACAAAGTCCATTTCCTCGTTTTCCCGCAGCGCCGACAGTCCAGCTGAAGCTCCAGTCCCGGCTCCAGTCGCGACTCCAGCGGCGCTCATCGATGTGGCCAAATATGTGGGATCTCTGACGTTCCACGTTTGGGAGAAGATGCATAAAATCATCAAATACAGTGAGAACGTGCTCGATTACTTTTCAGGTCACGCTGAGGTTTATTCTTTAAAGGTGACATGTGATGCTCTTTTACTTTTTTCTTCCTCTCCTGTGTTTTTAAGTTTTATTTCTATTCGTCAAAGTTAAGTAAAGTTTAAAAGTCCCGACAGAAAACACTGAAGCTCCTGAAACACCTCGATACTTCCTGGTGATTGTGATGTCATACCCCCTCATTTGCATAATGAGTGCAGCGTTTCACCATTAATTATCTTGTGCAGGGATTGGTTGACCAATCACAACAGAGGGGGGCCTTAAAGAGACAGGAGCGTTCGGGCCTTTTCTGAACCTAAGTAACAACCCAAAGTAAAATACCTGAATCTGAGCAGAAAGAAGGATTTAGCTGCAGTTTCCTTCCCTTCAGGGGAGATTTTTTTGAATCAACCACATCTCACAGCAGCCGTCCATCTTGTTTCCTTCAGCCCCGGTCACCCTGGACCCGAACACGGCCGCCCCCTGGCTCACCTTGTCGGACGACCTCACCAGCGTCTGCGACAGCGACGAGAAGCAGCAGCTGCCCGACAACCCGGAGAGGTTCGACCCCGACACGGCCGTGCTGGGCCGCGAGAGCTTCACCTCGGGGAAGCACTCCTGGGACGTGAACGTGGGCGACAACACGGCGTGGGTGGTCGGCGTGGCGAAGGAGTCGGTGGTGAGGAAGGAGAAGATGTCGTCGGTGCTGAGGAACGGCTACCTGTGCGTGTACTTCTACCACAACATGTACTTCGCGGGCACCTCTCCTCTGACCCGCCTCACCCTGAAGAACAACCCGAAGAAGGTCCGGGTGCTGCTGGACTGCGACAAGGGCCGGGTGTCGTTCCACAACCCGCACGACAACGCGCTCATCTACACGTTCAAGCACGCCATCGTGGAGAGGGTGTTCCCCTACTTCTGGGTGGGCTGTCAGCTGTGTCCTCTGACCGTGGAGCCCAAGGAAGTTTCCCTGAAGGTTGTTGAGTATTTTTGAGAGAACGCAACTTTTTTCTTTTTCCCCCCCAAAAAAGGATGAGGAACACAAAGAGCGAGGAGGCTGCTCAGAATGTGAAATCAAAGAGCACCAGATCTTTTGTGTTTCTCTACAATATCCACACAATGAATGCCTTATCTGCTCACTGAGAATGATTTAACTTGAACTTGATCCCTGCACTCGAAAGGTCCCACCCCTCCCTCTTGTCTGTGGTTCTTCATATCTTAATACTCGGTGACCTTGCAAACAGCATTTAAGAGAATTATCATTTTTATGATTATAAGTTTGCATAATGATTCTGCACATGCACGTCAAACTCTTGAGCCAAGTCCTGTTTATACATTACTAAAAAAAGCTTTATGTGCTCACTAATGATGTCATTGAGGTTTGTGGGAACTAATTAATAATAAATCATTTACTAATATAAAGACTTCCCTTGATTTTGTGCAACTTATGAGTTCCTCCGGTGGTTTTAGGAGCCACCAGATGTTTTAGCCTTAAAAGAAGCAGTGAGTGGTTTGTTTGTTTGTTTTATAATAAAGCTACTGAACGGATTTTCCAAGAAACAAAGAAGAACGCATCAAGTTTACGATTATTACAGTAGATACAGTGAACAAATGCACATCAGCCATTTCAATACATAAGATGTACATATCCCTACATTGGACTGGGGGGAGGGGGGGGCAGTGCACAGAAACCCTGGACAGATGAATACATGCCATTATTATTATTTCAGGTTATTACAATATTACTTGATAAAATATATATGTATATAAAACAGAGGAAAATGTGCCTATACAGCTAATGTTGGCTCTTTTATAATATTGAGCAATGTTCCCTATTATTATTATTATTATTATTATTATTATTATTATTATTATTTAGTTATTGTTGTTTTTATGGTTGTAATTGTTACCATTATTATTAATAATAATGGTAACAATTTCAGATGAAACTGAATATTTTAAAATGTTAATATGTATCGTTATTAATTGTTATTTCTGTGTATCGGAATAAAATTACAAAATCACATTAAATGATGGGCTGAATTATGTGTGTGTGTACATATTATTCAAGTCAGCGTGTAAATTCATTTCTTGCTTTAATTTGTTGGGTTCCTTCCTTCACACTTTCTTTCCTTCCTTCCTTCCTTCACACTTTCTTTCCTTCCTTCCTTCCTTCACACTTTCTTTCCTCTCTTCCTGCCTCCTGCCTCCTCCTCCTCTTTTTTTATATCGACGTACAAATCTTTATTTAAATCACTTAAATACGAGTTAAAGTTGAGTTCGCAGTTCGTTTCCTCTGGTGTTGAACTGAGCAGCTGCAGCTTGAACATAAAGTAAAGTAAAGGTAAAGTTTCCATCAGTTTCTCTCCTGTTGATCAGCTGCTAACTCGCTTCATTAGCTGCTGTGCTAACAGAGCATGTGGCCAATAAGAGACAAGTAACTGCGTTTTAAACTCATAAACACGTGTTTGAAAGTTCATGTTGTTTGTTGGAGCTTCAGAAGATGATGATTTCCAGTGGATGGACAAAAAGACAGAGTCTCAAATATTCAGAGAAATGTATATTAATACGTTTATTATTATTATGATTATTATTCCCTTATAACATCAGCTTAATTCTTTACTGTGAATTTCAAATATGTTTAATACATTTATAATCTGGTTAATAGTATAACATGTAATTCAGTTGATTTTAATTCAGTTTAACCTCCTCTATGATCTTCTGAATTTTCAAAAAGTGATTTAGGAAATTCAAGATGGCTGACGTCTCATCCAGCCAAGGAGTGAAGAGAAACATGGCGGCCGATGTCCTCGAGCCCCCGTCCAAATCGTCCAAGGTCACCCTCCTGAGCCCGTACCTCCTCCTGCTGGAGATCCACCCCGACACCGACACCAGCCTCCCCGTGTGGGACGCCGTGAGGTCCCAGCACGTCCACGTCACCTGGAGCGTCAACGCCTACAGCGTCGGAGTTCGCTTGACCCCGGCGACCTCCGATCGAGGGAAGGACGCCTCCATCGCCGCATGGACCTCAGCGCTTTCCTTCGCCACCCAGCAGTCTCGGGCGGTCATCCAGTCGGTCGCTCAGCAACGTGACGCCTCCCAGAGCCACCCCTGCGTCCTGCTCACCTTCTCCCAAACCGGCACCCAGATATCACCATGCCAACCACAGAAGATCCTTCCGAAGCCGACTACCTCCCTCATCGTCCCGCTGCCGCTCATCATCTCCCAACGCCAGCCTCCCCGTCAGCCCGGCGCCACGGCCAGGAAATGTGCCGTCATCCAGACCCCAACTCCTGCACCTACCAAGCCGCCAGTCCCGTCCAAATCCCCCGTCCCCTGTCTTTTCCACACCAGGAGCTCCTCTGACGTGGACATCTGCGACAGGTTCCTCTTAGGCATGTGTCGTGCGGGGGTGAGGTGCTGGAAGCACCACACGCCGTTCCCCTACCACTGGCAGCTGATGTGCTCGCTCACCGACATGTGGGTCAGCATCTCGCCTCGCTTTCAGGTCCTGCTGGAGCGGAGCTACTGCGACGCCGCCCAAGAGGTGGTTTCCATCAAGGACGGGTGAGTCAGAGCGGCACCATCTCCCTGAGTCAAAAACAACAGACGTGAGGTTTTAGTTGAAATCTTCTGCTGCGTTTCTGGTGCTTTAAACCCTGCAGACACCTGAGCTGCACCTTGAACTTTGAATCGATGGAGCCGGACGAACTGTCGAAGTACAGAGGAGTGAGACGGCTCAGCAACTCCGACAGGAACCCGTACTTCCCCAGCAAATGGAAGATCTACTGCTGGAACAACCGCGGCTGGGAAGAATACAAAAAGGTTCATGTTCTTCTTTTACTGTCAATTTGTGTTTCGGTGCCATTTCTCAGCGGCGTCCTGCTCACCGATTGGTTCGTCTCCCTGCAGGACGTGTCCGAGCTGCTGCTGAAGGCGATGGAGGAGAAGGAGCCCGAGTGTTCCTTCTTCATCGGCCTGCAGGAGCACAAGCTGGACTTCACCACCATGACCCAGACCCATGTCTCCACCGGGTTCCAGAGAGAAGTCCGCTGCCGGCCGGTGTACCGCCCCCCGGTGTCCATGCAGCCGTACCTGCAGTTAATATCCTGGATCTTTACTCTGTCGCACACTCAAACCTGCAGGTTCCTCTTCATCCCGTTAACATCCGTCCTTCCTCTTCCTCCCACACATCAGGACAGGAATCCTGCTCGAGCCCACCAGGCCTGCTGGTGATCCGCCAGGGGCCCACTTCAGCATGGACCCCCTGGAGGAGTTCAGCTCCTGGTATCCTCCGGTGTGGTGTCTGGCCCCGGAGGAGGAGTACAACCTGGTAGACGTCCCGGCGGGGACGCAGGCCCACCACAGGGTCTGCAACTTCTTCTACCAGAGCCTGTCGAAGATCAAGGTGGACGTCATCAGCATCCAGCAGGTCCAGAACCTCCTGCACTGGGACAAGTACCAAAGGTAAATCCAACAGTGAACCCGACTGCTGCACGGAAGATTTAAATATGTTTTCACACAAGAACTCTGGAACGTGTCCTTTGCAGGCACAAGGTGCACATGCAGAAGCAGCACACGTCCAAAGAGCCTCTGGAGAGACACCTCTTCCACGGCACAACCAGAGACGCCGCCGCAGACATCTGCCACAACAACTTCGACCCCCGCGTGGCCGGCGTCAACGGGACGGCCTACGGTTCCGGCTCCTACTTTGCCACCGCCGCCTCCTTGTCCCACACTTATTCGGCCAGGGCGGGGCACGACCAGGTCCGCCACATGTTCCTGGCCAAAGTGCTGGTGGGGAAGGCGAGTGTGGGGAGGAGCAACTACCGCCGCCCGCCGCCGCTCAGCCCCAGGACCAAGCACCTCCTCTACGACACCTGCGTGGACAACACGGACTTCCCCACCATGTTTGTGGTGTTTGACAGCTGCCAGTGTTACCCATACTACCTGATCAAGTACCAAGACGTCCCCAAAGAGGTCCCTATGTGAGGAGGAAGAGGAGAAGTGTTCACAAGCGTTCAGATGTACGAAGACTTGAAGTTCAGTTTGCTCTCGTAAAATGTACAAAACGTAGATTATGTGCAATGAAGTTCTACCTCAAAGACACGTCAGCTAAAATGTTAAAATGCATTTAAAAACAACAAACATGTGAAGCACTTTTTCAAAATGTCTTTTATTTTGGTCATTTAAACATTTTTATTTAAACGTTCATTGAAATAAGCACTTTAGTTTTTTTCTTCTTGAAGATGTTCTGAATCAAATTGACATCTGTCCCGTTTATGAAAATAAACAGTTCACCGGATACATTCGTGTCTCACTGCGTTTACATGAAGTTTTTAGTGTCATATTTTCCATCTGTTAAAATACAAACATATACCTGATAGTGTGTTAGTTTCAAATAGAGTCTCTTATTGTAAAAGTATTTAAAATATCTTCTATAAATCTTGATTCGGTCTTCAAACCAACATTTTTAGGTACAAAACACGATTTTCTATAAACTGCTGGCACAGTTATTTTTAAAATATCTGCAACATTAATTCCTTTAAAACCATCGATTAAGGATCCAGATGAAAACCGAATTAAAAGTAACTGTGCGTAATACACAGTTCTGTTTCCACTTGACCTTCACAGACGACCAGCACTTTAAATCAAAGTACTGGTGACGTTCAATGATGATGTAAAGCCTCATAAACTGTATGATGTACAGAAATGTAATAATAAACTAAACTGTCCCTTTAATTTCCACTCATAATTCAAAAGAGGGGTTGAAACAGATTTAGACTTTAAACAAACGGCCTCCGACTTCATCTCAACTCAACAAAACGCCACTTTAATCTTCAGTCGACTGTAGATGTCGCTTTAAAGTGAAATCTTGGTTAAATAATTTTTTGTGTAACCATGAATATATGATCTATCAGCGATTAACTTAACCGTCATTTCAAATTTCCATTGAAATGGCATTAACCATTTTAAGACGTGAAAGAAGAAATCAAATAAGAAGATATTACATTGTCTTGTATTTACAGTTTCACTTAAAATGTGCAATGCTGCGTTTGTTTTAGTTTTTTTTTTTTTACCATGATACAAATTATCTTTAAGACAAAAAGGAAAAAAGTAGCACAGTCACATGGATTAAAAAAATTACACTTTCAAAAAAACACAGGTCAGTCCTGAATAATGCACTTTCCACACGGGAACAAATCAGAGGGAGGACGACACGAAAACAAAGAAAGGAGATTAGACTGAGCTCTAAGTGAAGGATAATGAAATCATACTTAAAACCAAACTAGAGTCGAAACAGAGGAAGATGATGGATGGATGGAAAAACAACTTATTACTGACAGATATAAGGTTTGGCCAGCAGGTGGTGCCAGACGAGTGGACACGACAGAAAAGACAGGATTAATACACACGTCTTCAAACAGGGTCGGATGTTTGAGTGTCTAACGAGAGCTCCTGTCTCCAGCACAGATAAGAGCCGTGTGTGTTTTTCCCTTTCACTTTGTACACACGTGTATTTGTACACACTTACAGTACACAACGGGTAAAAACTGATCATGGAACAAACAAAAAACTCAAAACAGGAACCAGGGGAGTTGTTGGATTCACCAACACCTGTGACAAACGTCGTCTTTTCAGTCTCATCACTGTTTTTCTCTTTTCATCCGTGTGACTCCCGGTGACGACCACGTGACAGCGGTGCTGCCGGGGCGACCTCCTGAGAGGAGATCTGAGGACAGGCGGCAGAGGGGGTGTGTGTGCGTGCGAGTAAAAAAGCCGGCGGCTCATTCGCAGGCCAACTTGCTGTCAAAGCTCGACAGGCCGATGGCGAAGGCTTGAAGGGCGCACATGGGATAGTTGTAGTCCAGAGTGAAGATGTCCTCGGCCACGCGGCCAAACTGCATCACGATGTAGTCGGCTGGTTGGAGGGGAAACAGACTCGATCATGCACTGAGTACTGATGGAAATATGTGAAAGTATGCAGAGAATATATGATATGAAATGTCAACAGCTTGAACAAACTCTTGCCCCATCTCTCCTCCTTTCACCAAGTTTCGTAGAAATACATTTAATATTTTTTGTGTAATCCTCCTGACAAACAAACAAACGAGACAACAAAAGACAGAGGGGGGAATCTAACAACGATCAGGACGGATGTGTACTCACGGTCGTTGTCGTGAACTATTTGAAAGTTTTTGACCGAGGCTTGAGTGACTCGGCCGTGGAAGTTGAGCACGTAGGACTGCGTGTCGTCGTTCCACACCGGGGCCTTGTTGTGCAGCTCGATCAGGTTGTCCAGTGAGTGGCTGTGCCACCTGCTGAGGAGGCTCTCCTGCTCCTGTCACACAAATACATCCGTTCTAACAAGCTACACAACAGGTTTGTGCTAAATAACACAAGTTTGAAATAAAAGGAACCGTCACACTTACACTCTGAGGTCTCACGGGGACCCTCTCGAAGTTCATGTTCATGCCCGGGATGACTACGGTCATTTTCCGTGGTCCTTTGAATCCCAGTACGTTGGTTTCCTGCCAAATGGCACAGAGAGTTTCGCTTCATATAACGAATGAACAGGAGACACACTGATGGCTGCTGGTTTGTCACTCACGTAGCAGATGGCGGCCAGTTCCTGTCGCGTGTTGCTCTCCTCCAGCAGAGCCCCGGGGTTCTTGCAGGGGTTGGTGCCGTTGTCGTACACGGTGAATTTGGTGCCCATGAGGTTGGACCTGTAGTGGTTGCATGGATATAACCTTTGGTCATAGTCCTGGTGAGCTCAGCTATTTGTCACAGACTTGTGAAAGTTGATTTTATACCATCAGCACAAAATTCCATTGCCAAGCACGTCCCCAAACAAGATATTCAGGATGTTAGGCAGATTTGACCTTTTACATTTAGATTCAGGTATGCTACTGACAAGCAGGCGAACCTAAGAGGAGATTGCGGTTTTACCTCAGTTTACCGATGAAGCTCTCTCCCTCACGAGACAGGTCGGTGGCGTCCACTGAAATAAGGTAGTTGGACGTCTTACTCTTCTTCCTCTTCCTGCCTGCCAACAGAAACACCTGGAAAAAGATGATAAACGTCTCTACATGTCTCTAAAAACTCCAACAGGGATATAATGAATTCTCAGAGCACCACGGCCCTCTCTCACCTTCTTGCCGTCCTCTCGCTCCATGTGCATGAAGTAGGTGGGGTACAGGCCGCGGTCCATGCCCTTCTTGTCCCGGGTGATTCGACACTTCACGGTGATGCCGCGTGGAGCCGGACGGAGGACGAACTCCTCCAGATTGGCCACGTCGATCAGCGAGCTGTCCGGTGTGGGGGATCCCGGGGTTACGACCTCCTGGGCAGAGGGACACACGGACATTTGAGTCATTCGGCTGGGATTGGGATTATGTGGTCTATAGCCTGAGGCTTGTCGGTGACTCACTGAAACGTCTTTGCCGCTGGCAGCAGACTCAGGCCTGGTGGAGTCTGCGTGAGGCGACAGGGAACGTGTCCGATCTTCCTCCGTATCCTCCTCGTTTTCGCTGGATTCGTCGAAGTTCATGCTGCCACAGAGGCCTGGTGAGGAAGAGGAGTTATTTGTGTGATGTTTATTCACACAAGGCAGAAGAAGGACAATTAGTCCCAGAGGTTTAAATCCCAAACTACAGAAGAGTCTGAAAGACTTTATTTTGTTTCTTCCCAGAGGGTTTCTTTACTTTTGGTACAAAATTGTCCCTCAGGTGTATTTTTAAATGTTTTGGTTCGTACATTTCTCAAGAACTGATGCAATATTTAAGCAACAGTTGAAGCAGGGGCTAATGGATTACACAGTTACACTCACTCCCCTTTGAATAGTTATATATCGGCGGATAAGAATTGGACAAAGTGAGCTTTTTGAGAGATTTTACAGAATAAACAATACAGAAAATATATGTTTATATTCATATTTTACATCTAAGTTCTATATTTTTTTAGAAATTAAGACTTTTGCATTTCTCTGAAGGGTTTTTCTTCCACATGGAGGAGGCTGACTTCAAATCTGAAGCAGCAAAGCAAGAAAATGGAAGAATAAAGAATGAATCCAACCGAGTCATCTCCAAATATCTTTTTATCAGACAGAACTACACGATAATTCAGTTTGCTCATCCAACCAACATTTTACAAGTCTCAACTGAAGCTGTACCTGTCACAGTGGATGAATCTTTCTATTAGTCAGTTTCTGAGTTTAATGTTGGGAGATGAAGGCCGACGTCCCTCCGTGGGGTTGCATGTTTTCCACAGAGCGGTCACACGGTCGTGAAGATGTAAGAACGGGCCTGGCTGACTGCAGCCGATCTAGACTACTTGAGACATCTGTCTCTGCACTGATAATTGGATTTATCCGCCGGGACGCGGCTCTTGGCTGCGGCTGCGGTTCGGTCTGAATGTGCTGTCAGACGCCGGCGTGGAAACATCTCGGTGAGCCGGGGAAACTGTTTCTGATGTGTTAATGTTTGTGATTAAATGTAACGTGTGAATCAAACGCTCGACCAGAAATGATAATAACATCTATAGAGTATGTTACAAAGTCGGACTAATTACATGGAGCCGGTCTTCACACACACTGGACACTTTCTACTTGCTCTCAGACCTCAGACACCTCCTCCTGGATCTTCAGCAGATTTAAATGAGGTCAGGGTTTGAATTGGCCGATGCTGTTTTGTAGAAGGCGAGTGTTGAAAGTGTTATTTATCACCGTTTAATAACATGATGGCAGGTTTTTTTCTGGTGTTTTTACAGCAGCTGAACCGTGGATGTGCATCTCTCCCCGAGACAAAGAGCGAGTCATTACAAATACAGATTGAGACCCACAGTGACTACAGGGCTCCAATTAAAATACCAAACAAAGTTGTGTGAGCCAGTGGCTCATGAAATCAACCATCTGGAAATGTCAGAGCGGACTCACAACGCTCCAACCAACAACCCGCTCAACAAAACCCAAAATAAAGACAACACTTGCACAGAAAAGTTTGCACACGGCAGAAAATTAAGATTCACACATCATGGACAAAAATACAGACTTTGACTGAATGAGCTATCACATATTTCCTCCATGTCCTCAGGCGTTGGGATAATAAGCAAAGACGGGAAGCTAAAGATAGAGGACGTCTTCCTGTGTTTAACAGAACAATAACAACGAGCTCGTCCATTAATGAGACGGACAATGACATCTTCTACTGAGGCGTCGTCACACTGGAGCTCAGACTGGGGCCGCCAGATTATTGTGTAATGAAAGTCAAGATGTCAAGAAGACAAACTTTATTTTGTCTACAGGGGCAAGTGGATAAAAAAATAAAAAAACACACACAACCCACTCTGGACTGGATTTTAAGACCATAAACCTTAAAAAAATAAAAAAATGCAGCCCTGGCAGCTGGTGGTGTGAGTGTGGCTGGCAGAAGCAGTGTGAACGATGCTCGGCCCTATTATTAAATGACCCATTTCTCGCTGCGTCACCGTCAATCACACCAGCGTCTGTATCTCTGTTCTTCACAGCAGCAGGAGAAGCTTCAGAGTCTCTGAGCTCCTGATCTGTGACTGTGATCACTTTAACTAAGACTGGATTCACACGACACACACACTCATTAAGATGACAGCTCATCCTGATCTGAGTAACCTCCTCTTGTCTCTCCTCTCTTCGGTGTTTATTTATATTTGAGCCTCACTTCTTCCACCTCATGTCACACTGAGCTTGTGTTGAACTGTCGAACATTGTTTACTAAAACTGGGAATGAGACCAGGCGATAGAGCAGCAACAAAGCAGCTCTGCACCGTGCTGCGAACAACTTGAATCGGATTCAACTTTTGCTGCGACGCATCACGGCGTCATCTGACAAGACGCAGCACTGGCCAATCACTAACATGGACTTGAACCAAAACCAACCAGGATGTATAAAACATTTTTGACTGTTGTGCTGTTTTTGGAGTCAGTCCACAACTTCCTTCTACCAGAAAAGATAATTTGTTGTCGATTTTGAGTCTCTGCTCTCCGGTATATAACTTTTTTGACAGATAATCTAGGTTTAGGAAGTGATTTATTAATCCAAACATTTAACACTTTGGTTCTTTCTTCCAAAAACAACAATTACACAGCTGTTTTTCTAATATGGGTGATATCTATCTTGTATAGTCTAAATCTTTGTCAAACGCTGAGGGACTCATCTCTGTCGGGACTCACCTTGTTTCTGCAGTAACTCGTGGATATCCGTCTTGGGCTCGAGCAGCGTCTCAGTGTCTCTGTCTCTCTCGGGCTCCTCACAAGCAGGAGACTGAGGCTGGGATTGAAGCTGGAACTGAGACTCAGACTGGGACTGGGACTTGTTCTGGGTTTGGCTCGGCGAGAGGATCTGGATTTTGGTTCCAAGATCAGGGACGTCTGAGCCCATGAAGGCTGCTGGGCCATCAATACCTAGTGAGAGAAACCAGCTGTAAGTCAGTTGGATGTAACTTTAGTTGTTATTGTTCTGGTTATAACAAAGAACCATAGACTGTAAATAAACATGGATGACTTGACCACTCCCCAAAAGTGAAGCCAAAGCACCTCTATTGCCCACTGGTGGCTGGTGTCAGTATAGGTCATTAACCAAAGCAAATTTTAACAGTGCCACATGCAGTCCTGTGTATATGTCTGGATATCAAATACTATTATCTAGATAGCTGTTAATTTATCGATTTGTCCAAACATCCAAACTACACTGCAGTGGACGCAGTAATCTCAGACTAGATAAACATGTTGTTTCCCCCACGTTGTGTGGCACAGCGTTGCCCTTCATGTGTTTTCTGCATCACGCTGTGAAGCGGAGCGGCAAGTCAACAGAATATTGTCGCTGCTTGA
This sequence comes from Hippoglossus stenolepis, assembly GCF_022539355.2. Lineage (NCBI taxonomy): Eukaryota > Metazoa > Chordata > Actinopteri > Pleuronectiformes > Pleuronectidae > Hippoglossus > Hippoglossus stenolepis. The sequence continues at coordinate 14,967,863 of NC_061504.1, forward strand.
TCTCACAAACTAACCCTTCTAAGTAATCTGGTAGTCTGGCGGCTCGCTTTGTGATCATCCTACACTGGCAGGCAAAGACTTCCAGCTCCGGGGGAATAAAGGATGGAGTGTTTTAATCCGCAAACAGAACGCTCCACACGGAAATCAGTGAACATGACAGAGCGTAAGAGTTAATGTAATGTAGCGTAGAAATTGGATGTTGACCACAAACAAAACACTTCTGTGTGAAAACAGGACATTTCTGGGGGAAATAGCAGCAACTGTGTTTGAGGGGGTGTTTGATGATGAGTTGTTTCCCCCTCACCATCCATGTTGACATCGTTTACGATACTGGGTTGGAACTCCACCAGTGGCGCCTGCTCCTCCCCGCGCCGCGTCCTGGAGCGCCGGGGCCAGGCCTCCGTGTTGGGCTGGACCATGAGTGGCTCTTGACGCTTCCTCCGCTGCTTCTGTTCCAACAGTGCCCTCTGTTGACCAAACGGGGGGGGGGGAGAGAAAAGTGGCGTGAAACTTTAGAAATGTGATACAGTCCTCTAGTGAACCTTACAGGAGGTTGAGAGCATTTGACGTCGACGTCTCCACTCAACGAAATGAGACGTCAACCTTTTCTCCTCCGTTCCGGCTTCTCTCCACTTGTTTGTGTCATTAACATCTAACATTAGATTTGTTCATATATGTTTGATTTACTCATTTAAAGGTTCATTTAAACCACGGGAGGTTTTAATGTAAAAAAACAAAGAGCTTCTTTAGCTGTTAATTCATGTTATATGGAAATTAAGCCATACTTAAAACCAAACCATCACGAGGCAAAGGCTCAGATACATCTCAAACAAAGACCAAAGTAATGGATGCTATGTCTCATCGGTGTTGTTTGCTCGTCCATCACATGAAGATTTGGTCTCAGGATCTTCAAATCGCGACAACACTTCTCTCTCTCCCTTCTCAGCTTAATGACTAAACCGAATTGACATGTTCCGTTGGCTCCTGTGATATAAACGTATAATGACTTCACGTTATATCTGCTCAACCCTGCGCCCCGGCCTCTGCGGTCAGAGCAGCCGATGGATTACGCAAGCCCGTTAATTGGCGTGTCAAAGGCACAACGATGAGTCCTGTTTAGTGATGCTGTTTAGTGAGCTGGAAGACACCGGGAGGCCTTGTCTCATATTTGTCGGGACTAAAAAGCTTTCATAACTCAGCGGTCATTGTGCCAGAGCTCAGGGTCGGTCTCGCTGTTTCCTCCTCCCCTCTGTACAACCACACCAACCACACGGCTACCACTCATCTGTGAAAAACCTTATTTAATATGATTACACTTGTGGGGAAGTGTTGCAAATGTGGAAAATAGTCATTTAATGAATAACCTCATGATAAGAGTCGGAGCGGTACAATCCAGACCTACATTTATCACTTCAAAAAGACGCAGGATTTGCTCGCTCGCTTTCAGTAAATGAATGAAACATAAAAGCAGGATTTTTATAATTATTAAATGGTGATCTGGAAATAAAAGAAAAGCTAAGGGTGAACGTCGTGAGTTCCACATTTCCTTGCAAATGTTTTGATGCACATTGAGTATTTAAAGATTTATAGTTTTATAATCATTATAGATTCAGCTGGGGAATCTGGAAAGATAATGACTAACAAGTTAACTGAAACCACAACAAGTTTATTTGTATAAAAACTGAGATTAGCTGCACACTGAACTGGGGTTGAGTGATAAAACAATATCAATAATTATCACAATATAATTGTCATCGATGGCAATATAACAAAAGTCCAATATAGCTGATACAATGCTTATGTAATGTGCACTGTTATCAAGTATAGACAAATGTTTAAAACCATAACCTTCACTCAGGAGCAAAAATCTGTCCAAAAAATGTATCGTGATAATTACCGATATTGACTGATAAAAATATTTGTATTATTTACTTGATCTCATTTTCGGCCATATCACCAAGCCCTACCCTGAACTTATTCTACACACAATCAAAGTTTGACCAGTTTGTTCTCTCTTCCTTCACAGTGAACTATTTTGAGCCAATCTATTGTAATATTCCCTTCTTGTGTAAAGACTCAGCCCAGGATGTGACTTCATTCAGGCTTTTACAGTCTTTCCTTTGTCCGTCAAAACATGGGAAAAGAGATGGCGACTTGAAACATACTGTATAATCATGTGTGCCCTTTCAAACAATCTGATAACAATTACATAGGGAGGAGAAGAAAAAACAATGAGGGCACGCACATCATACACTGAAAAGTTGAAAGTTAAAGTTGCTTTGCTGGATATTACTGGAACAATCTCATCTCGCGACAGATGAAAAAAGAAAAACGTATGAAGTTACAAACCCGTTCCATTGACATCCTGAACAAGCGTGGGGCAAAGTTTCTCTACAGAAATAACATCACAGTTGGTCCTGTTGGTCTCGAGGTCAGATACAGCTAAGTCCCAACAGCAGCGTTTCTCCTGAGCATGACTTTCTCTTCCTGTCGCTCATTCCTTCTCTGGGGCTGAGCTGGAGGATCAATAAACCAACAGCCTCCTCTGGAAAAAAAACGCTCTGTCTCTCATCCAAATACTGAGCGCTGGAGTGTGAGTGTGAGTGTGTGTGTGTGTGTGTGTTGCTGTTGCTGACTGAATCAGTGGTCATTAGCACTCCAGAAGGAGAGAGATAGACAGAGAACGAGAGAAGGAGAGAGGGAGGCTGTGAAGCGCGCCCGGAGTGAGATATACGCTCAGTCACAATCATCCTGGATTTAATATCTGAATGGTTTTCATTTGGCTCTTTGAAACAAGGTGGGAAAAATGCTACAGTGAGTGCAAACATAGAGAAAATGTTTCACTGTTTAATATTTTTTTTTTCATATTTGCCACAACTTTCATTTGATCTCCCCTCTGGGACATGATTGCATGTGTGTTTGTCCTCGTGAGTTATGTAAGGACAAAAGACTCAAGTGAGGCTGTTTGGGCTGCGGCACACACACACAAACAGGAGCCCCGCAGTAAATCCTCCTCACTTTGAACTCACCAGTCTGGCTCTCCTGTTTCTCTCCGCCTGACGTTTGAGATAGCGGGCGCGCGGCTTCAAGCTCAAATCAAAGTGCAACGCCGCCGCTCTACAGCAACGTTCGGGGGATAAAGCGTCTCGCGGAGCGTTCGGGAGGAGAGAAAGGATGAAAAGAGAACAAACGTGCGGCGGAGGAAAGGCTACGTCTCGTCATGTACCAGACGATCTTCAGTGTCTCTGCTTCAGCTGCTGCTCGCATTTTAACCAACAACAAGCGTAAAGGGCACATTTCTCTCCAATCCTCGCTTCCGTTCCGTTCCAGTTCAATTACGTTTGATAACTTTTATAGCTCAGCACGGTCTAGGGACCAGTTATATTAGAGAGCTGCTGTCTCCCTATGCACCAAAAGCCATAATGTAAGATCTTCCTACCAACACTTGCTACTAGTGCCTAAGTCAAGGCCGGTAACTGAGAGGTGACTGGTTTTTACCATCAGGGCCCAGAGGCTCTGGAGATTTGACTTACCAGCACTTAACCAGTTTTAAAATCGTTGCTTAAAACTGATTTATAACTGGTTATAACGGACGTTTGTTTTTCTTTCATTCAATCTTCCTTATCTGTGTTTTGTCTTGTTTTCCTTCCCATGCATTTTCGTGAAGCACTTTGTATTTTTGTAACGAGCGACAACAGGGAGCGGTTCAGGGTTGAGGAGGCAGTATGAGCATTAAAATTCCAAGTGACTGTGCAGGTGAAAACACTAATCAGCAAACTGCACGCCGCTGCATGATGTTGAAGCTGCTCCTGCCAACAGCTGGCACCCCTCGGTGACAAAAGGAGCAGAACACAAGGCCTTCTCCGCCCCGTCATTTACCAGTATTACGCAAAATCTTAGCTGGAGCTCATACGGCCGATGTTTGCCCTCAGCCTAAAACAGCCATCTCAGTGTGAGCAGTGATAACAGCAGGGATCTACACCACATTGGAGACACTACTTTCTCTTTAGAAAAATGAAAAGAAGCAAACAACAGAAGCTTCCTACCTGTTTTTCAAGCTTCTGCTGCATGAGACTGGCGCTGTCATCTTCGATGCCGCTGCTGAGAGAAGGAGAAACATCGTAAGGAATCAGAGATTTCACATTTCACGAGGCATTTACATTGGATTTTGATTTTCTCTTCTCAAACCAGTAGAGGGCATCACTGCTGTTGCATTAATATAAAGCAATAAAGACCTTTTATCATGTATGATATTTAATCAAAAATAAACTATTCAAGGCGTTACTGTAGTACAGTAGCAGCAGTTTTAAAAAGAAAAATTCAGTAATGGAAAGAGAATTAAAAACATGTAGCTTACATCTCAGTCAAAACCACTAAATGGACTTAAACTTAAATTAAATGACCTTCTGAGACTGTAGCTGTAACGTGGCACCGCTCACTCAGAGGAAAAAACGGAAGAAAGCTAGTTTGTACAGGGAAGAAAGAGAAGGACAAAGCTCCAGCTGAGAGAATGCCTCGCACTCCGGGTCCTCTGGGCGTTTACCCTGGACACCTATCTGAAGGGACTGGGTCCATGTTGCTTAGCTACATGGAGGAGAGAAAAGGGCAACAGCAGGAGTCTGTACTGTCAGCGTCTGAGTCAGAGACCTACACTACGTCTCTCCTGTCTTCCTCTGTGTGCAGGGTCACCGACTCCATTTCTCATATCTTTCATCTTTCCCAGTCAAGTAAATCTTTAAGTAGAACATGTTCTGCTTGGCAAGAATGTTTTTTTGATAGGAGGGGATTAAGGGTAGGAAGAGAAGAGTTATCGCCCCCATTAAGTAAGCTCATCGAATGTTTGACTCATTCCTCCGTCTCTCTCAAGTCGCTCTCGCATCCTCTCCAAAGGTCTAGTGTGTATAGGTGACGACACACACGCTTCTTAAGGATCTCAAGCCTGATGCTCGCTGACGTGACACATCACAGCTCATCTCCGGAGGACAGTAGGTGAATGGCAAAAGGTGTCGAGTGCCGGAAACTCATTTGTGCCTTAATAAGCCCGTTCCACTCTAATTGAGAACACTGAACATAATCAAGTGCTGAGGACCAGAGGAAGTAAGACATTTGGGTGACAAACACACGTGGACACAGAGGAAGCTGTTGATGAGCTCGTTCTACTGTCACACATTCATTTATTTAATCAATTCGGACTCAACACTGAGCCAGTGAGTGTATATGAGAAGTGAACAGTGGGTAAAACCTGTGGATCGCTCGTGATTCACAATGGGGGACAACACATGCAAGCCAGATAAGTCAGCCAATAAAAAGCTGAAAACAACAACACCTCAACAATAGTAATCCATGTTTCCCCTCTGGTAAACTCTGGTATACTGGTAAACAAAGAGATTTACCTGGTGCTGACAGGCGTAATGAGCATCGTGTGAAGTCATTAGCATTGTGTCAACACACAGCAGAAGCTTGAGTGTAACAGGAGCTCATTGAGTTCATGGTGGCAAAGATGCAAATGTGGCATCAGAATATCTGTACTGTGACATATCTGCTTATCCGGCCCAATGGTTACTTGGATAGTATAACTATTTGAGCAAAAATATTAATATTTAATAAAGTAATTGGATGTAGAGATTTTTATATTTTATCAAAATGAATTGTTGTTTCTTTTAAACTATTTAACATGTGCCCACGTGTACCAAAAAGTAGAAAAATAACGAGTAACAATAAAATTATGTTTATCTATTCTCTACTCAATTGTATCACTGCAGGATCAACATCTGGCAAAAGGGTCAGCTGATGAAAACTAGCCTCTCAGCTAACTCAGGTGCATTTATATTCGTATATGACCATTCTTAGTCATCTGGTACCAGTGTCTCATATCAATACTTGTAAATCCTCCTTTGAGGATCCTCACTGCTGACATTGGCACACGGATGGGAGAGGTCATTACGGCGTGTTGTGTGGTTTGTAGAGGCTCCAGACTTTAAGTTAGGAAACTACGTACAGGGAGGCCAGAGAGACTTACTAACTGTTTGTCTAAAACTAATGTGAATATCGTACAATCACGCCAAGGCATAAATAACTCTGATTAAAATGTTTACTAAGATTTCCCACTGAGCTGTGCCATTAATATGACTGTTTCCATGGTACAAAGCACAGTCTGGTTAATAACCTCTATATTATGTTACATTATGGGATGTTGACTGATGTTTTCTACCTCCAACACAATCTCTCTGTTGTAATGATACTGTTCACTCCTGAGCCAGGGATGTTTTACCAGATAAAAACCTGCCACTTGATGAAGCACATTAAGATTGTTTCCAGACAAAAGAGGAATCAAAACTAGTGACTCATCTTATCAGTGAAAAGGAAATAGAAAATATGAAAAGATTAATTTGGTATTTGCGTCATGGATATTTTTTGAAGATCTTCCCTTGTACTCTAGATAAATACAACAGGTAATTGTAACTATTTACATGACATTTTATAACCTTAAGACCATACTAATTGACCATGCACCAAAATTGCTGGTCAATTAATGATGATCTGTAATTTGAAAAACAGAGTTTGAATCCATGCTTAAGTCTGTCGGTAATCTTCGAGTAATTCAACTCACAGGTGTAACAAGAGATGCTTGTTGTGTGAGTGTGTGTTGTGGGGTGTGTGTGTGTTGCCGTTTACCTTGTTGTTGCGTTTGAGGAGAAGCTGGCAGAGCTGGAGGGTCTGGAACATTTGGCAATTTGGCCCCAAGCACCGGACATGTCGGAAATAAGAGAGTGACACAAATTAACAAGGTCAAAAGATGTATGGGATATTAAATCAAATCGACAAATCCAAAATCCTATATGGGTTTATTAATTTGTTAATTGACTACAAGCAGAGGCTTTAATTTAGTGGACAGTTATTGATAATGAAGTCAGAGGATAATTGTTGAGCAGGTGTCGGGTAAAATGAAAGACACGATCCCTCAGAGTTTATCATTAAGACGTCAATCTGCTGGGCGTCAAGACAATCCCCCCCGATACACACACACACACACACACTTGGTGCCTCATCACAGCTGTGAGTGATCAATGTTTCATCAGTTCGTCACAGCTTGGGTGACAAGAGAGGGACACGCCACTGTTGTCCCTTCCTTGAGTGTCAGACCAAGGTAACCATGGAGATTCCGGCTCCGTCAACAGCTCGCCTCCACCGGCATTGATTAAAAACCTGCATCCAGTTCAGTACAGCTCCATCGTAACTGGACGCCTTAGCACTGTGCTGTAAAGATTTACTGAGTGACAGAGGAGGAGGCGGCTGTACCAAGGCGTGTAATTGTTTTTCTGCTCCACATCTAAATACAAATACTCAGGACTAATATGATTTTAATGCACCATTGGTTCAGAGGGACAAGTTGATCAGTGACTTATTTCCAGAAGACAATATCAAAGCTATTTAAAAAAAAATCCGCATGGCATTAACCAGAGGGATCTTATAATTGGAATAGAGTCCAATTTGTCTGTTGTCAATTTTAATTAAAAGCCTTCCACTTTGCCACTTCAAAAAGAAAATTTGAAAGTTGAATGAAAGTTGAATTAATTCCTGCCACAGGCTATTCCAACTTGGAGAGCATGCAGGATTAAATGAGAGCTGATAAGATGAAATGCTTCACTGCCTGTGGCTGAGAGCACAGTGAGCACAAAGAGAAATGATACCAAATTATACCCAAATTACATGCATGAAAGGAGGACGGGTACAGTGTAGCTCTGTGGACAGGCAGTCTCTGGTGGCTCGTGTTGTGTATGGCACACATAGGGCGGTAAATTGTTTGTTTGCAATTGAGTGAGCATATAAGTGCGTTTACCACTGAGCAGCATCTGCAGCTATAACGATAGTTTATGGTCAGGGAGCGCAGGTTTTGCTGTATGTCTCTGTTCAGACACTGTGGTACAAAACCTGATAACTTCACCATGACAACACTTTCACTGTGAGGCTAAAGCGTAAATAATTATGCCGCTGCTCCTTCAAAACCTCTGGATTTTACTGTGAAGCCGCTTCAAGAGGTCTGGAGCAAGGATCTGATGATGTTGTGTCTTAATCTGTTTCCTCAGCATCACTGTGTCCTCCCACATGCTAGTCAAAGACAATTAGATGCTTCAGGAAAACATAAAGTGGTTGATTTACAAATGCAATGATTTCAGGATGATAAAAGCAGACAAAGACGTCAACTTGGAAAGACGTGAAGATTCAAGCTTTTGGGGATGAGCTCCGATACCGGTGTCAATCTGCTGTAATCAAAAAAACTGTGCTTTCCACAACATTAAATTATAAATCATGTCCTGCCTCCTGTGTGCTCTACCTAGGCGCCACTCCTCACATGAATGTTTCCTGTGAACGCGTCATATGTGAACCAATTTTCCGGATATTTCTTAAAGTACTTCTCCAAAAACAGTACAAGAGTAGTAGTGATACTGTGATTACAAAAGCATCTAGACATCACGGAGCCTCGACAAAGAGACGCATTTAACAGTCAGACATAAATTCAGCTGTTTTAGAAATCAGTGGCATCTAGTTACGCATGTTTTAAGTGTTGTGAGTGTGCCACTTAAAACGGCATATAAAAAACAAGTTGGAGTAGACACACGCACGAATCGTCTCGACTCTGGTTACAGCGCACACGGTCACAGCCTGATACTCTGAATAAGTAAAGACGTGGTTGGCGGAAACATGAGCAAGAGGCACATCTTTGACTGCAGGTCGACCATCCAGCTGGGAATTCTAGCAGTGTGACTGGAAGAAACATTAAAACAGCTCTAACCCACCGTCCTGGCAGAGGCTGCTCTGCAATTCTAAACCCTGAAATACAGCTTGGACGACTGAAGCCAAAATCTGTGTCTGTGTTGATGAATGAGTCCAACTCGAACAAACAAACTGTAAGTCTTCCGAGGGCAACAGCAGAGTGGCTGTTTTCTAGTGCAAAGATCATAAACGTGCATGTGTGGAGCTACCTGTATGACCAGCGACTGTAGACAGGCTGAGATCCCTCATTCTTTAAAGTGTCCATGGATGCGGCTGCAGGAATTTATAGTCCTGGGCTTCTCCTATCTACCCTGTTGCAAAAATATTCATTTACACTGGAGCTCAGAGTTACTGTGCAATCGTGCCCCAGCGGTAAGCCCTGCAGGCACCAAGAGCTCTGCTGTTATGTCACTGCGAAAGAGTAGCTGTGTCCCACCCAGGGGAGTAACATCTCCCAGTGTTGAGGCAGACTGAGGTTGGGAGGGTTGGAGCTGTTGTTACCATGACTTCACACTTCAGGCAATGCACAGGGATTCAGCTGGGGATAGGTATGACAGTGACCGGCTTAAATCCTGACATATCACCTCATCAACATTAACAGAGCAAAGTGTGAATGTTCGACGAACTTCACCAAAGTTATATGAACCGACAGGACAGGTAGCAGCAGGGGGCAGGCGGGAAAATCTCTGGAAAATGTCTTACTGTTTGACATAAAGCTGGAAGTATTTCTAAAAATATCTGTCACATTAACAGCTGTCACCAAAGTTCCTGTATTTCTCTGCTTTCCACAACTTTCAGAATCACTCATTTCCTCTGACTCATAAAAGGAAGACACTGCTTGTTGCCCTGTCTGGCATCTCGGTTACACATACAATAGCGGGAATTTATTAATCTTTAAATAACCCAAATGTCCCCTTGATATCACTACGTCGCTCGGTATTGTCTGTCAGCATGCAAGTAAAATATTCCAGTCATCATTCCCCACAATATGCCTATAGATCACCCTGTCTAAAAACAGACAGTGTGGGGGACTTCATCTAGTTGCTAGGAGACCAGAGCCTCCCAATCCTGTGTTGTTTTTTTTCCTGTGCTTATTTGCAAGAGCAGGGGAAAGAAAGCACAGAGAAAAATGATGAGCGTGTTTGTGTTTGTTTGTCCTGAGAGACGGTGGGATAATGACAAATATGTCAATGGATGATGAGCAGGGGAGCCATTCACCAGAGGGAGTAATTACTGAGCTCAAAACAAATGATGGAAATGTGCTACAAGAGCTGGTAATAATACTATTTCTCTTGGGGACCACAAGGGGAGACACATGACGCTCCTACAATGATGCTCTATCTTGTTAAGGTGGATAAGAAAGGAAAGCTGCTGTTCGTTAAATGTTTGGCAGATGGAGTCTTCTTCGGCTGAAAGCAGCTACTTAACATGATGCTAGAAACTCTACCTCGTCCTTGACATACAGCAAAAACTGTACAAAATGTTTGTAGGGCTGAATTATTCAAGTGAGTTTCTTTGGAAATACCAGAAATGTTTCATCTTCAGGGCCAGCTGGGCCGTGTGTGTTTGGAATCCACGGGACAACCACAGTAAATCACAACTCAACCACAAACTATGCTTGAGGCTGCAGAGGTCAGCCGCTAACCTTGGGGAGAATTTTCTTCAATTGACTTGATTTATAAGGATGGTGAAACACTGTTCATACAAGATGACTCGCTGATTTTAAATGTCATACCAATTCCTTTTCGGGAGGCCTGCACCACATGTAGATTAGCCAAACCCTGGTTGGTCAACTACATGTTCCAACTGTGCTCACAATTCCTGCAAAACCCCTGATATATATATATTGGTGGGGGAAGCTTATTCATAGCCTTTCTTTACTTGTTCAACAATATACTCATACTGTTATCATGATGTGTGGCAGACTACACAGCAAGCCTGCAGTGTTGGAACAGTGCAACAGAAAGGAGGAGACACATTTATCAGCCTCCCACTTTCAACACTACACTCATGTTGGGAGTCTTTGCAACTTTACACTTGTGATGCTGTTATGAAAACTGTTGCTCCTCAGATGTGTCAGCCAGAGACCGCCAGTCACCAGTTCAATTCAAAGGGAGGAATTATTACGAAAGTTCTCGTTCTTTGGGAAATTTTCCAGTGACGCACTCTGACAAGGAGTAATCATAAGACACATAAAGACTGAGATTAATGCAATTGTGAGAGATGAATTAAAAGGAGTAGAGAAGAGTACCTCATTCAACCGCCTTTCAAGACTGATCATTACAAAACGCTGCGACAGACATCTGTGAACCAACACAAACTGTGTACATCACAGCTGGTGTGCTGATCAGGAATGAGACCATGGCTGTGTCTCACATTACTCAACCGACACAGTAACAAGGCCAAGACTTTTCCTTGGGTAAGATCGCAAAGCTTGTGAGACATCTGGGGAAAACATAAATATGGTGGTAGCTATGCAAAGTTGTTTTTTATCTAATAATCCTGGATAAAGCAAGAAACATACTGATTTGTGAGGCCATTTGTAAAGAAAATAGCTTTTCCTCACCACTATGATGTTATAAACAATACTTTGGATTACATGTCTGATAAAATCAAATAATCAGACTGCAACTGTAACAGGAAAAGGTGGGAGCTACTCTGATTTCTATCTCCCTGCCAAATGAAAGCAGACCTCTGCTCCAGTGTTTGAAATTGCGCAGCTTCCATCGTGCACACACAGAAGCATATACGACCCTTTCTGTCCAACACCTGTTTGTGTGACCTGTCGAGTATATGTCAGGGGAAAGCTGCAGGAAGCACTCTGAAGGCCGACGCTGAGGCAAACTCTGTGTTGAGTGTGGCTATACTAGCTTTTGCTAAATGTTGTACATTGTACCTCAAACGTGACGGTATACTTTGCCAAAATGTGTACAAAAGATGCAAAAAGATGATAATTAAAACGACTAAATATAGGACTATAACAAACATTACGAGACGGACAACGCACGCACACCCTCACCTAACTCCCCATCATAGCTGACTGTATCTGGGAGTGATCACGCACCTTACATACATACTCAACAGGAAAAGAGGGGGGGGGAAAACCAAACAAAACCACAAATATACATAAGTACACAAATACACACTGGGGTTAATCGGAAGGCAACTGCTCCAAACCGTGAAGCAAACAAAATTCTCCCTTGAGCCGCTCAGTGAATATTTTATTATTTCAATTTTGAGGATATCTTTGAGGCATTGGGATATAACAGGAGTCTTGGCAGTAAGAGCCTCATACCACTGGCTATGACAGATGTGACTGCAACTATTGAAGTTAAGTAAAAGGGACATACTTTAAATTCCTGTAGGTATGAAGCTCTGGGCATAGCTCCATCCCCAGCTCCTGCTCCCATTTAGTTCTGGCTTTAGTAGTACCACTATCTTTAAATAGCATGTGGTGAGTTATAGATTTTTTAAATGAATGGACTGTGGTTTGGAATTAAAGAAAGCAGATGGACCCATGGTTGTTTTGGGGGGAAGAGATGGAAAGCTGGGGACATAGGTGGTGGCGTTACCCCGGCTTGTTGAAAGTTGAAGATGAGATGAGATGGAGGTGGCTCAAATAAGAGAAGTAAGAAAAACTAAAGAAAACCCCATCCAAATATGAAGCAGGGAACAAAGTTGATCAGAGCAATTAAGTGTTTTTTATGTAGAGAAAAAACAAAGTCTATTAAAGCTCTGACTGTATATTCCCACTCACTGAACGCAAACACGACTGAACAGTTGATATCTCCCATAATCCTCGGCTTCCTGAACCAGAAGAGCTGCCACCGTAACAAATAAACCAAACTCTGTTTAGAATTCTTCATATTCTAAGAAGTTACCTCGTTGAATATTGGAGATAAACACTGTTTTAAAATGGCTTTTTAACCAATCTACAGCACAGCATTACTCTGGAACTTTTTGGTCTTGATTCTGGTAATTTGTGCTGCGACATTAGAGACGTTTTCAGACATGAATGTCCACACAATTAGGTGCAGACATTTTCAAGAGTTTGCCTTTCACACAAAACACATTAGGAGGTTGTCTGATTTAGAAGAGTACGAAAAAACATGATTCCACTGCAGGATTCTTGTGTTTTAACACGTTCTTTGTCTTTCCAAGTTGACATTGCTGGCGTCTTCTACGTGTATGGCACCTCTTTTTCATCCTTAGATATTTGTATTCAATTCGTTTTTTCAGTTTTGTGTCTGTCAACGCACCCACTCGCTCACTCACTCGCTCGCTGTGAGTTTCTGGATAGTATCCAGCTGCCGACTCACATGGGCTCAGTTACAGATTCTCCAGAATTTTTACCAAGGGGTTGCAGAAAGAACTCAGGAGTTCAGTGCATGTCTGAGAGCAGCTTCAGTCAATTACGCTCTTCTTGCAGGAAATCACACCCCCTCACCAAAGTTACATTAAGCAAGAGTAGACTTCAGGGCAAGGAGTGGGAATTAAAGAGGAAACACTCTCCATATTCCAAGTCAGTGGGCCATGAAACTCGTTTTTTTGCTTCCTGGAAGGTAACAAAATTTGCATAGTGTTGATTTAAGATTTAGAAACAGTTGCCAGATTTTGTGTAACTTTTAAATAACCGACTGGTTTATTTCCTAGTTAATGTATATGTCTACGGCCGTATGGCTCATTCGGGTGGTGTAACAACCATACAGGAATGCTTTGACACGGCACAGACAGACGCTACAGACTGACGTGCTCAAACATGACGTGCAAATCTTGTTGTGTTTCTTCCTGTTTGTTTTGCATCTCACTCACTGAATTCAAACACAAGGCTGCACCGTGGGAGCAACTGCACAAGCACCGGTGATGCAAATCGTTTAATGAAACAGTGACGTGGTGTTGTCTAGTCATTTAAAAGGTAGATAGATAGATAGATAGATAGATAGATAGATAGATAGATGGACAGATGGACAGATGGACAGATAGATGGACAGATACCTCAAAGCTGTCACTGTAAAGAAGTATGTGCTAATGGAGATATTGACAATACAATACTTTAAGTATAAGGAGATGGAAAGACACAAGTAACCCAGGCAGAGTATTGAAGCCAATTATAATTTAAAGATAAATACCGGAAACTATACAAAGTTGTGCATTGGACCAACATAGCCTGTAAAATTAATGTTGCAGCAGATGTAAGTGTATTTAAAAAGAAGGTGAAAACAGTGCACGAATAAAGCTTTAAAATATAAAACTACAGATATAAATAGAAAATGTCATATATTTGCATGTATACTAATTCCAGTGAAGTCAATAGGTAAGGACATTGCTCGCGACGCATTGCTTGTAATGACAAAGACTACAGATGCTAAATAAACATGGGTGGTCTTGTACAGAATTGCACAACACGGTGTTGCCCACTGTTGTTGCGTTCCTCAACTCCCACAGGTTCGAGGACACGTACATTTAGCCCCCTGGTTACGTGTGCTAGCTTTTCGTGGTCCCAGCTGAATGTTTATTCTCCAGTGTGGGGCTATTTACCCCCACGAGTATGGCAGCAATGTCTACGGGCGTTAGCTCCTCCGCTGAGCTCGGCGTCCAGGGACCGACACTCATCGTCGAGCCGAGAAACCCGCTCCTCACGCGGCCGCTGTCATTTGTTTTTTTCCTCCCCGCCAGCTGGGGGAACGCAGGAGCTAGCTTGTTACCGTTAGGAGCAGCTAGCGTTAGCCGCCTGGACGCAGCGGAGCTCGGGAGAAAGTTGCGGGGCGAGAGTTTAAGTTTCTCGGTGGGGGGGTGGGGGGGAGAGAGAAGAAAAACAACAGACGGAAGAGCCGCAACTCACGCAACAGTTTGACGAGCTGAACAGCCGCGACGGGAGAGTAACGTGTTTTTAATTGTATTTATTTACCTTATGCTGTAGTAACTCATGTTCGTCCGCGGTTGCTAAGGAAGATCCTCGTGCGGCGGTTCACGGTCTGCGGAGAACTGATGTTACTGCGGTCCTTAGTTACCGAACACACCAAGAAGCCGCGCTGCTATTGGTCAAGCCGCGATCTTAGGCGGACGCTGATTGGAGGATGTGTCCGAGCGGAGGAGGAGAGTGTATGATGAAAAGGATGAAATATTATATTCTTTTATTATATATATCTACTCTATATATATATATATATAGGACCTCCATTAGGCCATCACAACAAAAATATCAGATTTCTGAAAGCATGACAGAAATGTTTTGCCTAAAGTATTTTATTCATCAGTGTGTTTTGCTTTTACGTTTCATTTTTACACGCATAACAGCTACCTGCCCCCGCCCCCCTTACCTACACTGCTCGTCTTCCTTTGCACACATATATTTATTACACATCTCTTTTGTTGTAATACATGATGTTTAGAGTTACATGGCATTGCATCAAAAACAATGATCAAATTGTCCGTCCGCAGCATTTGCTTTTATCACACCTATGATTTCATGTCATTGAGAAAAATATGGTGATGTGATGTCAGTTATAGATCATGTAGGCACAGCCCGGATCAATATATAGTTATTTCAATGCAGAAGTATTTACATAACAAGAAATAGGGTTTTTTCTGCCAGAGGTTGCAATTTGAAAACAAGACTTGCCTTTGATTTGCAACATTATCTGAAAACCCAGTATGAGTGGAATCTTTGTAAACATATTCTCAGAAATGGATATTGCAGTAATTAGACCTATAATCTGATTTATTCAGTATTCGATTCGACTCTTATACAGACAGGATGGGTGAGGCAGTTATATCATTACCTCCTTGGCTTGTCATTGAATTGAATCAAAATAAACAGTAAACAGTCAGTAACCTGATGTGTGACAATCAGAAGCAGAAGCTCAATTCAGTTCAGTAAAATGCTTCATAGAGAATTCTGATCACAGAAATTGTCCAGTGAATAACAGCTGTTTCATCTCTGTTGACATTATTGCCTGATTCTTTTCTCACCAAACCTGAACATCAGCTGTGAATGAGCACATCTGAATCAGAGAGAAGACCTCGCGTTTTTAACATCAACATCAGATCCTTCCGCTTCCTCCATGTCACCTTCAACCCATAATCCCTCTCTGGTGTGTCTGCCACCAAAATGTCTGGTGGCTGATTACTTGGCGGTGAACATGATTGAGCCACTAGCATGTGTAAGGAGGGGGAAGAGGGACTGCTCCCCTCTTGTATTAGTGTCGGAGTGTCCACATCTGGTGGTGGACCGACACTGCTAAACTCATGGGAGTCAGGTGTTAAAGTATTTGCTGGAATTCTGCATTTCTCCCCTCGAATAGATGAGGCTTCAGCTTGGTCAACACATCTGCTGGAGGATGCAGCACTGTCAGAAAATCTCTCCACCTTCTTTTTCCTAATTGAGGCCAACTGTCTCTTTGGCGTCTGTACGTGCTGTGCATTTGAAACCGCCTTTTTGATTCGGCATGATCTGTGTGGCTGATTTCCCTCATCAGGCACAGCAGCCGAATCTGTGGCTTTCTTTGCACGTGTGCTCTTCGGTTGATGGTCTCTTGACCTCGTCTGGAACGATAATGAGGGGAATTTGCACACACTGCTTTTCCTGGACAGCTGACTGCAACGGTCAAGGATGCTCGTGGTAGACTGACATTTCCTCCTCCCTCTTCTTGCTGGAGGTGCAGCCACGAGTGATGGGTCAAATTGTGGGTTTACCTGAAAGATTGACAGTCATATAATATTCATATTAAGCTGATGAAATAGCTGCACAGGAAGCTCACATCAACGCACAACTTACCCACGAATTAAGAGTGGAGCTGCTCTGTGCTCGAGTCTCTGTGAAGAACTCTTTGGGTTCAAGAGCTGCTCGCACATCCGGCACATTTTGGAGTCTGGCTCCTTTCAGTGGTCGCTCCAGAAACAGCAATGGAGGCTTCCCTGTGTTTGAGGCTTTACGGGGCATCAATAGAAGTCATTCCCGTCCAGCTAAATACATACAAACACCAATAAAACCTCCTTTAAAACATTTAGCAGAGCATCACAACAACGTACATCCACAACCAGCTGTTTTACCCTTGTTACGTTTCCATTCGTAGTTACAGCCCAAATATTAAACGTACCTTTATTTGGTTCCTTGCGTACGACACATGCGTCATTACATGTCATTAACACACATGCATGTTAAAGTTAAATATTCCGTTGTTGTTGTTGTTTAACTCTGAACTTTTTTTGTTTTGCTTTTTCCTCGCGTTACAAATCATTTCCCGGTTGCCGCCATCCTCGTCTCCGATTGGCTGCGTCGCCGTCTCCCGTCGAGCTGCTATTGGTGGAATCTTGTGCTCACGTCATCACAGCGGGCCGGGGCAGCGCCAAAATTCAAAAACGTCTCCGGGCTTCAGACGACGTCATGTAAATACAAGAAGGAATTTTTTTTTTTATTGATATCATGAAATATTTGGATTATTTGACTCCACGCTGAATGAAAACACGGGTTTTAATCCCCAGCAGCAGCAGCGCAGGTCGAGCGGAAGAGCCCGGAACATCGCAGTAATGTGAAGGTTCGTCACAATAGCGCAGGGGCGACTAGCCTCCTTGCTAACGGTGGCTAACCCTTAGCCTCCCCTGTCACATTTAGCCCAGAGAAAGATGTAATGTCGGATAACTCGCTGCAGCAGCGTGTAGCCGGAGATTCATTCAGGTTCATAGAGACAAGAGAAGTCGTTTTGAGTCATTTAGCTGCACGACGTGTCGCCATTGTTCCACCGATTCACCTCCTGTTGAATTCAACCTCCGCAACGTGCTGTTTTAACGTTTCCACCACTTCCGACTCACGTGTACATCGTAAAACAGACATTTTGTGATGTTTTATCAACAATTATACGCAACTGTGTGATTCGGCGTTGTTTACCTAAATAATACATCACTTATTGTGATTTAAAAAGTACTTATTTAGGATCGCACCGCCCCTCGTAGCCGATACAAAGCAGCTGCACAAACCGACCTCAGATCGGAGGCTGTGTGTCGGTTCCTTTGTTATCCTCGTGTTTTAATTAAATTTGAGTTATTTGCAGTAAACGTTACACAGAACACGTCACATAACGTCTGTTGTTCTGGATCAACTGATTTATGCAAACAGACAGTTAGTTAGTGCAGAGCTGAGAAGCTGAAACACTGAAATCTCATCTCCCGGTTTATTTGAACCTTTATTATTATTTTAATATTGATTATTACCAGTGAGGATTGATTTTCTTTGTTTTCTAAATCAATCAGCGAAAGGAGCAAAGGTTTGAAACCAGGCTAACAGACAGCTAGCAAGTAGCTTTGCACCGATTTCACCACTTTATTTAGCATATTTAATATGACAAGCACAGACTCAAAGCTAAAACGTAGAATAAAAACAAATGAGACACAAACCATTATAGTAAAAATGGAGAATTCAATATACAACGTCATTAATTTTACAAATATATTGATTCAGCATCAGATTAAATGGAGGGGTAAACCATAACCACTCACTAGTTTAAAGTTTGCGTGGATAAACGGTTTATAATCAGATTTTAAAAGCAGACACTGTTGTAGCACACCTTATGTCAAGTAAAGAGTTTATTCTAAGTATTAACAGGACATCTTTACCTCAAATTTCATTTACTGAGAGTTATTGTTAATGTTTAGCCGTCTTTGTAACAATCGTATGTATTTCTGAGTCGACTGTTTTGTGCTTTTGCTTTGTACAGAATTCCAGTAAAGAACAAGCGGCTTTTCAGTGATCTGCTGACCATGAGACGGAGCCCAAGGAGACCCCTGATCCTCAAAAGAAGGAAGCTGCCGTTTCAGCAAAATGACGCGACAACCGCAGCTGGATCGCAAAGCCAGTTGGCTGCGTCCGGCTCAGAAGAATCCACGAAACCGGACGTGACTCGGTGCTTCCCCGATGGGATCCGCATCATGAATCACCCCTCCATGTCTGACACTCAGGTGGTCGTCATTCCCAAGACAGCTGACCTGCAAAGTGTCATCGGGGCCCTCACTGCCAAAGGCAAAGAGTGTGGCGCCCAGGGACCTAACAAGTTCATCCTTCTGAGTGAGAGCGGCAGCTGCAACAATGGATCCTTTTGTCAGGCTGCTGCTGAAGTGGATGGCGTCTCTACGATAAGAGCAGACGGACAACCAGTGAAAGTGGAAACTATGCGCAAGCCCCCTGGCGCTAAACCGCTCACTGGAATTAAATCATGTAAAGACCTAAGATTCTTTTTGCACATTCTTGTTCGTATCTTTTTTGTGTAAGCCCTAATGTTTTTTGTTTCTTTCTTCTCAGTGAACAAGGAGCTGGAGTGTCGCCCTTTAGACGAAAGCCTCACCAACATTCAGTGGCTGGGCAGAATGAGCCCATCTACCCTGGAACCAGCTCCTCCCAAGCAGGTGACCGGCAAAGAGAACCGCGACCAAGATGTACAAGCTCTTCAGGTCAGCTGCTCCTTCTCATTCTCCCACTGGGATTGTTAATGTTGATGTGTAAACAGCTGCTTCTGGGGGAGGAACACTGATCTCAGGCATGTCCCAACAATGTCCCCTAAACCCTGTCCTTTAACCAGTCGGTCACTGAAATGCTACCATTTCTATTCTTCTCTGTTTTAATTCCTTTTTTCTACAGGCACAGGATAAACCAGCCGAGGAAGAAGCTGTTCAACAACCCACGTCAGAGAGGCCACCATACTCCTACATGGCCATGATCCAGTTTGCCATCAACAGTCAAAAGAACAGAAGGATGACACTGAAAGAGATTTACACTTGGATCGAGGAGCACTTCCCTTACTTTAGAGAGGTGGCCAAACCAGGATGGAAGGTATTAATGTATACAATGTATAACTCATGGCCACATATACCACAATACGTGACAAAGTAAACCTCTCATCACAGACTGAAACATGCATTAAAGATTTTTTTTATTCATTATTATAGAATTCCATTCGCCATAACCTCTCTCTGCACGACATGTTCATTCGTGACACGTCCCCGGACGGTAAAGTTTCTTTCTGGACCATCCGGCCCGAGGCGAATCGATGTCTCACTCTGGATCAGGTTTACAGGGTGAGCACAACTTTTCACTGATCCATTGTTTTGCGGATATAAAACTTTGTGTCACTTTTGACTTGTTTTGGATTTCAACTTCTGTATTATCCCCTTCTCCCTTCCCATCCCTCTCCACAGCCGGGTTGTGACCCAATGACTGCTCCTGTCCACGTGCCAATGCTTTTATTTCCCCATCAAGTAAGACTGATTTACTCTTCTTTCAGCTCTCCAGGAACAGTTTTCAGCTTTTCAGTCAGGCAGCAGATGAAGGGACAGAAAAATCAGGAGATCCAAAGAATTCAGCGGCAGCCGCTGATGTGAGGTTTAGGGAAAATAACTTTTTGTTGCAGGAGGCAGATTTCACAGTGATGGACTAGTCTGCTTTCAGTGGACATGCAGACTCAAACATGTATCCAAGTAGGGACAGACATAAGACAAGTTGTTTTCACAGGTTGTCACGAATGTATAGTCAAAAATCCGAGGGCACAGTAATGGTACTAAAGCAATAGAATTGTTTTGTTCTTTTTTTTCCCCACAGCAACAAAAGAAGGTGCTTCCTGATGCAAGAAAGACACAAACTGGCTCTGGTGAGTTAACAGAGAGGAAGGACTTTATTAGAGTTAACTGGGGAGACGGGAGCAGCAGTTTGAAGAAGGCAAATGAACAGAAATATTCACGTTTTTAAAATGTCCTCCTCTGAGTTACTGCTGTCTTCTCTCTGTTCAGAGAGAAAGATGAAACCTCTCCTCCCTCGAACCGACTCGTACTTGGTCCCGATCCAGCTCCCCGTCACCTCCTCCGTCTACCTGCCGTCCTCCTCGGCCCCGTTTCTCCTGTCGTCCTCGCAGCAGAAAAGGAACATTTCACGAGGAACCAAGAGAGTGCGGATAGCCCCTAAGGTAACGTCTCTGCCCTGCACCACAGAGTGATGGATGAATCCAAACAATCTTTAAAGTACTAAATTTGATATATTTTAGCATAGTAGTCATATGGGATCAGCTTTTCAGGCGAAGTAGTGGTTAGTGTGGGTAGATTTTGTATTTATGTGTTGAAACGTGTGTGAATTTGATGGTATGTATGTCTGACAGGTGGAAAAAAGTGATGCTCCAGCTGTGGTTCTGTTTCCTGAGAAGAGCGATGGCTATCAGAGGGAGATAAAGCAGGAGCCAGTATGCGTTCCGATTAAATGCGAGACTCCCAAAGCCCCTCCGAGGAGACAGGCCAGCAGCTCCAGGCGTAAACAGCGTCTGATTCGCTCTGTGCACGAGGAGCCCGTCCTCCTCTGTCCTGACAACACTTTCTTTGACTCTGGCGTCGCCTCCGATGCCTCCATGTTCCACGACATGCAAGACACTACGGTGGACGAGCAGAAGCCTGATCAGCACACCCCCGAACGGGAGTTCTCCTTCAAGACCCCCATAAAGAGTAACAGCCAACTGACCTCCTCCACCCCCAGCAAGCCCCCTTCTAACGCCGCACCCGAGCCCTGGAAGGTGACCCCTGTGGGGAAAGGGCGCCAGGACGTCCTGGATTTCAGCCCCATCCGCACACCGGGGGGTCCCGCCGTCACCCCCCGCCACGACTACAACTCGTTCAGTTTCAGCAGCACCCCATTTAAAGACTGGCCTCTGTTTAACTCCCCCAGAGAGCTGCTCAACTCCGCTCCCTCCAGAGTCACGGAACCATCTGACTCTCCCACCGACGGCCCCCAGAGCAGCTGCTCCAGAGAGCTGCTCCAGGCAGGAGGTGGCACCCCCACTAACCGCTCCATCACAGAGGGTCTCGTCCTGGATACCATGAACGACAGCCTGAGCAAGATACTGGTGGACATTAGCTTCTCCTGTCTGGACGATGACGACCTGGGTATGGCCAACATCAGCTGGTCCGAGTACATTCCACAGTTTAAGTAGCTGGAGGGCAGGAATGTTGTGTATATATTACAGGGCAGTGACTTTTTTTCAAAACACTATGGGATGGATAGCTGGAACAGAAACAGCAAAGCAGGTGCAAACGTACAAGAAATCAGAGATATGAAGACCACAAGCTTTTGGGTAAACAGGAACAAGTCAGTTTATCCGGTTGACAGCAAAATTCAGCACTTCACTTGTATGTATTTATTTTAGCTGATTTGATTTCACTCCATAACAACACTAGTGTAAAACTGAAGAGAAGGAACTCTCCACGCTGGCACCTCTCCTCGAGTTTGATTGGGCTGAAGTTGCAGCTTTAATGTGAAGAGTGCATCCTTCCATTCAGTTGCTGTGGTTGTTCATTTGAATTACCTTCCCTTTGCATCTGCTTTGCTTCCTTCATTTGTTTCTGGCTGCCATTTGTAATCAAAACCTTTTTTACAGAATGATTGACAGGGACGCTTAGTAAGTCCTGTTTCCTCTCCACCGCTGGCTCGCTTTTTTTTTTTGCGTCATTCATTACTCGGTCCTGTTTTCTTTCATCTTCTATCCTTCCTGTTGTGTCCGTCTGTACTTGTGAAGGAATCTAGAGAAGAGAAGTGAGTGTATATGTATGTTGATTTGCACATTTTAATATATATATTTGTAGCTTTTTACATATGTAAATGTGAAGACATTTATATTACTGCTTGATCGGCCAGCGAGGCGTCGGCCTCCTGGACTCAGCTTTTAGACGTTTAGATTGTGATGTAGAAGAGTTGGTAATAAAAAAAACAAACAGCAATAGGATTGTCTCCATATGTTAATTGTAAAAAAAAACATTTAAAACGTGAGACGTCACAGTAATTGTTCCTCAGTTTGTTAGTATCTATCTTCAGGGCACTTTGTATCAGCAAGAGGGATTTTTAAACATTTCACATCTTTTGGAAACGAAATGCTTGATGTGTTGTGTCTGTACAGCACAGCTTCTGTTTCAGTGAGAACACATACTGCCTTTTTTTACATTATCATGTAGCACAGACAGGAAAACAGGGAACATGTCAGAACAGTTTTTTCAGCTTTGGTGGATAGAATGAGAAATGTACTTTTTGTTTTGTTTTAAGATTTCACAAAGTAATCACTGACTAGCGAGTGTGTTGTGTTTACTTCATAAGACTTAAATCGCAGTAACCTGGTGTGTTTGCAGTTGCAGGATCAGAATGTTGTGGCCTCTAGCAAACAGCTTCATGTGCCTTCTTGGTGTTTGTATATGACTGTACAATAAAACTGTTGGTGTTTATACCTGTGGAGGTTTTCAATCATCCAGATCATCGTGTCTTCAGGAGTTGGACAAGTGGACGGTGGCCACTGGACTTGCTTGTACTTACATTATACATATTTAAAAAGCTAATTTACAAGAAAGTCTTAAAAATTTAAAGCAGCGGAGGGGTGATACCAATCACAGCCAGGCAATGCTACCTTTTCAAATATAGAAATGCCATTTCATTGTGATATATTATCAATATTTTCCACAGAAGATCACAAATGTTAGTCTTAATACACTGTAGGTCACGTCTAATCTCTCTAAAGTAGTAAAACTCCTTCATTTCAGCTTATATTACTAATGATGAGGAATAGGTGAACATCAAATACATTTTTCTAAAAGATGGTTTCTTTCATTTTAGTTAGTTCTCATCACATGGCAGCGATATTTTGGCTTCATTTCTGGACGGTGGGAGGAAGTGGAGCTGGTCGTCCATCTTTAAATACAGACTATTCTCTAGCCCTATTCTTTGTAGACATATCTTCACCTATGACGATCAGCTCCGAAAGGAAAGTTAATCATCTGCAGATACACTCACACACACGTGAACACGGGTATGAAAACACTGCCCATCTTGTGTGGCTGTGCCGGGTAAACAAGAAATGTTCCAGGCATTTGTTAAGGTGGTTTTCAGGAAGTCTGCCAGTAGGGGGCGTGATGTCCTCATCCTCAGTATGTCTGGATTTCCTGTTGAGCCACTTCCAGAAGGATCTGCATCTGCTTGCTGCAGAAATCTGTGGATGCAGAAGAGAGAGAATCCGACTTATGCAAAAGCTGAGACGGCTTTTCATAGCTGCCGTTCTAATTTCTGGTCTAAATCCAACAGGCTCCAGTCTGGCAGCTCCGAGCTCGAGGTTAAAACAATGGCCTATTGTATCGCCTGAGCTAGGTTTAGTGCTTCTTTGCATTTGGAGGATATTTCTGTTTGTATTTCGTCTTTAACAGAAGAAAAAAAACTTGTAAACTTGTCAATAATGAACTACAAGCAGCTGATTTCTTTGTTAAGATGAATTTGTGCTTCTAAATTAAAAAAAAGCCTTTAACTCTTTGCAGTCCTGGGATATTTTGGCTGGTTTTTAATGCTTTTGAACTTGTCCTTAAATAATTCATAAAAATATTCATCATGCCATTATTTGATATCTTTCTTTGCCTCTATTATCAGTCAGTAATTGTTTCATCTCGACACAATATAATATATTGGACCCCAAAAAACGCATTGCTCAAGTATTTTCAAAGTTAAAAACAGTTTGGTTGTAAATGTGAAGATATAATTGTAAAACTGATATAAGTTTTATGTACCTTTGAAATAATTGTGTTAAATAATAAGCTTTAGCAAAATCTTTCATTTCTTTCACATATATTAAAAACTGATAGAATAACATTCATAAAAGTCCCAGCAATGACAAGTTGTCAGATCCTGTGACTCACTGAAGATGCTTCTAAACCTCTTGGGCAGACGGAAGCGGTGGATGGTCACGTAGTAAACTGGGATTCCGGTCAGTGTGAGAAAGCAGCTCCAGCCGGTGTTGAAGGGGTCAGAAAACAGAGACATGCCCACGATGAAGAAACAAGCCACCGTGAAGGTGACTGCGATGACCACGGGCACCTGTGGGTTCGTTGGGAAAAGAGCAGACATGATGACAGTGATCGGTCAGGTCAGGGTACAGAGAGATAAACGGTAAGAAAAAGTTCTGGCGGTCCGGATGATGCACTCGAACCTTGAAGGGTCTCGGGAGGAGAGGGTAGCGGTGGCGATGGATGAGCATCCCCAGGGTTGTCAGGGCGATGAAGAACCAGCGAGAGAAGGAGACGAAGTTGATGAGCTGGTAGATCTCTCCGTTGAATATCATCAACATCGCCAAGGGGTACTGAGGACAGACAAGACTGAGTGTCAGAATAATAACAATAACATTACTACGAATACTACTAATAACATCATTTAAAAAATCAGGGTTTTGACAGACAAGGCAGACACAAGATATTCAGAAGTAAATCACAAAATGTCCCTTTTGCCTGGGGCCCTCAAAGTCCCTTGAAACTCTCCTGTGTGCAGTGCATTGAAATCACTTTACCTGAAACATCACAGCAGGCAAAGGCGTCTTCCTGCGGATGTGAATCATGGAAAAGATCAGCGGCCAGTGGCCCTCCCTGCCTCCCACAAACAGCATCCTGCAGCACAAAGAGCGAGCAGGACTTACAACCAGGTTCTCAGCCCGAACACAAACACACGAATGACAATAACCATCTCATGATTACCTTGGTGATCCAAACAAGCCCCCGTTGAGAGCTCCGAGGCACGACAGGGCCACGAGGACTGGGATCACAGGAGCAATCGCCTGGATGGCGCGGTTGGCAAACGTCTGCAGAGACACAGGAGCAGACAAACAGTCGACAACA
This sequence comes from Hippoglossus stenolepis, assembly GCF_022539355.2. Lineage (NCBI taxonomy): Eukaryota > Metazoa > Chordata > Actinopteri > Pleuronectiformes > Pleuronectidae > Hippoglossus > Hippoglossus stenolepis. The sequence continues at coordinate 14,993,297 of NC_061504.1, forward strand.
ACATACAACAGTTGCTCAGTTTGGTCCAGATTTTGCCGTTTGATATCCGATCACTGACCATGGCCACAGCGTCAGACAGCAGGAGCTCAGCGGGCGTCATCATGGTGTAGTAGGCCACGTTGGTGAGCACGTACAGGATCGTCACTGTCACCATGGAGCTGGTTATGGCCAGCGGGATGTTTCTGAGGAGACACAATTCACACAGAGGACACAGGGATTTTATTACACCACAGAAACACAAACAGATTCTGATTGACAGACTAAAGAGTGAAGGACAAATGCATTGATGCCACTTGAAACTACGAGGTCTGACTGTCCGTGTGGATGGTAACAACTTTATGAACCATAGTGCAAACACATAGCAAACAGCGCTACACACGGATATACAATATGAAGCAACGAAGCAAAACACCAAGTTAGAGATTTCTGTTATTAAGAGACGTGTAAAAATCTTCTTTGGTTGATTATGAAACTGTCGTGACACAAATCAGAATATGGTGGTGGAGATATGGAGGTATGAGAGCACCCTCACTATGCTAATGCTGCATTGCAGTGTTAATATCGAGAAATATGTTGGCTTCTGTTAGTCAGAGGAAGAGAAGACGTATCGTCCATCTTCACAAACAGTCTATGAACCACAGAGAAATGATGTTTGAATGTAAAATACCTGTTTGGGTTAATGACCTCTTCTGTGACACAGTTCAGATAAAACCTGAGGGAGAAAACAGAAAAGTCAGGCTCACAAGCACAGAGTTCAGATTGTTGGTTGTAAAATATGAACCTACCATCCACCATAGGCATATAGGCCGTTATAGAAGGCCAACGGCAGCCTGTCCAATGTTAATGAGTCGACCTCAAACCCGTTCTGGAAGTTCTCTGTGTGTCCTGGAAAGAAAAGAAAGAAAAGTAACTGAGCATCATCGACAACTCGTAAATCCGCCTGTATCCTCAGAGGGAACCATTACGTCCTCTCACCTTTGCCTAATGCGATGAAACCAGGGACGATGATGAGCACCAGAGCAAACATTTTAACGAAGGTCAAGGTGATCTGGGTGCGATAGGCGAGGGTCACACTCCAGCAGTTGACCACCGTGACGAAAGCTGCCGAGACACAAAGACAAACGACTGGTAAAAGAAGAGTTTATATGGATCCTAATCAGAGATCACTCGGAGGCGTATGATGGCATCGTGGGTAGAAGGAGGTCGTATGAAACCACTCACTCACTCCGAGGACGCTGAAAAGTCTGATGAGCCCCATGGGAGGCTCGCACGGCTCAAAGAAGGGCTCCACCACGTAGCGGCCGAACGCCAGCGACACGTAGGCAGCCACGGCCGGTCTGGAGATGGAAAATACGTTTGTTACTAACATCTGCCAAGGAGCTTAGGTTTTAATGTTCGTCTGTTGGTTGCAGAATTATGCAACAACTGTTTAATGGCTTTCTGCAAAACTTTGTGGAAGGATGGGAGATGGACCGAGAAAGAACTCATTTAAGTTTTGGTGTGAATCCAAAAATGACTTTGCATTCAGCACATATGAATAAAGAGATACATAAAACAGACATGGTGTATATGTATGAGTAGACAAGTTGTTTTTAAAGCATTTTCTCTGATTAATAATTCATGTATCTAGCTGAAAAGACATAATATCTATGGTGTGAAATCAGCGTGTGATGCAGCTTGATTGAATTAAACGGGACGCGTTCCACCATCAGTCCAAACTAACCTGACGAATAAGAACTCTATCCAGAGGCGCAGGAAGGCAGGCAGCGGCCCCAGAGTCTCCAGCAGGTAGATGTATTGACCCCCTGACTTTGTGAAACTGGTGCCCAGTTCAGCGAAGCACAAAGCACCTGACGGAACAGACAAGAGGGAACATGTGTCACACGCCGATGAAGACAAATATCTTCTGTAAAGGTGTTTGAGGAGAGTTGGCCGCAACACAAACAGTAACCTGACACAATCACATTCAAACAACACAGGCCTCAGAGGGAAAATACACTGGAACCTATAGGCTCAGTTTAATCATAACATTTTACCCGATACATACGTGTGTTTTATGCACATACATAGATCAGGGAACCCTTTACCCCTGAAGGTCCCTATAGCAACCCCAGTGTTCGGACCCCAGTGTTTGGACCCCAGTGTTTGTTAAAACCCTGCAAACAGTCATGCTCCCCCATTGGCAGAGAGGTTTAGGGTTGTTTAGTTACCGTCTGTTTACTGGAGCTTTTGTTTCTAAGCGAGCTTTCACAGTGGATGGAGGATGTATCAACAGAACTTGATTAAAAACTTGAACTTGATTTGTTCAACTTGGTGCAGATCCGAATAAAAATGCAGATCTAGTGAGTTTAGTGTCCATGTAGTTAATTGATGCATTACAAAATTCAATAAAACCTCATATGCTGCTAACATAACACTATTTATAAGTATAACTGTTTGAAAAGGATCACACAATCATTTTCTTTCAATCATCTCTCAAAACATACTTTTACCAATTTTAACCGTTTCTTTTACTCCTTTTAAATGATGTCGTATTATTTGATCAGCTGTATTTTAATTTGCTACATGAATAAAGTCATAATTGATGTTATCCTCATCAGTATTAAAATACGTGACATGTTTTTACTTCTCTTACCAAACAGTGAGAGGATCCCGCACAGCGCCCACACCAGCAGAGAGAGTCCCACGCTCCCACTGTTCATCAGGACGCCCTTGGGTGCGATGAAGATGCCGCTGCCCACCACCGACCCGATGATTAAGGACACAGCGGGCAGGAGGCCTATCTGTCTGCGGAGGTGCACCACCTCCTCATCTGTCACCTCCTTCTTCCCGTCTCCCTCTGTCTTCTTCTGCGTCGTCTCCATCTCTGCGTGGCTGCAAACTGACAATTTGAACGAGTCTCCTCTGCTCCTCTGCCTGTTTGAACTTCAATTTGAGTTCTGTCCAGATTCAGGTCTTACCTCTGCTTCCCTCTCTCTCTTTCCACCTTTTCCCTCTGTTGCTCTCCCCAAAGCAGCAGCCACCGCTCCTCTATGTCCTGCCAACCCTCTGGACACAAGTCTGAAGTAGTGTGAGGCTGCAGAAGGATGAGGTACCACCTGCCACAACATGCACCCTCTCCCCGACTGTCCCTCTCATTTTCTCCTGCATGTATTTTGCTCCCCTCATTGGCTCTCAGCACCCACCCACCCAACTCGAGGAGGCCAAAGAACGAGCTCCAGCAGCTAAAAGCAGCCGTTTAGAAGCTCGACACGTCCTTATTTGAACTGTTCTTCTTTTCAGTGCATGTGCGCCTGCATTCCTGTGCAGCTTGGGGGAGGCCTTCTCGGGTACAGGGGGGGAAAGAGGGTCAGGGTTTTGAAAGAGGCAGCTGCACAGGCCGCAGGAGGGCGGCTTTTCACCAACAACACACGTTTTCTAAAAGTCTGTAAAGCTCAACTTCTTTGCTATTGAAGTCCTTTATTTCAGCAAACACTGATATTCCAGCCATGATCAAACAGGCCTCCGGATAACAGAGAGTAGAATAACAGAGGAAACTCTAGCAGCTTGTTTTTTCTCATTTACACTTGGCTGACCACTGCATCGATGTCAGTTTCACTTCATCAGCGACTGCGCTGCTCATTAAAATTCCTCCACACACAGAAAATACCAAGATGTGGTTTTGGTAAAGATGTCTGATGTGTGTCTGCAGGTTTTAGATGTGAGCGGACAGTACTGTGGGATGTGATGGCTTCTGCTGTGACTCTGTGCCACATGAGGATGTTTGGGATGCATCATAGCATGTATTTGAATTCACGACTATTTAAATATAGAGAAGCATCCCTTCTTATTCAGTTTGGTGCATATCTCTCATTCCCTCAGTATCTCTTCATCCTTTCCTCTAAATCAATTCCACTAAATTACACACTGTTGTGAAGTTCATGCATCCAGCCTGCACAGTTTTTTTACTATCGGGATGTTGTTCTTCCTTCGGCCAGCAGATAGAGCTCTTTTATTTCACTGTGTTCTCTCTCCACATGTCACCTATTGATGCATTTAGAGCTTATGCCACTTATTCCTGTTTAGCCAGTTCTTACTAACTTATTCCCAGCAGAAAAGAGCGCGATATCAATCCATATAAACTCTGAAATCTATTAAATAACTAGTTGCTAACTTTGGTTTCTTCTTTAATCTGACTAAAGGTAGATGCTGAAATTCTCTCCATGACATCCTGAGCACCGCAGTGTGAAATCCCACTCAGCTCTGAATCTATACCTCCACCTCTCTCTCTCTGGGGGTGAATCTGCCCCCAGCTTCCACACCCACCCCAGGAGACGTGAGCCCAACTCCCCTGCCACTTTTCCACCTGACCTCCCAGGAGTCCTGTCCGGTCGCCTCACTCCCATAGGCTCATCTCACCGGGAGCAGAATACAAAGGGAATAAACCCTGACATCTCCCATGAGCCATTTACCCAGGAGGGTCCCCAAGGCTTTTTCCATTCTGTAAATCAGCTGTTGTCAGAGTGAGGTACACAAAGGCTTTCCAGCACAATGAGGTGTCATTATATTATAATGTGATTTCCCTCAGTACACATGCCAATTAGAAAATGTATAGAAATACCCGTGTTAATCACAGGATTGACTCTCAACAGGTTCTTCAGGTGTACACGATTAAACGTTGACAGAATCTGAACATATGTCTCTGGTTAAAAGAGGAACCTCGGGGAGGAGGAGCCGACGTGACATGAAAACATGTGAGAACCGTCATAATGAAAATAAAACAAAGAGAATAATTCATATTAATTAAATTTCGAACACTCAGATTTACAGGTGATTGCCAAAACATAGGATGTTAAAAATGATTCAAAAATGAGTTTAAAACATTCAGATTTGGACACTAATGCAGACCAAAGCAATCGATAATGGAAAAATACAACAATAAAAGAAAGTTAAGATAAAAAAAAATGTATAATCAACACTATAATTTAAGTAAAACAAAATAGAATAAGATAAATGATAATGATAAAAAGTGAATATCAATAATACACACTTGAATAACACAACACTGTGTGCCTGCAACAACACCGGGGTCAGAAACCCCCTAATGAGGCCCCCAGCCAATAGAACACACTCTGCACTCAGTCTATAATGTTGATAATAATTATGAATAATTTGAAGACATGGAATTAGGTAGTTTAGTATCATGTGTTTCCTGGGGTGGGGGTGGATTGTTGGTTTGGCAGTTTTGCCCAGGGCCCCCCCAAAAAACCCTTGATGCGCTCCTGCTCAGGGTTTAACATTAATCATCTCTCCCCTTATCAAAAATAATCATCAGTTTTCCCTTGTAGAGAAATCGCCCACGGCAACCAGGTATTTGAATGCGTGGAACAAGTCCTGGCGTCTGGTGCATGGGTGTGTGCGCTATAGTCCTGGGAATTAATTAACCCTCACACACACACACACACACACACACACACACACACACACACACACACACACACACACACACACACACACACACACACGTATGTATGTATATCATACATGCATCTACAACACTCGTGAGAATTCAGCTGGAAACGCAAAAAACAAACCTTCCTTTTTCTTTAAAATGTTTTCTATGCAATTACAAATATTTGACTCTCTTTAAAAATTGGCCCCTGGATCCTACGAACATTTTCAAAAGTTGACGATCACCAAGCGCACACACTGAGGAGACACTAGCTTGTTTTAAATGTATAAATACTTGACTGCATTGACCTGTTTTGGGCTTATAGGTCCTCATCATTATTAAAACTTCATCTCTGAAAGTACAGCTTCAAAAAGACGTGATAACAGCACGTACCTTCAGGTCAGGGGTCACAAACCTTTTCCCTTTGAGGGTGATTCTAAATTATTGAACACATATATCTGTATATATCACACTAACCTCTCCAAGGCGACGCCTGGAATTGCTTCTCTTCGGCGAGACGTCTGATGTCAGGTGGTAGTGATGACGATTGCAGCTGTAGTTCCAGGTTTGGATTAGTGGAACCAAGTTTCGGTCGGTTGTGGAATAACAAATCCTCACAGATTGTCCCAAACAAAGATGTTAACTCTTGAATTCCCTTTGGAATCAATGATCTATCGATGGGGGAAGATCTCAGTAGAGCAGAGGCAGGGTGTGGTGTTTAACTTTCAGGTTTTCAGTTTGTTGTGGTCGGGCACATGGCGAATACACAGCTCAACGAGTATGTTCAGTTCCGTTTGTTTATCTGCCACGAAAGGCTTGAGGGAGTTTTGCAAACTCCTCAGCACATAAATCATTTCTGTTACCTCACTTGGCAGATGCTTCTATACAAAGTGAACTATAGCTTTGGATTGTGCAAAGAAGAAAAACTGGACATTTCTTGTGGTGTCTTCTTTGTGTGTTTTTTATTATGCCAAAGAAGTTGTGTTTCCACACCTGGTTTGTTGTTTTGTCTTCTTACTTTAGCAGACCAAGGCAAAAACTACAGGATGGATAACATCCAGACATGAGGGAAGAATGCAGGGAAGAACAAATTTTCATTGATTTTGATGTCTTCCAGAATCTGGAGTGTAAATAGAAACCCCCCCCCCACTGTCCACAGGCCAAGACGCAAGGAATCCAGTTTTAAATAAAAGACGAAAACAAAACATCATCCTCTTCTCGCTCAATGGCTCCCAGAAGGAAAATCTCTTTCTCTCTGTGGCTAATCTCTTTTTCTTTCTTTATCGTCGTCTCTTACAGACACAAAGACTCTGGACAGACACACACAGGGTAAATGAACTTAGAGCTTTGTGTTCTCCATGCCTGGGACTCTTAAATACCACATGTTTGTGAGAAGCAGGCGGCACGGTGGTTCAGTGGTTAGCACTGTCTCTCTTAAAGTTCGAATCCCAGCTTGGCCGGGGTCTCTAATTTACCGTATGATTACGTCTGATTTTACTGTATTTTAGATCGATGTAATTCTTTGTCTTAATTACGTGGCAGTGAAACAAGAAAACAATTTACCATCAACCGTAAGAAATATAGTCAGTGATCATCACAATTAATGAACACAATTAATAAATCACTCTGCTGTGGTCGACGTTTGACTGCAATCATTTGTCGTGAATGTACTTTGCTGTCATGGGCGACATCATAAATTATGGATTTTATTGTCGTCTCTGAACGTTTTCCTGTTTTTTTAAATATCAGCCCATGTCAGCGTCATTACAAGAACCGAAGCATGACACTGTTTAAACATGTAACATCACTCAAAGCTCCGGATAAAGTAAACGTGTATCATCCTGTATTTCCTGTTTTACTTTGAAATGTTACTGAAACTTCCCTGTCCTTTCACTTCCTGGATTCACCTGCACCTGCTCAGTCCTGCCCCTGTACTTCATGTCAGGAAACCCCTTATACAGGCTCATTCACAATGTGGCCTGTAACATTTTAAGTGATGACGCCAACACACGTGACTTAACTTAGCTAGTTTATGACGTTTTATCTAAGTTGTTTACGTTCTTCATGGCTCAGCTGCTTGAGGGACTGAACTTGTGACGTCACCACGATCCAGGCTCCAGTGGACGAGAGGTAATTTGTAAATAATTTACTATTTATTCTCAAAATGGCATCATTGTGACAAACAACTACACAAATTCAGGCTGTTATTAGCACCGAGCTGTGTGTTTAGACTGTAGACAACAAGATGGACGACACGAGCGAAGCTTCTCCATCGCCTCCTAGTGGCTGCCTGCAGTTTAGGTCGTAAACCCAAAATACACGTCAAATAATTTTGTAATGTCTTATTTGTAATGTCAATGTTTGTTGCTTCTTTATTGTGGTTTGCACCACAATGCTATGAATTGTGGGTAATTACCTTTTGGAAAAGTCTGCAGAAATGCCTCCTTTATTTGTATATCAGTTCTCTAAGGTACAATACAATTTAATAAAAATTTAATTCAAAGAAAGATTGAATAAATGTAAATAAAATAAATTTAAATTCACCCAGATATTGAAAAATTGTTTCTTTTTAAGAGATTAAAGAAGAAATTTAAAAGCAGTAACTGCAGGTTAAGTCATTTCAGAGTTTGGGGCCTGAACTGTTACAAGCTTCAGTTTGTGGGATCCAGTTAATAAGGTTTTTATATCCAATGCTTCATATCAGCATGTACAACTGTCAGAAGTCAGTAAATAAATATCTGTTGTGCTGTTTATTGATGAATCGTAAATTACTTCACATTTCAGGGGAAATATGAATCAAATCTCACAGCAAAACTCACAAACTACCATTTTATTATGAGCAGGCATCTGCTGATGAATCTTAGGACCTGTTATTGTTTCGTACGCTTCCCCACTCGTTCGCTATTGTTTTATTTTTCTACTTTTAATTGTTATTGCTTCCTTGTTTCTCCGCGGGACGCAACAACGTGAAATACACTTAAAATAGAGCACATCTCATTTTAGTTTTAGTGCTCGTACGTGCGAAGGAAATGTTCCCACCGTGCATTGTATCCCGTGGATGACTCCTTTTATGAATTTACGAGAGCATTAAAGGAGGAATGAACCCACGGTGTCCATTTCGCTGCGACGTAATAAATTGCTCGTTAAAGCTAATTCTCAATCAGCAGATATTGATTCGGCCTGAATTAAAGTGTAATTACGTCGTGTTACTTCCTGTGTGATTGGGCTGTCGGGGGGGCTCGTCTCTGCTGACGACGTCTAACGCCGCCGGTGCTGAGCCGCGCTGATAAGCCACAGTCGATGGTGTAAACTCGCCGGCTCCGTGTCCGCGTGCGCTGTAAAACACGACAATAAAAAATGGACTCGGTGCCTCGGTGAGCTGTTTGTTGGTGCAGGGGACGGATTAAAATCTGACCACTCATGCACGGTCAAGGCTTCGGTCAGACTTTTAGTAGATTCCATTTCCTTTCGGGTTAATTGGTTTGGTTATTTGAAAATGGGTTGTACCTCTTTTGGTGGACTCATTGTTTCCCGCAATACAAAATGACCTGAGTTGTGTGGGAAAGTGTATTTTCTTGTGTATCCCTCTAAATAGAAGTCCCTATATAGTGAGAAGAGGCTGGTGAATGTGCGGGTGGTTTTGCACACAGTCTACATTTGGAGGAGAAGGGGGGTGGAGCCTGTACAACCACCTACACTAATAGGAAACTGTTTACTGACGTTTTAAATCAAGTGAGAAGTCACTTTCTTATAGACTTCTTTCACAAGGGGGATTCGCCCTCTACTGGTCATTCTAGAGAACACAGTTTTCAGGCACCTACGCATTGGCTTCACTTTTCAGATCTGGAGTTAACGTCAGTTACAGCAATGCAGAGAGGAGAGCATCACTTCCTGTTTTTTTTTTTAGATTCAGTGCACTACATTTCCCAGAGATCACTTGGTCCTGAAGAGTATCTGGAGTCTGTGATTAAAAATGAGAACAGCAGAACATCTAAACCTCTTTAGAAGAGGGTTGGAATTAATATAAAGGTTGAAAAAGCATGTAATTCCGACAATGTTAATTTTCTCTTCCATCTCATATATATATATATATATATATGATCTGTTTCTTCATTTAATCAGGTTGTTCTTTTAGCCGTGACCCGTTTCGTGTCCTTAAAAAGAAATGTTTTTTAAATCCTCTTAAACCCCGGAGCATGATACTTGAATTGTGGAGGTGACTAAGATGGTAAACACCTTTTTTTTCACACTTATCATAAGAATATTTGTAAACATTATTGGTAAAGAATCATGTTCAGGCCTCAGGTTGGATCAGAACTTGCTTGTGTTTGACAAATAACTAAATAAATGATTGACTACTTGTGGGATAATCTGGATGAGCCATAAACCACACATGCCAGAACCCGAGGCTGCTGTTATGTATATCGTGTACAAGCGCAGTATACAGCATTAGTATTTTGTTTCAGGGAGCTGTCAAACATATTGTTTCCCTCCTGTAACGACCATCTTATACGTCATCAATCCAAGAAGCAGCTCACATCACATAAACCTATTTTTAAAATGTCGTACGTGCCTCAGATGCATTAACTTCAGTTTAAGAGTCACCGTGCATTCAACTCGCAGTCTTCAAGATAATTAAGGACCTTTCTGTAAATGTCACGGAAATAACATCAATCTTAAGATGGCAATAAGCTGCCAAAAGCTAAAAATGCACTGAAACGTCTGTTATTGTTAATTAACGTCTCCGTCTGCTGTGTTTGCGAAAAGGAAGAGGGAAGATGTAACCATGGTGATGTTGCTGTGGTTTACTGTCGTCTTGAATAATGCAGTTTAGATCATAAAAGGTTACTTGTGCTTTATGCATACGCAGCAGCTTTGGCCGGAGGCGTCGTGTTTTTTGGTTCGTCTGCATGTTCGATTCCTGTTGAGGTCACTGAACCCCCACAAACCCCATTATTCTGGCCTCTGGACTGTGATATGTGAAGAATGCCCCGGGGGGGGGGAGGTTTCTTCAAATTTCAGCACAAACAGAATCAAGGTGGTCAAAAGTCAAGGTCACCGTCCATGTGATGAAATTCCCTACGTGCATTCCTGATGTATCGAGTTCCCCCCCAAGAGTCAGAGAACTCTCTAACGACAGAGTAGTTCGTTCTCTCCTCTTAAACCCAATTAAAACTCCTCGTGAGAAAAGCAGATTTAATATTTCGAAAAGGAAACAAATCATACGTAGTCACCTGAGTAAATCCACAATGTTGTAACTCATTACAGAAAAAACTGTGGAGTTGGATTCTGCTCATACTCAGGTTGACGACTTGTTGTTATTTTAAAAGGTTTAAATGCTCCTAATTGCTGCAGCTCCTCTTTTAAGTCCCTGTCTGAAACACTGAACCCCCTTGATAAAGCCCTCTCTGCTCTGATTGGCCAGGGGGCGTGCCTGACTAATTGCGTGTATTATGCAAATGTTGGGGAATTCGGTTATCACACGATGCTGCGATTCTGCACCGCTGCATCTCGGAAGTTCGCCGAGCTCTCGTTGTTTACATCTCCCTCCTCACGCGGACGTCCTCACATCGCCAACGGACTGCTTGTTTGAAACCCGGCCGACAGGGTCATTGATTGTGGCGTTTTATTACCAGAGGGGGGCGTGTTCATCTCATCTCTGTGTGCTCAATCAATGTAAATCCGTCCGGGCGGGGAATTTACGCCCCACATGATGAAGTGCTCCGCTTTACTGCGCCGCATTAATTTGACGGAGCTGTGATGTCGTCTACTAGAATGATAAGTGAGGCATAATTCATTCAGTACGACATCGTTCGTCCACTTCTCTCAGGGTCTGCGTTCAGCTTTGCAAAGCACACACATCCCATAACCTCCATTTTTAACACTATTTATCCTCTTCATCCGTCCGCACACTTGTTGAATTTGTCTCCGTCCTGCACGGGGGGGACAGTTCTTCAGACCCACAGAGCCGAGCCAGTGTTCTCCGCTCCAGAACACGCCAGCAGACCCAATGCTTCAGCTGAGAACCAGTTGCTAGGAGACGCCTCCCTCGCTGCCCGGTGGATGTATGGGTCGTTTGGATTGGAGCTGGAGAGCGAGATAGTTTTATGGTTCTTACTTATATTCGAAATTATCATTTTATTAACATATAAAACCACAGCAGACATATTGTCTCTGTCTCACACTTGTTAGCAATGCCCTCTCAGTTTTTTTGCAAAACATGCACCTACATTTACTATTATATATATATATATATATAGATATATAGATATAGACCCTCTTCTACATTGGCTTTGTAAAATAATTCTGTTACAACCAAAACAACATTTATTGTTTTTGGGGAGAAGATCCAAAAAGAGAGAAATCACCGGCCTCACAGCAGCAGCAGAAGTGAGGGTGAACATCTGGAGCCGAATCCATCGTTGTGACAGATGTTTGTTATTTTTCGCTGCCGCGTTTGGAAGCTTGATCCGTCAGCAGCTGTGCAGGAGGCGAGGACCCAAACGCACCGAGAGAAAATTCACCTTTATTAACATAAGCTGCACATCAACCTCACCGAGCCCGGTTTGTACGGCTGCTACCTTATAATACATGAAGAAAATGGTGGCCACGAAATCGCCTGAAACTCGAGGTCGAGAGGCAAAAGTACAACAGTTGCTCAGAGACGCACGCTTAGGGCCTTTCTAGTTTCTTTCGAGGACAGACTCCTCTTGCGGCAATTCGTCTACTATTTCTCCCAAAGCTAAACAATAAAAAGAAATATCCATCACGTTGTCCGGAATCTTTTCTGAACACAAAGAGGACTTTGTTACAGCTGTTTGGCAAAAGGGAGAAATATCTGAAGGGGGGGGGGAGCAAATAGTCATGTCTACTTTTCTTAATCAGCTCCCTTCACCTCATTTGAACCTCACACACACACACACACACACACACACACACACACACACACACTCCTCCAGTCAGAAGATGTTAACAGTGTTACAATCTTCCCTGAAGTCAGTTTAGTGCATATGGGAAGTAGGAGGAGATGCATTAGTGTGTGTGTGGGCTGCTGCTGTCGTGTGTGTGTCCTCTTGATTCAATCTCACCCTAACACGCGGGTGCACACTTCCCTTTTTTTGGCTCTCAGGTAATTTATCTGATTCTGTATGAGGCAAAATTAAGTGTTTTTAAACTCGTTATATTTCTATGGTTCAGATTAAATGGCATGCAACCGCTTGTTAGAGCGAAAAAAACAAGACAATCAACGGATCTTTGAACAGGATGTGATTGTCCAGGTCGCACACGTCTCCACCCTGTTCCCTCTGCAGCCCCTTATCTCGTTCACATCAACAGACACAGGTTGAATCATCTTTTATTTGGACAAGACACGGCCGAGACTGTTTATGAAATACGTTCCTGATGTCGAGGCCCGAGCTCATAAAAAGCCAGAGTGCCATTATCTCTCACACACACACACACACACACACACACACACACACACCTCATAACTGAGATTAAATCACAGGCGCTGTGGCGGAGCTCACGGCAACAATTTCACAATTACACTGTTTGCCTCTCCTGCAACACTATCGATTAATCAATGAGACAACGGGGCTGAGACTTCATGTATGTTTGACTCGCGTATTCATAAACCACAATAAAACATAGATTAGTACTGAATTATGAATTACTGCTGCTATGATCCATATTCTACTTTAAATATTGAATAATTAACGGTGTGAGAGGAATCGGCCGTCGTGACAAACCCAGAAAAGGATTCATCAGCTTTGTCTGCAGTTTTCCTTGAGCATCTTTTGCTTCCTCACCCAAGGACGTCGTGTTTTCACTCCTGTCACTTTTGATTTGTTCGTTTATGATTATGCAAAACGGAAGAACCCATTAAATACTTGGCTTAAAGCTCGGGTTGGTAACCCTGGAAAAGATGACGATAGCAGGCTGTGAAAAAATACTACCGACGCATCCCACCCTCCATCGTCCAGAAACGATTTCAACAAATAAGATAATAAGTGTTTCAGAAACAAATTACCAACCCTGGCTTTAAGAGGAATACTTAAGAACCAATTCACAACTCAAACCTGGATGTGAACCAGGCAGTAACTTGTTCCTAGTTCCAGCTTCATCATGGCGTTCTAAGTCTTTCTGTTCCTTCCACCTACACAGAGTGAAACCTACTTTCTTCCCCTGACCCCGTGCGCTGACTCACACAGCCTCTTTGTTAACTCACCCTCCACACAGAGGAACATGGAGAGTATAGTGTATATATATATATATAATATGTGAATAATGTTGAGTTAAACACTCAGTATAACATGTTAAATACACACCTGATCACTGATCCAAACACGCCGGCATGATCTCACCCCCTGTGTGATTTCTGTCTGCATTCTGGAATCAGACCCGTGACGTGTCTGACCCACCGTGCCGCCCCCTTTCTGTGTTTATACCTTTCCATACAGAATAGTGAGGCCTTGAACAGGTTGTGTAAAAAAGGCGACATTGTGAATAATGTGCCACTCACGTTCGAGTCATTTATTCAGAACTTTAGAGACATTTAACTGGTTTCCTCTTTTAACCAGAACAGGAGGTCAGATCTCTCCCTGAAGTTCATCATCACGGGCTTTCAAACACATGAAATAAATACAGTCTCAGAGTTGGCCTCTGCGTTCACACCTGTAGGAGTCCGCTTGTGATCTGATCACAAAAACCACATGTTAATACCCGGTGTGAACGGGGCTGTGGACTGGTAGAGAGATGGCGAGATGTTCCACAGTCAATTCCCAGGTAGCTGGATCAGATTTTGATCATCTTATAGTTATATGACTAGATTTGAAGTTTAAGAAACCTACAAACAGTGACTGCCTGATAATTGAAACCTTATATTCTGCAGTTTTTAATTTAAACAAGTTGTAAGATCACCACCACTTGAACTTGCAGAATTTTCACTATTCACTCAAAATCTACAAAAGTCCTCGTGAAATTGGCCGAACTTCACCTACAGGCAGAGGATGGTGTCTTCTCCATCTGATCGGTGACATAATAGAATAAGTTATCCACAGAGAAGTGTGATGAATAGATTTGGAGGGAAAAGGCAGAGAGCTTTTCTTTCTTGTCTCCTCTATTGATTCCCCCTCCAGGTCTTCCTGTGAGGATGGTCCGGAGCAGAAAGCAGTCATGAATAAATCATGGCTCTGCAAAGCATGAAAGAAAAATTTTAATGAGGAGTCCAGTGTCTAAAAGTGAACACATCTGCTAATTTTTAGGCTTGGCTTGGAGAACATAGCGCCCCCTGGAGGCTGCTTCAGGTTTTGTTCTTCTGGACTCAACGCGATCGTCTGATCTGAGGCGTTGATCGAGGCCGTCCCACCTGGAGAGACTGTGTTCAACAGGCTTCATTGTGTCCGCTGGTGGGTTATTAAGATTCAGCTCGACCACGGGCGGCTGACCTTTGCTTCTCCGCACGTTTTTCTGCTGTTAATGAGGAGGAAGTCGATTTCAGCCCGTTCCCAGGGCTTCAGTGTGTGTTTCCACTCGCTGAGCTGCAATCCCCTGATTCACACTGGCCTGAGAGGATGGACGGCAGCCAACTGTTTGGACCAGCGTGCGGTCCGGGATCTCTGTCGGCCAGAACAGGAGCTCAAGAGGCTAATAGCTTCGTTTTATTAGTGACTCCAGACTAAATGCTTCGGTGTAAAAATAATGTTTATGCTAATTACAGCGGCCGGATGCTGAAATAAGATGATATAATTTGGCCTTAAGCCAAGTATACAGCTCCTTTGCCAATCAGCATCTAGTCATAGACGTATGCAGCCTGGTTGCTATGGGACCAGGTGGGAGGAACTAGCTAATAGCTCAGGGTATAAATCCAGTGGAACGAGCTCGACCCTGGTCGAATTCCGCCGTGGGTCGATAGAGTCTGACCTGCCATGATTAAGTGGGAAATGTTCAGGGCTTTAAAATGCATTTAGCTTTCTTCCTGCTGGGTTCCTGGACGCTCTCGAGGGAGGGATACTCAACGACCTTCTCCCTCTGGAGGAGGTGACTTTTGGACCCATGCGTCCAGAGGATTTGACGCTAGGCCTCAATTTGAAATTGCAAAATCCATCGTTGGAAATCCCGATATTGCCAATACAGACAAGGAAGATCACTTAAAGTTGACATCTAATAACTTTTTAGAATTGATTTAACCTTTCATCGTCGACTTATCCTGTCTTATGATCCACAAATGATCAAATAGGATGAAATCACATTGAATAACAGATTTTCACCTCCACAAACCAAATGTCAATAAGCTCCGACTCCCAGCTGCCACCTTGATATCGCTTGATTACACGTCGACTGCAGTTTTGCATGCATGCATGTTCTGAGTCACACATTGTGCAGCGGCTTCACTCTCATTTCATGCCCGATGGCTTCGGCTAATTAGCCTTTCTGTTTAATTCTAAACTTCTCCACTCTTGAGGAGACTTAATCAGCCTGCCTGGGTTTTTTATTTATACTTCCGCTCAGCGTGCTAAATATAGAGCGTCCGTTGCCGCGGATGCTCTGTTTAGGATGAATTGGAGGGAAATGGAAGTTCCCTTGGCAGCCGATTCGAGGAATCCTCCCCGAGATGAGTCACGACTATCAACTCATGAATTCATTTAGCGATTCGATGTCTTGACCCACCTTCATTCAACAGTATTTTTCATCAGTCCCTCGGAGGAAAGAAATCATTTCATTTTGTTCGTTCCAGTAAACTTAGTTCTCCCCTCTTCCCACCCGCTGACGTAGGTAATCGCCTCGCTCCCTTTTCTATTTGTGGTGCTGAGCCGATACTCCATCCGGGATCTTAACCCCAGCCAATTACAACTGCAGCCACAGCTCTTATTCCATTTATAAACTCCAGAGAGCGTCCGTGCTACTATTTTCAACCCCGAGAATCATCCTGCGTCAAAAAAACCTTCCAGAGGCCTCGGAGGAAGACGTCAGAGCTTCTTCTTCACCCCTTGCTCCAGCCTAAATAACCAGTCCGGCACTGGTGAGATCTCTCAGGAGCCCGTGTGTATCCTGCCCTTGCAGCCGCTTGAATTATTTATGTCCGCTGCCTATCTGGCCTCTCAGCAGGGCCAAGACACTTTGCCTTTGAAATGGAGAGCACGAAACCTACAGGAGGAAATAATGCAGCGTGCAGAAGACGACGGGATGTTTTCCATATATGTCAGCTCCTGAGGAAGTCATTTCCTGTCACATGGAGGAGGAATGATTGGCGGTTTGAGCAGATTTAAGATTTAAAGGCTGTGGTGTAATATATATTTGCGGAAAGAAACTCAAAATGCTGCATGTTGCATGGACTTTCACCACAGAGAATAAAGATAAATACCTCCACTTCCTCTGAAATGCATCACGTGACTTCAACATGTAACGATTCCTTCCCTCGCTGTGTAGTCCCATGATGCACCGGACAGGTGGTCCATCATTTCCCCCGAAACATACAGTGGAAACCACAGCAGGCGAGAGTACAAGGCCCTTTGACACCGGCCTCATAAAACCTTTATGGGACGCCATCAATCAGCTGTTGCCGGCAGAGAGAAAGTGTTGGAAGACCTTGACGGGCGGCTCTTATCTATCCTGGGACCCGGCGATCTTGTTTCCCACATTGGAAGATTCATCGTGCACCGGACGTGTCGGACATGACGCGACGAGGTGATCCTGGGTGTCCAAAAGTGTTTATGGTGATATTTAGTCACCGTTGAGACATGAAGAGAGAGGATCATGAGACTGACGTGCAGTGGAAGGATTAGATTATTGTTATATTATATTTTCTGTGTCAAAGTGCTCGTTAATATATTTATTATAGTTTATTTATAGGTTTTATTACTGAGGATTAATGGCTTTGTGCTATAGAAGAAAAAACTGTTTAGATGGGAGTGAAGATACAAGGCTTGAGTTTGCATTCTCCCTAAAAATTGAGGCATCGTCCTAAAGAAATATTTTACAGCACAGACTTCTACTTTATAGTTCTATATCTATGGAATTTGTGCATATTCTCAATTAACCACAACTGAATATGACTGAGGACACTTGGAAAAAGAAGAGATGCAGTTGAAAGCTGCAGAAAATGTTGTTTTTTTGTCAAAATAAAATAGCAGTTAAACATTTTATTCCTCTGTATGATGGTTGTGACTTTTGTTCTTCTTCTGAAACCTGAAAGTTGCTTCATAGCTTAGACACTGATTGTGAATGGAGGCGACGTCAGGTATCACAACTGTTGCTTGTATATTGCACACTTGGTGAAACAGTCCTCGGCTGCACAGAACAGACACTGAATGAATTTCATATACAAATCCAGAAACTTGACACCGCTTTGTTTGATTCATTCCCAGACGCCCTTTCGGGCAGAAATGTGAATTAAGCCGGGATCTGAGCTGTGATCCACTTACGAGCGAGGCAGAGAGTCACCGGGGACCCGACAGCGCAGTGACGCTGTTTCAGTGGCTGCACAGAATGGCTGCTGAAGTCAGGCTGCATCAATAAACTGAGAATTTTATCAAGCATCGCCTCAACATGCAGCAGAAGAGTCTAAAGCACTGAGACGGACAATAAAGAAGAAGGTAAGTACAGCTCAAGACTCCATCATGAGTGCAATGAGATACTTTGGTGAAAAGTTTTGACACAAACATATCTTCACCCCTTTTATTTTGTGTGTTTGCAGGATGATGCAAAAACTACCAAACAGATTTGAACGAAACTTAAGGGAAGGATGGGACTCGAGTCAAGAGAGGACCCAATCAAGTTTGGCGTGGATCGGGGTAAAGGTACAGATTCAGCTGATTTGAATGTGGTTTCATAAGGAGACTGTTGAATCGTGTGTCATTCTAGTTGCCATTGAATCTTCAGTGAGTCCGAGCAGAACCGAGCAGGACGCTCGCTGTGCAGGATCTGTATGTGTGACCTGCTCCTGCACGGCAATCAACACTTCGCTCTGTGGTCATCATGTTTGGTGTGGATGCCATCTGTGTCCTTACGCCTCTGAATCCTCCATTTTTCTAAAATCTCAGAGTGAAGGGGAGACGTTGGCTTCTCTCTCTGGAACCCTGTGAGCATGTATAGAGCTTATGGACGCATTTCCCTCCTTCCGCTGTGTAAATATTAGTCATTGGGTGACGAGGGGGATGGCGATGGCGTAAGAGATGGGGGATGTCTCAGACTGGATTGCATTCAAGCAGCTGACTCTGGCCCCTGTGGGAGGATGCTCCACACACACACACACACACACACACACACACACACACACCCCCACACACACACAGTGAGGAAGCAAATGAGTGTGGGGTAGATACACACCCCTGCCTCGGTGTAACAGGACCACAGGACGTGTGAGGCATGAGAAAAGAGGTCGGATAGCCCCCTGTTCCTGGAGCGCACTCCCTCTACCCGCCATCCCAGCTTCATTAGCAGCTGTCTGTCAGCTACAGGCCCCTTACACCGCTGGATGGTTGCCTGGCAACTGGGACCCTGCTCGGCCGATCGGGACCAGATGCAACAGGAGTTCTGTTCTCGGCGCACACGCAAGAGGGAGAATTTCTTCGCCAGTTCAACCGATTTGGATTTGGGATCATTCACTGCGAGGCCGGAGCAGACGCGGGGTCCTGCCGCAGAGCGAGGAGGAGGAGCAGGTGGACAAACTTTTTTTAACAGTGGCCGTTTGGAGGTCTTTTATTTTGTAGCCCTTCTCAAACAAAAACTTGTTATCGAGTCCAGAAACCTGAATCTGACTCGTATATATCTCAATAACCGTTCATCTTATCGTCTTCACACTTGGCACATGTGTTGTTAAAGGCCCAAGGAAATGCAGCGTTGAATTTTGTGCGATTTGGTATTGAACAAACGGGTGAACAGCTCTTTGTGCAGCAGCCGGTCTGTACTCACCACAGCACAATCACTGCAGGTCACTTCTACAGTTTCAGAAAGAAAAGCTGCAACCTGCATCACCACCGGCCAAACAGACAGCCCAGTGACAACGGGCTCTGCCTAAGTAAAGTACGTAAGCACTTAAAAGTTCTTGAACTACGGTTGTATTCTAAAAAAGCAGATGCTGT
This sequence comes from Hippoglossus stenolepis, assembly GCF_022539355.2. NCBI lineage: Eukaryota > Metazoa > Chordata > Actinopteri > Pleuronectiformes > Pleuronectidae > Hippoglossus > Hippoglossus stenolepis. Next base: position 15,012,809 of record NC_061504.1, read on the forward strand.
GATGAACCAGAAAGTATTTCAGACCTGTGGGACGATTTGGTAAAAACTCAACAGTCTCTTAGCAACATCAGTGCAGGTAGAACTTTAAAAAAAAAAGATGAAGAATCCATGTGTCTGCTCTGTGTGTAATTCTAACATATAATCACAACTTTTAAAGTGTGAAATGATTTCATTTCTCTCAGTGTAATCAAACTGTCTCGTGCCTTAAAGATTCACTTAAAAATCCCCACAAGACTCGACAGCATCTTTTAAATGCTTCCTTGTTTCTCGCCATCTCCTGCATTGGAAATACGAACAGTAACTTCATTGCATCGATGTGAAAAAAGCCCGGACGCATTAAAAATATATGACAGTTTGAACGGAAATGTGGCGGCACACAGAACTGTAATCATGGCGAACAATTCATCACGCCGGGGGTTACGGTCGTCTCAAAGCTCCACTGATGGGTTCAAGGCAGCGCTTTCTCTCGGCTCCTCTCGTCCCCGATGTGCTGCCACACAAAGTCAATTGGATTTTCAAATTGCGGAGGCGCACACTGGATTAATACTTAATGGTTACAGTGGCAATGCTCGTCTTCCTGTCTGTGCGAGGTATGATGGGAGCGACACGTGGCCTTGACACTCGGACGCTGACCTCTGACATGCCAGGTCAGCGCTGAATTTTCTGACGCTGTCATTTCAGAGTTTGTGGACTTTGTCGATGACGTACACAGATTTAAAAATGAAAAATGTATCAAACGCTGGGATGAAGTGATGTTTCAGTGTCTTTTTCTTTTTCCGTTTCAGAGCATTCATTTACATTTGACTTTATTTCGGCTTCCAGAGCTTTTGTTGCGTTACGTTCTCCCTCCGGTGTCGGTGAGAGATGTTTGAAAATGTTATGTAATGTTTGACAGACTTTCTCCCCCAGACGTCTGCTTTGTAGGTGAAGTGTGAGACCAGAGCGATGAAACTTTCATCCACTTAGTCAGCGAGCCCTTCATTTATAATTTATCATCATTATTTATCTTTTATTCTTAGATACTCTCCAACAAAAAACAAAAAAAACAATGCAGCCGTCTGTCCTTTATTGAAACAGCTTCACCTGCTGGTTTCAGGCATTTTCCACACTGTCCCTGTGTTTGTCATAAAAATAAAAAAATGCCTCTCATGAGGGCACTTTATTTTAACGTGGCCTTTAACTCAACCCTCTCCTACTTGGATTAATGAGATGACTCACGTCTCTCAAGACACCGCGGCACATGGTCGTGTAATAACTGTTGACGGCATGAATCACGAGGTAGAGAGGGGGCGTCCACTAACCAGAAGGTCGGTGGATCGATTCCCTGCTCCTCCAGTCCATTGGCAAAATACTGAACTCGAAACAGTGAATGAATAGTGTGTGATAGAAAAAGTGCCGGGTATAGAAGTGTGTGCACAGATGGGTGAATGTGAATTTTACTGTCAAGCCAGTAAGACTGGAATAGCACAATATAAATAGTGTGTTTATTATTAAAAGAGTATTATAACTCTCTTTAATTTGGGGACATGGCTCCGGTGTTTTGTGCCGTCGAGCTGAGAGACAGTGGAGATGTGCAATAAGGTGCAATAACATCACTTTCGCAGGGGGAGGGAGCGGCAGGAAAAAAGAAATGTAATCCTCCGAGTTCCGTCTCCTGCGTCCCTCCCGCTCTGCACACTTCTACACCTGATGTATGTCCTGGATGTGTGTTGTTTGGGAGGGTGTAAATCCTGGGGAGGACTTTTTCGCCCCCCGTGGGAGAGGGACAGAGGGAGAGGGAGGCTGCGGTGATGGACTTTTAAAGAGGGAGGCTTCGAAAAGACATGTTAACAGAAGTGGAAAGTGTCAGACATTTTCTTTGATCTCCTGTGAAACCGCCCCGGAGAGGCGGCACGCCACACCGTCGTCCCCTGAGTTCACCTGGGCATTTTCTCAGCTGTCACATCATATGGATGACTGCTTATTTTAACCTTTACTCATTAATATTAACCAGTGCACAAAGCCCACCCCCCCATCGTCCTGGGCAAACATTTGCCAAAGCGTTTCCCGCAACCTGTGAGTGTGTGTGTCTTTCTAATCGGCCGCGAGGAGCTCAACTGCTTAGCCTTTCGAGATCCTTGAGATTTGCATGCACGAACCCGCCGTGTGAAAAGAGGGGCCACTTGCGTGACGAAGGGGAGGAGAGGGGGCGGGTGACTCGTCTAATGACATTCACACTTTGAGCGTGTCAAGCTACGAGGAGGAGGAGGATTTAGATTTGAGCAGCGTCACAGGTCTCGTTTCTTTTTATAGCCTCCTCTTGATTCCCTTATCGCTTTGATCATTGGCTTTTAACCCGGCGCCCATTTTAGCATCATTTCAAGTGAGAGCACAGTCAAAGGGTGCCACGTGCAAATCCCTGATTTCAGCTCTGCCTTTGCCGCTCTCACTGAGTCAAACCTGCCATATATATATATATATATATATATTTTCAGATAAGGTTTTCGTCACCTGGCTGCATTACAAGCATTCATATGCAGAGGCGTAAGCTGACTGCTCTGGGGAAATTAATAACGAGTGAGTGACAGGGCCCTGTAGTGGCAGATGAGGCATATGGTGGGTCAATATGGTGGGTGGGATGCTATAGGAGCAGCCACTTGCATGATAAACACACGACTATAATGGTTATTGTCGCGATAGTAATGAGGAGCATTTATTCATAGGTAGCGGCTCCATCAACCAAATCGAACCCTGAGATGAATCCTGAGAACTGAACCGGTTCATTTAGTTTCTCCATTCAAACGGAAAGGCTACTCCCCCATGCACTTTATTCAAAAAAGTTAGCGAATGCTCATGCAACGCCAACGTGAGACACACGCCCATCTCCAAACCAATCAATGTCAAGAATTACAATGTTATACAGGAGGCTATAATGATGTTATCGTTGCAATAGGATTTATCCGTGAGTAACGGATCCATAAGCCAAATCAAACCTGCAGCTGAATCTCTGCAGCAGTGAACCTCGGGTTCTGGGTGCGTCGGTACTCGCCAGCTTCACGACCTGCAAGCAATAGTATTTCTTCACTTGGTGGGACAGCCAGCGCCACTTTTCCAGTTTGTTTGTTTTGGTCATTTATCAGACATGAGGCAAAAAAAGAAGAAGCTGGAGCTGCAGCAGAGGAAGGAGCCATCTGAAAGCGTTTTCCCCAGATGGGACTCGGTTGCCGCTAAAGAGAAGAATGAGACAGGAAACACCAAACTAGTGCATAATGTCTGTTGATTAAATAGCGTAGCCGGCGACGGGCGGCGGGAAGATAAATCAACCAGGATGGATGTTTTCCCAGAATCCAGGGAGAGTAGATTCCTGTGAATGGAGATCCAAGTCCATAGATCTTACACAGTGATTGTTTTTTTACAAAAGAGACGAGATGTAATTATCTAAGTGAGGACAACAAACAGTCTCCACAGACCCCCAGTGGGACATAGTACAAAGTATAGAGGTATCAGCACCATGGACAGAGACAACCACGACTATAGGCAACGATTTGTCCCATTGACATTATGTGTGTATGTGCACATGTCTTTTTATCTCTGTGCCATTAGATTTTCACTCCTCTGTTGAAGAGCGTTGTGTTTTTCACACTGTTTTCACTCATTTATTCTTCTGAAAACAAAGTCACAATAGAGTGGCTCTCTGTAGAGCACGTGCCTGCGCCAAGGCCAAACAGCCCAACACACCATTGTCTGGCTCCTTGTTGTTGTCGAGATATAAAAGAAAAATTGACAAGTGCACTGACAACATATTTTTGATTTATTTGTCATAAACAAAAGTTGAAGAAAGTTCCTGGATCTGTTATTTAATCCACATCCATTTATCCTTGATGTATAATAGCTTGAGTTATTTCTTATATGCAAGTCTTTGTCCGGTTGGAGTCAAATTTTGGCCACAAATTGTGAATCAGAGTTAAAAAATTGCTGTTTTAAAGTCTGTGGTTTGTAAAATCTTTCTTTCAACCTCACTATTTTACTGGTGCACATTTAAATCAAGAGAGAGATGATTCGGTCTCTTCTAAACAATCTTTGCAGCTTCCTGGAGACGCACACAGGCTTTACTAAAACATTCATGCCTCCCTTTTTTTTTTCTAAACCTAAATTATAGCAGCTTCAGTGACACTCAGACTCAACTCATTCAAGCTCTTTAATATTTGATGAGCAGAGAAATGGTGTTATTCTTTCTGCGGTCACACCATCACTGAGCCACTGGGTAACATTTCGCTTCAGGTCGAAAGTTGAACCGTACAGAAAAACACCAGTGTGAAGAAGAGAGAAGTTGTTTTCAACAGGAAACATTAGGTTCAGGTGGGACTCATCACCTGCTGTTCTATTTCCCGTGATTCAAAGTTGCTTTGTCATTAATCTACAAGTAATCAATCGTCTCTTTTCCCCCAAAACAGAATTAACTAAAACGAATCAGGAAGTAAAACCATTAAATTGCATTTGTGGCTTTTAGTGGCTCCTCCCACTGTAACTTCTCTTGTGAGGGAAACAGACTCAATCAATACACAGCACCGACACAAGGCTGAACTACTCTTGACCCAGTGTTCAGATTCATGCTGGTTGGCTCAGTGTCGGGTGTTGAAGGTGGTGCAGTGGTTGGAGGGTTCCTGGTTTGAATCCCAGCTTGGCACTTGGCACTTCTCACGGTACTCCACCCAACGACATGTAGTTTGAATAATTGGGTTTATTAGGAGACTCTTAATTGTCCATAGGTGTGAATGGTTGTTGGCGATACATCGGTGACGGGTCCGGGGTGAAGCCCAACTCTCGCCTAATGTCAGCCCCATGTTCTTAAACTAGAAAACAGAAACCAGAAGATTAGTGTGGTATTGAACCACGTTCAATACGTGGGCATAAAGTGAAAATTATAGGCTTGTATTCAAATATACATGCACCATCTCTTCAACAAAATATTCTTTTAAAAAAATGATATTGAATCAATGATCTTCGATGGAAATTTCTCTAATTTTCCAAACTAAACCAGAGTAAATGCAACAGTGTCAGAAAACAGTCCCAGAACAATCCCAGTTTCAACAATTGGGAGCTGGCACAGACCAACTGTGTGACTGGAGAAGGTGAACAAGCTGCAGCTTCCAGTGGGGCTGCTTTAATGACCCTGGGAAAAAAACTTGAATGGAACAACATCACATTCATAGTGTATGGACAGGAAATACATTCATTTCAAACTCTTATGTCTCAGATATATTTGATTTGTCTTATTTTTATGATTTGTAGCCTGGTGTTTCCTTTAATCTTTTTTTAAAGTTCCTTTGATTTCAAATTTTTGCACCTCAAAATTGGATAATAGCTTCAGAAATCTGTATTATCACCCTCACTATTACCAGTATGAGTAGTGGTAGTATTGGTAGTAGTAGTAGTATTGGTAGTAGTAGTATTGCTGTGGAAAGAATTGCACAGCTGCAACTTTAAGACTCCACACGCCTCCCCTCCGTCCTCTCCAACAATGGTCTTTTCCAGCTCCGCTTGTCACAGCAGAAATTTGTAACATGCCATAATTTCTCCAACCGGTGTGTATGTGTGTATGTGTGTATATGTGTGTGTGTGTGTGTTGTGCCCGGAAATCAAATGTCATCACCCGACGCGGCTAATTTGGCGACCACCGGCCTTGCGCGTTTTTGACGATGCCCGCGGCGGGGACCAGCCGCACCTTCAGCTCCATCCTCGGATCCCCGGCGTCGCTGCCGCCGCTGCTGCTTCTGCTGCTGCTGCTCGACGGAGCCTGGTAGGGACCGTGCGCTCGGCGGCTGCGTGGCTTGCGGGGGAGACTGCGGTCGTCACCGATCCGCTGCCGGAGCCTCTCCTCGTAGCGGAGGAATAAATTGTGAGTATGCACCCGCTGCTCCCGCCGGTGTTGCGGTGACCTACATTGCCCCGCTCCTGCAGCCTCAAGGTGATTTTTCCTGCGGTGCCCTCCTCCTTCCTAAGCATCCTCGGGTTTTTTTTATTTATTTTTTTATTTGTGCAGATGTGGGCTGCAGATGTGGATGGATGCTGCATGCATGGTGTATGTGACATATGCATTGCATGTGTGTGTGTGTGTGTGTGTGTGTGTGTGTGTGTGTGGTTGACATTGTGGGGGCTCTGCAGGAGGAGAGAGGGGAGGAAAAAAAAGCAGAGGAGGAAGGAGAAGATGGGGCCGGCTGTCACAGGAGAGAGTTAAAGGGGGGCGGGATGCAGACTGAGAGGCTGGAATGATGTAATGCACTTGAGACAATGGCCAAGGATTCTCCCCAATTAACATTTCAGAGGATGTGGAGATGTTACAACGCCGCAGTCAGTGTGTGTGTGTCTGTGTGTGTGTGTTTGTGTTCATAACAATAAAAGAGAGGAGCTGTCATAGAGAAACAGCTGCCCCTCCTATAAACGATATTATTACCAGCTATTACAGAGATGCGAAGAGGGAGAGAGAGGTTGTTGCTCTATAATAGCTCTGTGTTTGTGTTTGTGTGTGTGTGTGTGTGTGTAGCAGCTCTCACACTTCCTATGTGGCCAATCTATGAATGAATGAATGAATGTAAATGAATGAACACATGCAACACATGCAGGAGCTGGCTTAATTCCACGCCACGGGCAAAGCGATGCTCCTGCTCTGATCTGAAATTAATATGAACATTTGCAACCACGACGCTGCACAACATGGCAGCATCGCCCCCATCACACACACACACACACACACACACACACACACACACACACACACACACACACACACACACACGACAACCGGCTGAAGTTGTGTTGTTCACTATTTCTGAATGTGGCACAGACGTGGAACGCTTCATTTGACGTGTGACTTTCCAGTGATGCACCGCCGCCGTGCAAATGCAGAATTCGTCTGGTGGGCAGACAAAGCTTTGATTGTCCAGAGCAGAGGGCTACCTGTGGCAGGAGTCTCCTAAACCATGCAGGGTGTCTCCTCTAGGCCATTGGACGGAGCGCCTCCATAACGAGGAAGGTGAAATGTTGGCGTTGGTGGCGATGTTGCAAACCACTCACAACCTGCAGCTCTTCTCTTTTTCATTCACCTCGATCTGTGCTCTTATTCAATCTGTATCGATTGATGGTTTGCGTGACCTTGCTGCAGGAGATTGTGGGCGATGCTGGAGGCTGCACGCTGTTCTCTCGTGCTTTCATGTGCACGCGGACTTTACTCTCAGTTCAGCACACACACACACACACACATCAGAAGAGCCCCCACCCCCAGCAGAGGCTCACCCACAGGCCGAGGTGTAGCACCCTCAGAGACAAATAGACACACACACACAGTCTCCACAGCAGCCAGGGTGTAACTCTACACCCGTGCCATCCTCCGTCTCCTCCACCTTTCTACTACTCTGTGTGTCTACTACAGAGGAATATAGTTTTTTTGTGTGAATTCATGTTTGGCCTTATTTCCATTTACATTCTGTGACTATCATACTTTGATATTCAAGGAAATGAAGCAGCAGCAGCTATCAGTAGATTTTAGGTCCCAGGAAGGCGACTGTAAATATCTGTCCTCTTGCAGATGAGGACAACGTGGATGGAACGTGCATAACTAAGATAAATCAGCAGTTTGGGTTCCTCCCAGTAACAGTGGGACACATGGTATATTCTCAGCTGTGGGAAACTACCAGTGCACCTGTGGCATCTATTCCAGATCAGGAAGTTCTTACAGGAGCAAATAGCACCGACATTTTAAAATGAGAAGATGTCCATTAAAGGCTCATAGTCACCATTTTCCTTCCGTGTTTCTATCGATGATATTTTGCTTTCAGTTACTTTCAGTCTTTCATGAGATTTACCTCGATTGTCCTTTAAAATCTCTCTCCTCCGCTGCCTCGTCGCCTGGTGTCTGTATCCCTGTCGCCCACAGGTACAGTGAGATGCTCGCTGAAGGTCATTACTCTAAAATGCATTGAACTGAGCGCTGGCGTTCCACAGACTGCAGGAGAGTTTTTAAAAATGTCATTATACTTAACATTTAGGCGTCTAAAGTGCAGATTTTTCCAAAACGTTGGTTTCTGTGTAACCGTGTGAACATGTAAAACAGAGCGTTTGTGTAGAATGGCGGCTTCATACTGGTTTATCTACGTGTGTTTAGCACTGCTCGGTGTGATTGCAAGTTTGAAGCTAAATTTAGCGTCACTGCACCACATGACGTTCACAGGCGTACGTCTGCCTCGCCCAATATTACCTGGACCACAGCGTTCTTCTCTGGGGTTTGATGGATCATCGATATTTTGTATAATGAGGGGAAAGAATATTGGGTCAAAAAACAGCATAGAAGAGGCATAAATGTTTTCTATTGCAGGACTAAAATTCTGTCAGTGTAATGCTGAACGTTTTTTTCTATAATATAATATAAAAATATTAGAAACTATTCATTAGTAAGACCTTGTAGTGTTTATAATAGTAAATATTCTAGTAATGTATTTTATTGAAAGAGCATTTTCCAAGTTGCTGAAAGATGATTTACAACTAAACAACAAAAAAACAGCCAGTATAGCAATAAATACTGGACTGGGATGGAAGTACAACATTTGAGGCGCCCTTCCAGTATGTTAAATTTTTATTTAAAGAGTGAAAACTACACTTGAGGTCACAAAAACACAGAATTCCCAGAATAAACCCGGCTGAAGTGACCTCAGTGACCTCAGTGACCTCAGTGTACAGCTGTAAACCTGCATTCAAACCAGTCCCACTGCAGAAATCACAGCCTCGTGCGGTTTATTATTTCTGTATTTGATGTCCCAGCCTCGCGGTGTCAGAGATGAGTGAACTGTTCACTCCATCTGCTCGGCGGACTCCACTTTGAGCGTGATTGTATGATCCTGTGGCTCCGATTAAATCAAACTGACTTGAATTGCCGTTTTCTTGGCAGCTCCGTCTCTTCGCTTGTCTCCCCGGTGCAGGGAGCCATGTGAATGGGATTTCTCTCGGTGCAATCTGGCCCGTTCCATTCACAAAAAAACGCTGTGTCACCCTTTCCCCCCAACTGCCGGCCTGATATGGATGCCAAAGTGGGAAGGAGTGGCGTGCAACAGCTTCTCCATTACCCTCTGGGCTCATCAATGCGGCCTGCAGGTGCACTTTGTGCCCAGCGCCACGCCAAGAAATCACACACGGACGTTATTTAAAGGTTTCGCAGCCGTCAGCTCCCCTGGCGGCCACAAAGCAACGCGTGCCATCAGCCTGGTGCTGCTGGTACTGATGCGGATGAAGTGGCGTTGTCACTCGTGGTCGCGCGGTGAGGAAACGAGCTCGAACAGACGAGCCGAGGGTGATCTCAACTGTTTGAGAAGCTGACCTCACGTTTGATAACACATTACGTCCTTAATAGGTTTTTTTCCCCAGGCCTAATTTGTCTCGTCTTCCTCGTGTCTAAACGACCATCTCCCTGCTTAATGAGTGAAAGAATTCCATGCTTGATGAAAACAAAGCTTTAAACACACTATTAAGTGACGCTGCTTTTCTTTCCCAGTCCCTCCACGGCCGGCTCGACGAGCGCTTATCTCCAAAGCCGCAGAGTGTCATGCTCGCTCCGCTGCCCGTTCTGCACGCGCTCGCTCTCCGCACGACTCTTGATGTTTCCCAGGCCGCGGATAGCGCTGAATGTGCCCCACGTGGCCGTACACAGCTCAGGAACATACTGCTGTTTTGTGCACGGCTCCTTATCTGCTCACACAATTGTTCCCATTAATGAGATTAACTGAGGACATTCAGGGAATTAGCTGCCGCTTGCCGATTTCTTCTTCTTCGCCAAAACGGAGAGGTTCTGCACAAGTGGCAGAATTTACGTTCCTGTCCTCAAGTAGACGGTTCACTGCCTGTTCCTTTTCTCCATTTCTCTGAAAATAGAATCAATATTCGTATAGAAAATAGAATCAGTTTCTTAAGTTTCTTGTTTTTTGCAGAAAATCTGAAGTAGTCAACACTCCGAGGACCTTTTTTTAATGTCCAATACCAATGTTTTTAAATTGTCTCGCCTTCTGTTGACCAGAGTTCGAAACCTGCCTCCCTCACACCCATCTGTTGTCAAAATTACATGTAGGCGAGGCTGTTTTCCACATTTTCTTTAAAGTAGATATATTACACTCATATTCAGGTTCATAGTTTTGATTTGTGTTGTTGCTTGAACAGGTTCACATGCTCTGTAAACTCTGTTGTGATTGGTCAACCGCTTCCTGTGCATGCTCTCACTTTACCTGTGTTCACTCTCAAAAGTTTTGCTGTGGTTTCCAGGGTTAGCGACACGTTTAGGGTGTTTGCCTGGACTTGGAGCTACGTTTTGATCGGTAAACCGCTTCCAGGGTGTGTAGGAAAAGTCAGCCTCCGCTCTCACTTGACCTGGCTTTGTCAGGGGTCATTCCACACCCGCCGCTAGGTGTGCGTTATGCAAATGAACGATGTAGAGGTGTCCGACTGACGACTGGAGTGGCGTTCAGGAGCTTCAGGAGCAGTGGAGCTTCTTTTACCACAGACTTTTATATTCCCCCCCAAAAAAACCTGTATAGATTTCTCGTTTTAAATAACAAAAACTACAACACCGAACTGAACAAGTGGAAGTCTGTCACGGGATGCAAACTCTGGGCTCCTGCATGAAAGAGGTGCACTACTTTGTGATCTGTGGAGGCAGCTGTGGCTCAGGGGGTAGAGAGGAGGTCGTCGTGTATGAATGGTGTGTGTTTGTAAAAGTGCTGCATACAGAAGCGTTGTATGAAAGTGTGTCAACGGGCGAATGTGACTTGTGCTGTCAGGTTCTTTGAGTAGTTTTAATAAATGGTATTTGCGCTATATAAATACCATTTACTTTGTGCATGGACGTTAATTGTTAGGTGTAGTATTGTACAATAGGCTATTGTAGTATTTTCTACATGTTGCCAAGCGCATTGAGCCGCTGAACAGAACTGACTACAAAAGTGATAATGAGGGTCTTAGCACAGTTTCCCGGACTTTTACATAAACTTTGATTAGTAGGGTTCAGGGTTTTGCTGTGTCTGACCTGATCTCTTCCTCATTGGATCATGTGAAGCTTTGTACTCGGCTCTTGTGCTTGTTGAACCTTTGCTCAGCAGGTCTGTGCTGTTGGCTCAACTTGTGTCTGCAGCCATGTGTCTCTGTCCGAGGGTTGGATGAGGCTATATGCAGTAAAAATAAACGACTTCTGGATCTGTTGCAGCGATTGGGACGAAAACCTCCCTCCCACCCCCCTGAATAATTCATTGATTGGCATCTGGCACGGAGAGAAAAGCCCAATGATCCCTGCCTGTCTGTCTGTGTGCGTCTCTCACTGCATCCGCGGCTCACAATGTGCTCAATTGAGCGGCTGCTGTTCCTCCCCTCCTGCGATTCCAACATAATTTTAGCCTCAGATTCCACATCTTTAACCAGCCGCACTGAATTCAGTCACTTGAGCTTCATCTTGTTTATACAACAGTCTTAGGTCTATTACCACAAGTACCAATTTCTCTCCACGAGGATCACGCTGACAGATAAAATCTTACATATTCATTATTAGACATGCATTTATGCAAAGCCGAAGCCTGACAGGCTCGTGGCGTTCCGGGGGCAGATTTCCCCCGCCGTACGTTATCGTAATGTGGCGTGATGTTGCGTTTGCGGAGGAAATGTGCACAGACTCTCTCAGTCGTCGTCCTGTTGGCCATTTTAACAGGGGGTCAAATTGAGTGTTCCGTTGAGAGGGAGCATGTATTGTCAGTGTTTTGGCGATGGGCAATCAAGACAACATCTGCATCCCGGCTGGCAACGACGGCTCCGACGGCACATTCTTCACACTGTGGGTGATTAGTGTTTATCTACTCAGGGGGATCACGGTAACTCTTACCTGTCACCACCGCAGCCTGCCTGCACTTCACTAAAGAGAAAAGAACGACTCGCTCCTCAAACCCTATAAAAACAAAACAGCAGAGGAGCATTTTGGTGAAAGCAGCGACTATTTTATCACTTCATTTTGCGTCAAGGCTTTTAAACACGAGACTTGTCTGTCCTTTTTCTGAATCTCAAGTTCGGCCAAACAGCCTTTTGAATGGCACAATTGAGTGATGTGGTTTTTCTGCCTTTTCTTCTTTTACTTGTGAGGGTGAAGACAATAGCAGATCAGTCAGTCCACTTACGCTCCGTGTCTATTGATTTTTCATAGACAGCAGGAATGATTTAAGGGACGGTCACGGCACGATCAAAGCAGGAGGTGCATCAACAGGACAGCAGGGGATCGTCTGTGCCACGAAGCAGAAAAACACCCGTCCTCAATGCACTTTGCTTTCCTCGCAGATTAAAGGAGAAATATAAAAACACTTTAAACAACAGAAATTGTGCCTTGGATTTTGAGGACAGCTTTGTTGGTGCACTGAGGGGACAAGTGGAGAATGTTTTCAAGGAGAAGTTGCAAAGACCCCTTGAATAAACTTGAAATCTGTCCTGAGCCGCCATTTTGGATGTAGAAATCGACAGAATAGTTCACTTGATGGAAAATGAGAACATTAGAAATAAAATAAGGGATCTTTTCTTGTTGCTACTCAACCTGCGGCCTATAGTTTCTTCCTGTTTCCACTCCCGGATGATTCATATGCATTTCTACGCATCCAGCGCCCTGCACACATCTTCTGAGCCACAGTCAGGGAATAAACCTTCTACTTAAAATGCACCACCCATGTCTCAGTCTGTCCTCCGGCTGGCATGTGCAGCGTGTCCAGCCAAGCAGCACGCCGGGCCCCGGTCTCTCAGATCTAAGCGGCAGCGGATGGTGGCTGAATGGTGGACTGGTGGGGGTCTGGCCCGGTGCCTGCAGAAGATATGGTAGACCCCGGTTTAGTGCCAGAACACGCTGAGACCCAGACCTGCTATTTTAACCCACTCGGGAGGAACCAATGCCTGGTCGATGGGTTAGTGAAGTGACATTACTTTGCGCGCGTCACCAATGTGTGATGATGCAAACCCAGATTTGTGTTGTGATGACTCCTGTGGTTCCCTCTGGGAAGCTGGAACATGGCCTCACATTTCCACTATAGCATAGATATGGTGTATTATGTAACTCAATCCAGGCTGGCCCATTAAACAGCACGAGCATGAAATCTAGGGCAAAATGCCCGGCCTCCCAAGACGTCTCTGCAGCTCTGAAGCGGTGGGGCGACGCTCAGCCGAGCTCCGATTCTCTCAGGCCCAGTCACATACACGAAGCCATACAAACAGTGACGGTGGATATTCATACATCCACTGACTTGGACACGTTTGTTCTACTCATAAATCTTCATCTTTATAGATTAGTTCTCATTCTTACCTCCAGCCTGAATCCAATTTAGATATTAAAGAGGTTTTTATTTAAACACCACACCCAATTTCAATTTGAACTGTCATCATTTAGTTTCTGTTCTCTTACTATTAGCAACTTTTAGCTCTCGATGATGAAGTTTCTATTCTTATATGTATCAGATGCGCTACAACATTATTATATTCATCACCACCCTCCTTAACCCCCTGATCTTCCTCCTCTCCAACAGAGCCAAGATGATGTGCGAGGTGATGCCCACCATCAGCGAGGACACGGCGCTGAGCCAGCGCGGCTCTCAGAGCAGCTCCTCGGACCCCGACTCCCACTTCGAGCAGCTGATGGTCAACATGCTGGACGAGCGGGACCGGCTGCTGGACACGCTGAGGGAAACCCAGGAGAGCCTCGGACTGTCCCAGCAGCATCTGCAGGACGTCGTCTACGACCGCGACTCGCTGCAGCGCCAGCTCAGCTCCGCCCTGCCACAGGTAAGAAACCCGGACGCCGCTTGATAGGATGTTTGTGCAAATATAGACGGGAAAGATGGGAACACATGGAACTAAGGTCCGTGGCTGGAATTGAACCAGGCATGTTAGGGTTGTACGTGTGTTTTAACCTCTTGACGATGTGGACATCCACATTTGACCTTTGTCTGTTCGTTAAAGCAAAAACTACTGGACACATCTGTTGAGCGACATCCTAGTTTTATCTGTGTGGATCTGATTTGCCAGAAATATTTTTGCGGTTTGCAGTGAAATTGAGAGATGTTGATGTATTTTGGCCTCAAAGTACATTTTGAACTTCATTGAATCTTCCTCCAGTTTTGTTGCTTCAGTATCTTGTTGCATGCAGTTTGTGGTTTCTGTGGAATGAGACCTGATGTATGGTGTAGTGATGTATGAACGCTGGTATTTGATGAGTGATATCGGCGCCGCTTTGCCAGGAAATGCGAGGTTTGACCGGGTGTTTTCCTTTATGAGTTAGATGACGGACACACGGGTTGTGAGCACGACATTCTGCATCAACTCTTCCCCATCAGTGTCCCTCACTGAAACTGTGTGTACTTTTTAATTTACCGTGTATAACTTGACTTCAGCTTAACTGAACATTGCTCAAACTCGGTGTCTTCCAGTGGCTTTACTTTGGCAAATTTTCCATTTCAGTGATTCTCATTAATTTCTAATTAAATCATGCAAGAGAGTTTTAAAAATGTGAATTTAGCATACTTGCTTGCATCCATTAATATTTTTGGGAAGTGGGCCAGTTAGCAGTTGGACTCCCAGCGCATGGGGATCTTTTTCTTTCGATAAAGAAGTCGTGTTAGGCTGTTGTTTATTTATCAGCAGCCTATATGGTGGAATATGGTGAAACAATAAACTTTGTTGTGTGTTTAGTTCATGTTTGGAAACATGTGGGAAAGAGAGGAGTTTTATGTAATAAGTCCAACAGCAAGCAGAGATTAGCACTTTCTACAAGTGTGTCGGTAATTCCAGTCACATGCTCTCTCACCCTCGTACCAGCAGACTCTGGAGGTTTCGCTGGTGGAGAGAGGAGGACTTTGTTCGCAGGCGGCGTCCACCGATAGCGCAGTAATCCGCATGGTTTCACAGACGCAGGCGGGGCGCACACTGTGTCTGCATTAGCTCTGGTGTCATCGCACATTAAGGCTTAAAGGGGGTTTGAAAATGTTAAAATGATGTTTCCTATTTTGAGCTTTTGGCCTTTTGGAATCATTTGAATTAACCCACTTACACCTCTTCATTCTGGAACACATTGCCGGAGGGTGCGTGCCGAGATGTTGTAAATATAGCTTTTTTTTAATCAGTGTCTGCGTTTGCCGTGGTTTCATCGTGGATCTGTGTAACGCTGTGGTTCTGAACTCGGGGTGATGTAGTCTGCGGCTCACACTGCAGCCTCGGGGCGTTCTGCTTCTTCAGAAGTTAACCAGTGGACATGATATACAGTTTGAGAGTACAAGACCAAAAAAAAGGGAAAACTTAACCAGCTACAAAACGCTCTCTTCATATATTTTACCCTCTGAGAAAAAAAAAGAGGAGGACATAAATCTTGCATGTCTCTTGCAAATCGGACTATTTCACTTCCATTCCCACAGAAAACATCCAGGGCCGCCGACGTGAAATAACATTTCCATTATCAGACAACTGACGTCCACTGGCGGCGAGGGCTCCGATGCGGTGATGCATTGGTTGTCATTGTGTAATGACAGAGCTGACATACTGTTCTGGTGCTTTGCCTGGCACCCGGGCTTAAATTAGATGTCACTCCGGTGATTGGGATCCTCCGAGCGGCGTCCTGGCACAACCGATTCCATTAATTAGTCTGATGGAGTCTCATTGGCCTGTATGATATCAACGTTACTCTAATGGTTTGTGAAGAGGTTTGTTAGACCCTGGTAATTACACAGAGACGTTTAGTTAGTCGAGGGAAAGTGCTCCTGCTGTGATGCTGCTCAATATGCAGCAGGATGCGAGTTCTGTTTGCAGCTTCTTCCTTTCTGGACCAAGAGAATGATTTTACTCTGCAGATGCAGTCGTCACCTTTGTGCTGGTGTGAATGTCTTTGGATTTTATTGGTGTGTAATGATTGTACACTTCTTTTATGAATGGGGTTTTGTAAAGATGTTCCAATACTGCTGCAAATGTCGGGTCAAGTATCGGCGAGGACATTTTTCTTTTACTGGATATCACTTCTTCTTCCCTGCTCCAAAACAGCCGTCGTGCTGGACTGGCGCTGGAAACTACTGATTCTACGACAGGGAAGAGGAGGTGATTTCTGTTAGTGTAGCATTAATTAGCCAGTGCAGCAGAAAACTGTGGAAACCGCATTCAAATGACGCAGTGGATTCGTAAAGTTCTGCAAAGTTAAAAAGCCCAAAGACTCGTAGTGACATCACTTAACGAATTCCCACAATTTGATAGTGTACGTCCAGCTGCTAGTCTTGCACGCCCCCGAACAAAGCGAGAGAGGAGGCCGTAAAGATACAGGATCTAAAACCCAAGTGTTTCCGACAGAGGCTGAAAAGAGGAGCTGCAGCAATGGACAGTCTGAGGAAAGTGATGCGTTTTTTAAATTGAGATTATGAACCTGAATATCATATCATGTCTCCTCTTAATAAAGATGTAATTATGCAGCATTTTCAGGGGGATTGCAGTTTGGATCAACGCTCAGATAACGACTTACAGACGATGGGTAACTTCCAGGTCACTCTTCAGTCTGTGGAGGTTGTAAATGAGAAGAGAAGCAGCAGAAATTCCCTTTAAAAAGACACAAGTGGCCTCGTTTAGGCGAAACGCAGCCTGTGAGTGTGTCTTCGCTGATATCACTCTGTTCCTGAAGCCCCGAGCTCTGGCAGGATTAGGCGTCGGCCCACCGCAAACTTTCCCTCCCCTCTCGTTCGCCCCCCCCCCCGGTTCCTCTTCCCTCTGTTTCTGCTGTCGCTGCCTCTTCTGTTCTGTTTACGCTTTGCTTTGTGTCTTCCTCCTCTCCTCTGTTTTTTTTTTTCTACCCCTTCCCCTCCATCCGAGGTCACGACTCCGCTTCACATCATGACACTTCCGACCGATCGGAGTGACATTCGCCGTCCCCGCTCGGCGCTTCCAGGGCAACACCGCATCCCCCCTCTTCACATGCATAACAATCCCACTGTCCCTTCCCCAGCCACTGTCCCTCTTCTTCCCTTCCTACATTTCATCCGTCCATTTTGTGACACAGCGGGCGACCATTAGCTGTATATGTGTCATACGCCCATTCGCTGCATGACGTGCCTCGTGCACATAGACGTAAATGTCACAGTTAAAGGAATACCTCACCGAAAACCTCAAGTCTCAATCAACTCACCTTTGGCAGGTTTGGAAAGTTTGTAACTTGCTCCTTTTGTCGTCTGGATTCAAGGAGTTTACGTCTTTATCTGTGTTTGTTTGTGTGCAACAACTGGACGGATTAGCTTGACCCTTGGTGAAAGGATGCAGTATTTGGGTTGGGGGAATGTTTGATGAAATTATGGTGCAGATCCGGATCATTTCACACCGTGTGAAAGGGTGTTTCTCCATATTTTCATTGATTTCTCTGAGAATAATTTATGGATCTTGGTGAGAAATATCAGGCAAGTTTAGGGGACTGACATTTATGAGTCTGTGTAATTTGTTGCGGCTGAATTGGATTTAATTAATTTAATTTTGTGGAGGTATGAGCAATTTATCCAAAGAAATTTCGCAAATCAGTCTTCCATAATAATCCTTTACGTCACGGTTATTGTCTAGTTCATCTAGTTTTTCATTACTTACAGTTTTGAAGCTCAACAGGATATAATTAATTCAATGATTTATTAAATTAGCCACTTATCAAGTCCACAGGATGAAGTGTCTGCTTTGGAAAGCAGAAATATACGGCAACTAGAATGGACCTCATTAGAGAACGTACCTCTCTCAAGGCCAAGCAGACTCCTTAAATCCAATCAAGCACTCATAGATATCTGTCCCCTATATGTGCCAGATTCATTTGTAAATCAAGATTAGTTTCTTCTTGTGGGGGAATGAGGGGCACCACTGTCACCACTGTCACCCTCAAACCTCTTGTTCTTCCTCATCTTTCATTATTCTGTCTCGTTCCCTCTGCAACAAGGAATCTGGAGTCGCTCTGCTCGGAGAAAAGACTCCATGGACTCAGTTCAGAGAGAGAGAGAGAGAGAGAGAGAGAGCTGAGGAAAGACATGTAGAGCGTGCAGACAACCCGAAGCCTAAAGCGCCAGCGCGCATGTGACCGTCCTCCCATCCCCCAACACACCACCCCTGCTTCGTGCAGGCGAGCCGGCAGACAGGCAGCGTCCTCCGCAGCGCTCAGCTGTGCGTTACTGTACTCCGAGGGTCCCGAGGGGCCGCGGGAGCCTTCTCCTCATGTTGTTTGTTCTCTGTTGCCAAACATGGTCTCATGGACACTGTTGCCGATGCTAATGTTCTCCACAGCGTTGAGATTTCTTGTCGGGGAACATACATCTGGAGACTCTATGACTAATGACCTTGGTGTTGTTGACCCTGGAAGGTCAGCAGGTGGATTTAAACTGTCAGGGAAACACCAGAAGTGCAGTTGACCTTTAAATCTGGCAAAAAGGAATAAAGTCACATGACAACTGAACAAGCTCGTAAGGTTGAGAAAGTGAAGTGGGCCACTGTTTTTTATTTTTTTCTTGTTCTTTTCCGAAAAAACCAAACGAGACATGTGAGTGGCCTTTGAAATGAGCAGGTCTGCGTCACAGTCGCTGCTTTGGGATTTAACAGCAGTTTGTGTAATCACAGACAGACGGACACTTTCATACTGTTCGATCTCGTAGATTTATGCTGGTTTATCTTTAATAAAGTTCACATTCATCTTTGAAATCCATCTCACAAAAAACTTTTTATTTCCTCCTCCAAAGACATTATCTGTTTTTGCCCCTAATTCAGTTGTTTGTGTGTTCGTCAGCAGGATTACGTGAAATAGTAGCACATGAGCTAAGAAAGAACTTTGGGATTTCTTTTGACATTGTCACCAATTTCCCAGGGAATAATTTATGGACGACTTTGTGAAATTTGGTGCCGCTTGATTGAATTTAAGGAAACTGTCGGGTTCAAGGGGGATTATGTTTTTAACCGTGTTCCTTTGCTTGTCAATTAGCAGGATTACGGCAAAAACTACTGGACAGATTTACCTGGAAACTTGGTAGAAGGTTTCAGAGAGGAACTGATTACATTTCGTTGAGGATTCAGGATTTTCTTTCTCTTGCTGTAACATCACCAGATGCAGCGTTAATACAACCTTTTTGTTGATGTGTGAATCCGTGGATTTAAATGTGGTTTCATAGCAGTGTAGTCTCTTTCCGCTGCTGCCGTAACAAACACAGCTTGAAACCTGTAACTACATCCAATGTGTAACTGAGAAATGTGGCCTCAGCTGCAAGGTAAGGTAAACTTGTTTTATTCAAGTGGCCTTGGCGGAGGTATGCTCTCTGAGTGCCATTTTATTTCACATTCAAATTTAGAAATGTAATAATAATAAATCTAGGAATAAGTCACTTTTTCCGTCTCTTGTGGATGTGTAAATCTCGGCTTCTGGACACTCAGGACCAGCAGCTCGGCCTCAGGTCCCCAGACGCTGATCCGAGAGCTTTCTCTGCCCGGCCGCACAGTAATGAGATACCAGGCAATTGATCACACACACACACTCACTGATGTAGTAATGAAAACTACGTCTGCAGCAGATTACTGTACAGAGCAGCCAATTGATCTGTGGTCTGTTCATTCACGACCATCCCACTGGCTTCGGCAGACATCGTTCCCGTGGCTGATGGAGCCTGGAAACATGCTCTTCACACAGCAATTAAAGTTTCATTTAAAGATTCGTAATTAGTGCAATAGTGGAAGCCAACCCCTGTGTTTATTAATCATACATGACACGGCCATTTGTCAAACGGTCTATCTGCAGCTATGTCATCGCATTCTTCTTCTCCAGCCAATATAGCCAAATAACCATGGAACGTACCACTCCTGGACGTCCGTGGGGGTGAGTCGAGAACAGCCCAGTGGTTCGGAAGGAGGGAGGAGGGAGACGGTGAAGCTCCCCGACACGGGCACGGCGTGGAAACGAAGATGACGAAGTTCCTCGAGGAGGAGGAGGAGGAGGAGGAGGAAGAGGGGGATGAGAAGGCGAATCCTTCTCTGATGTGTCTTTTTTTTTTTTCTTTCGTTCCCCTCCTCGCTGCTGCCCTTCCTCCACCCCTGACTCTCTGTTGCTTGTACAGGAGGCCCTCTGGGCTCCAGCAGTCAGCCAGTCAGCTGGTCTCCTCCGCCAGAGCAGCACATGATTTTCCATGATTACTGTTATTGTTTGTGCCCCAGTTCACGCCGCCTGCAGGCTAGATGTGCAGCCGATGCGCGGTCGGAAGAGGAGAGGGGGGGCTGACATCGAGTAGGTCCACAGTGACGACTCCAAGCTTCAGAACGCATCATAAATAGCATCATTATGTCTGTGGATTTCTACGTGATAAGAAAATGTTGGGGGTCATTTATAGATGTCCTGGGCACGGTCAGCTCCAAAACCTACCGTCTAACAAGCGTTGATTTGCGAGCGAAAGAAAAGTTATTTCTTCTCAGTTTCCCCCGAAAGCCTTGATTTTCCTCCCCTCCCCTAATTCCTCTCTCCCTCCTTTAATCTTCTCCACATCGACAGAAACCGGGACGGACCCTTGGCCCACGCGCCGCCGTCTGCGTCGGCGTGTCTGCGGCGTCTCCGACAGAGACGCTTGATCAATACCCTTGAAAGGTTAGGGTCTGATTAGGGAGACGGATCTAGTACCTCCCCACAGATGAATCATCCCGGTGCCAAGCGCCAGATGCTGGGTGACCGGAGTCTGACAGTGGGTTGGCGAGGGGGACAGAAGACGGGGTTTGGATCTCCTGCAGATGTCATTATCTGTGTAATGAACAGCACAGCAGGGCGGGGGGGTGCTGTAAAGTCAGAAAGTTACAGGAGCAGTGCATCAACCTAACAAGGAGACAGCAGCTGCTTGTGTACAAAGACTTTCTTATTTATCCATCTCTTCATCCGGTCGGTGTGTTTACATCACACTGTGGCTCGTGTCATCCAGCTCCTCCTCTCCAGTGTTTGCAGACGAGTGATGAAGAATAGCTGCTTGTTGTCGTCTCTATTTACGACTTTTAAAAGTTGAATTAAGTTGCAGTTGTTTTTCCCTGAAAGTTTAAACGACATGAGCGCGTAACTGTTTGACCTGCAGAGAATAGTGCAGTCGTTGTGATGAGCTGTGTCATGTGTGTCTCGTTAGAATGTTTGGAATTTTACGACTGTAATGAGGGAAAAAACTAAAAACTAACTGTTAAAACTGCTGTAATGTCAGAATAAACACTTTATGAATAAAATATCAAGTTTCTAAAAGTCCAAAATAACTAAAGGGGGTGTTAAATTAACTTTAACGACAACAAACAACCAGCTTGTTGTTTTAAGAAGAAGAAAACAGAATCTATTAGTGATCATGACGTACATAGTAAATTGTGTTGATGGTGATGTGTTGACTGATATAAGCCGAGAGAAGGAAAGTGCGTCTGTGCAGCATCAGTCTGTCAGAGCGTCTGCAGCAGGGACGACTCCTCCACAGACGGGAGGTTATTACTAAAGCATGACCGACCCAGTTGCCGGATGAAATATTTGGTGCTGCTAAGCTGTCGCTTCTGTTTGGCTTTTGTAAGGGTTTTAATTTTTGATCTAGGCTCCTTCACATCAATCTTGTAAAAGAGCTTTTTCCTCCGAGGGGTCTTTTGTCGGATTGAAGAGCATCCGAAATTATTGAAGAGCATCTGAAATCATCCGGAGGGGCTGTTATTTGTGGAAATATCAGGAAAAATGTTGGTTTTCTGATCAGATTTTTTGTTGACCTTTGACCTCTGACTGGAGGAACCTAGTTTTCGGGTCAGTGTGGTTAAAATGTCACTATTTTGACACAGAGGCTACTACAACAACAATACAGACAATAAAACCCTTCTCCACTGACCAATCACAGCGCTGTTTGAAGCCCAGGTAGCTCCTACAGTCAGCCAGGGTGGAACCTCACACACATGTCGCCATAGACACAGAGGACCCCAACAAAGACAAAACACAATCCCTCCATGAAATGTCCTAAACATGGAGACAACATCGTTCTATAGCTGGAAATCCTCCATTTTCTCATGTGCTGTGACAGTCACTCGGAGAGAGGGAGGACCCCAGGGAGAGGTAGAGGAAGTAATCCCCTGTTAACCAGCACTCACGCTGCTGGTCAGTGGTTTACGAGTTTAATTCACTTAATGAAATCAGTCTGTTGGAGACGTATAAATATATACTGGCATGTTCACTGTGTGAGGGTGATTTCACGCAGCCTCTGGTTCCTGTGGACGTGATGAGTTACATGCACGACTCCCTGTTTTTTCCCACTTTGTTTTCAAGAAGCGAGATGGATGTGACACTCTCCTGGGGATTTTTTCTTCTTCTTCTTCAATTTTCTACACAAACATTTGACGATCAATCATGTGCGCAGAGGAAGCGACAACGCTCAGGCAGACACTTTGATGTCACCTCCTCCAGCGAGTGGAGATCCACGTACGTGAGTGTCACGCCTGTGTGCGGGGGGGGAGGGAGTCGTGTTAGAGTTTACATCACTGCGAGGAAGAACTGTGGCACGACTCAGACCCTGAGGCGAGAAATACATAATTTTTCAAGTCTGAGTCCACATACGCACACACGTGCACGTCCACGCTGCCTTCCTGCTTTGCCTGAATGAATTAGAGAACCCGGCTCCCTTGAGAGCCACTTAAGTGAGCCGAGTGAAAACGAGGTTATGACCAACACTCGCTGCTCCTCGCCCGTGCTCATCTGCAAAATGTAATCCTGCCTCCGAAAGCAATTACATCTGTTTAT
Source organism: Hippoglossus stenolepis (assembly GCF_022539355.2). Classification (NCBI taxonomy): domain Eukaryota; kingdom Metazoa; phylum Chordata; class Actinopteri; order Pleuronectiformes; family Pleuronectidae; genus Hippoglossus; species Hippoglossus stenolepis. The sequence goes on from NC_061504.1 coordinate 15,035,592, forward strand.
TTTGTGTCTGCCGGTGATGGATACCAGCTCCTTGTTCACCAGTTGCTCTGTCCAGTCCACCGACACTCTCGAATCAGCCGGTTCCCTCGTCTCAGTTTCCTTCTGACGCTCCAGAAACGAAAGCAGGAATATCCCGGATGCAAAACGCCGATGATGTCATATCGAGGTCCCGCCAATAACGCTTCATTTCTAACATATCTGACATTGTCCAGAAAGTGCAGTCATCATGTCGGTGGTGGGAATAGTATGAGCCAGATGCCCTTTTTATAGCAGCAACACACGACCTATATTTGATTTCTCCCTCCCACACACCGACAGCGTAGCCGCGTGATGAGGACGGGCGTGGAATCCTTGGTTTTTGAAGGTGAAACATAACGACTTGCTCACGCTCTCCGAGGAATTGATCCCCCCCCACCCCACCTTGTCTCCGTACCTGCATCTTACCCAAACTACATCTACGACCTCCTCCTCCTCCTCCTCTTCTCTGAGGCAGATGTGCAGCCCACTGATGTGACTCAGGTTTCCAGCTGCAACAACCCCCACCCCCCCCCCCCACCACCACCACCACCACAACCCACAGCGTGCAGCACAGCGTTGCACTTAATCATGTTTCTCCTAATCACTTTCCCCAGTGTTGGGTAATATAGAGCGATACTGAGGCACGGCTGCAGGGGGTACACTTATATCTGACTCTGTGATGGAGTCAATGAGCCACAGACGCTTGATGGAATTAAGTCACAGATTTAGTTTGTCACCGTTCTTAATCACTTTAACGTCGTGTAACGTGTCTCAGCTTCTTAATGTCACTGTTTTTGCACATTTGCAGTTTGAACTTGTAAAATGTAAATTTTTTTTCATCTCTTTCCCTAATTTTTGCCAGAATTCCAAAGTTAAATATACATTTTTTAAAATCTTGATTATTACATGATAAGAGCATTTTTCAATCTCAATGAAACTGACCAGGCTTGTTTAGGAAACTGCAGCTCTGAGTGTGTGCAGCTTGGATTTAAGGAGCCTGCTGGGTCCTGGCGAGGGACTGAGTTTTACTGACTGCCATTCTAGTTATTGGTGGGTTTTTATGTCTCTGTGCCGGGGACAGCAAGTGGCTGCAGTGATTGTGTTTTCGGGTTGTGTGTACGTCCCATTTTTGTGAACACGATATCTCAACAACTTAGAATTTTGGTAGTTTGACTAATTAGATGTTGGTGGTTGAAGGTCGAGGTGACAGTGACCTCACAAAACACCTCTTTGTCTCGAGAAGGCAACATCTCAGAAAAACCTTGAGGGAGCAAAGTCAAATTTTGGTTCAAACGTTCACTTCAACTCAAAGATGAATTGAATCGGTTTTGGTGGACGAAGGTCAAAGGTCTTGGTGACCTCATGTGAGTCTGGGAGGGGGATGTATGAAATTGCATTGGTCAGTGGAGACAATTCATCTCATCGTCCTCCTGTAGAAAACTGCACAACTGCAATCACCTCCAGAGTGTGAGAGCAGAAAATCTTCCACGACGTAAAAAAAAACCAACCTAAACTGTGAATGACGTTCGGATGTCGGCCTCTTCAAACTCAAATAACGAGCGAGTCCTTCTAGACTCGGCGTTTTGCACTAATATTCAGCGCGTTGAATAAATCATAGAAGCGGCAGAGATTTCAATTTTCCAAGTGACGGCGGGCGGAATGCACAGTGGAGCTTCCTGACTTATTGCATTTTCCGCTGAGGTCTTCTCAGGCTGTCTGGCTCCTGCCTCTGATGTCACTGTTGCTGTCCGTGTGTTTAATTTACAGCTGAATGCAGCAGGTTTTCACTCTGAAACAAGGGAATGTGGATTATCTCCAGAAGACAAAATGCACACAGAGGCAGGTTTATTCTAGTTCTTTAAATACATGGACTCACTTTTATTTGGTGGCAGAGCTCAACCAACACTTTCTCAGACAGTGGAACCACACTCTGCTCTCTGGAGTTATTAAAATCCAGCTAGAATTACTCGGTTTATGATCATAAACCAGCAAACCTTCAATCCATTATTTCTTGAATTGTAATGAGAAGACGCGTCACTCAAAATCCCAGAGAACCTCGAGGATTTAATGCAGTTTCATGAAAAATAAATTAATTTCATGCGGCAGATGGAGTTTACTTTTCATTTTATGTTCTTCGACCCACAACAGACATCTTGGTGTCTGTTTAAACAAACTACTTCAGAGTAATGGTATTTAATGACCATATTTTAAACATAATGCCATTAAAACCTAGAGAAATCCCTAATTTAAAACATACTAATGGTCTGTTTCAGGTGGTTCTGTCCGTCCCACGTCTCCACTGTCTTCCATGTGTCAGCATAATGGTTCTTTCCCAGAAACGGTTAAAAATGACCCATTTTTACAATACATTTTTTAAAGCTTGGTCATTTTAACTTCATATTTTTGTCCGTTGTTATTGTTTGGATCAGAGACGGTAAACAAAGTCCGTCTCGACTGTCAATCATGTCGTTTAAACCTGTTTTATGTCATCAAACAACCAAACTTACCAGAAACATGATCACTTGAACATCGAGCGTGATCAGAACTACCTAAAATGACAGAAACCATCTTTGAGAAAAATGTATTTTGACATATCTTAGCGTTTGTATTGGTCTTTTCTGTCCTCATGTAAAAACATCTCACTCAGCGTTGGAGTCAGAATGAAGCTGTAGGCTGCAGGTGTCAGTGGTTAATTAGCATCGAGTGTTAGCTCGCTGGCCTGGTTATATACACAGCTTCCTGTGGCCCCGCTCTGCACTGTGATAATCACAGCCTGGCTTCCTTTTAAAGACCGGGCCGTCCCACCCACCGCTCCCACAGCTGCTTGTTTTGTTCCCCGTGCTGAGAGCAGTCATCTGGTGCCAACCTCCCGTGGCCAGCTGCTGCCCGCCGCGCTCCTCTCGCAGGTACCCCACAAAGGGCACGTGGTGAACGGCAGCGCGGCCACGTCCAGTGCTGCTGCTGCTGCTGCGGCGCGGCGCTGCACTGGAGCCGCCAAGTTCTCATGAGCTGCATCGAAACAATGACGCAGGTGTCGTTCTATATGATTGACTGGAAACGCGTCCAGCATGTTGATGATGCTGGGAAAAGGCCTTTATGGGATATGGGGGCACGCACGTCTTCCTATCTGTCTTAAAATCGTGGTTTTCGTTAAAAATTGTTACTTTAATGTGCCTTTTGATATTTAGGACAACAGTAAATTAGCCTTGGCTCCTTTACACATCATCTTATTTACAGTTGTCCTGCTCATTCATGAAACAAACGAATGCATTAACTAAAGCGAGTGTGTTTAACCTTTGGTTTCTGTGAATAAACGGTTAGATACACCAGCGCACAAAGCTTTGCAGCATCAAAAGAAGGAAATGGATGTGATGAATGTTTAATTTGTTGTGTGAGTCAGTGTTTGTGCGTCTGAGTAACAGCGCCGCTGTGCACGGAGCGTCTCGTAAGCTCGAACCCAAATAGAAACACGGGAGGCGGAGTAATGAAATAACAAGAAAACAATATGAATGAGAGGACAGCACATCGCTTGTATCAGAGTATTCACTTTCCTATTTAACCTGGTATGATTGTTTATCCGTGTAGTTGTTAAGAGGCCTGTTGAGAAAGGACAGAAACAAATTAAGACCTCTAGGATGGATCTATCGACATAAATAAATAAAGATAAACGATGCGTCTCCACTTCCAGAAACGAAGCCAAAAATATCTCTGATAGGAATTCAGTCATCTTGCCCCGATGACGTCATTTGGAGCCAATTAAAGCGACGGAAATTCTAACGCTCTCACGGTACAGACTCTTAATTGCTTGTACGATTACTGCAGACCATTCTCTGTGGCTTCATGCAAAGAGGGACGAACAGATGTGCGTCCAATCAAAGCCAATTTTACCCCTGTTGGTGCTTAAAGGATGAATTTCACATTTATACCTCTTTTTTTATTTTTTATTTTTTAATTCCCAGTAAAACTGTAATCACCAAACAGCTCCCTGCAGACTCGTGCACATCATATCGGGGTATGTTGTGTGAGATGGTGCCGCAATGCCGCAGAGACTGAAAACATTCATCCGTCGCACCACTAACTGTGTTACTGTTTCTCTGTGTACGGCAAAATGTTTCCATTGTTTCCCCGACAAAGAAGCGTTTGACTGAAGCCGCTTGGCTGCGAGAGCGTCGCTGCACCGCTGCCGCAGCATGTGAGCGTCACAGGTCTCCTGATTTATGGGCACCTGTAAATGACTGATGGCCTCAGGTGACGGCAAACTGCATTTTATCGAACCTCTGCTCGTAGTGTATCGCTCTGTGTACGTTACCGTCCCCACCTCGCAGAGCGCGCACTGAATATAGATCAGCAGCAGTTGATTTTGATCTGCTGCCGTCGGCGCCGGCCCGCTGCCTGCCGCCGCCGCCGAAATGCCTCGTGCAGCTAATTAGCATCTTGATTGGCCAATCTGGGGTAATCTCCCTCCATCTCTGACAGCATTAGTCATGTAATATGCAGACAAATGCTCGGCTGATCACTGATCCCCCGGAGTTTGGATTAGCAACCGAGTATGGTTCGTGTCAGTCATTCTGTCTGTATTATGGGATGTATTTATAGGCCTGTGCTTGGACGCCTTGTGTCGAGTCGACGGCGCCGTGCTGCTCGCTTGATGAATTCTGTCTGCTCAGTGTTTATCTTCACCAGCCGCGTGAGGAGACCAGGACGATGGGCTCCACCCACTGATTCATGATTCAACTGATTTGCAGTGTGATGTCAACGCTCCTCTGTTTATTAACTAAAAGGCTGTTTTTTCTGGTTTTTATTTTATATAAACGCAGCGCTGCAATGACGCAACCGTCAGACGAGAATTTCTCTCCGTCTGAATCGATGCTTTGGATTTCCCAGGCCCGAGCACTTCAGCTCTGAGTGGAGATGAAACGACCGATGCTCCAACCTGAATATGGCGACAGTAAAAGCGGCAGATTTTTTTAAACCAAGATTTTTCTGTCGCGAGGCCTCGAGAGGTTTACGGTTATTACTTTCACATGATAGAATGATCTCGGCAGACCTACGGTATAATGTAATCTATATTCAGAGGTTATCAGTGTGAGCCTCAGGGAGCTGATCCGCTGCACGTACATGTGAAATAATGCTTTGGTTGTTTGAGGTAAATATACACTTCATACGCTATGCATTGTGTTTTATTGGATAATATATGACATTTAAGACATAAGTATGTTACTCAATAGAGGTCCAACAGTCTCTCTAAATTCAATCAAGGTGCAACAAATTGCACACACACTGGTACAGATTAGATATCCTCAAGATATACCAGATTTTATTTTTTCCCATCAAGATCCATGAGTCCTTGGGGAAAATGTTAAAAAAGAAACATCCTCTCTCGCAGTGTCAGTGGAAAAAAGTGAAAAATTATTCTTGCATCTACCTCTTTGTCCAGATCCGTGACAAAATGTAATTGACTTAATTTGCCGTAGATCAATTACTGCAGCTTTTACAGTTTCAGAAAGAAAACTGCACCACAGGACTCTGCACTAGTATTCAAAAGACCATCAATATCTAGAAATGATAAATGAAATAATGATGTGGTGATGCTCCGAGTAAAATACACACACGGTCTCTCGGGCTTCTCTCTGTTTTCTTTTGCAATAAACAAAAACGTGCCCTGAAGCCGTTGTCTAAGAATACAATTCTCCTCTGACTTGACTAATACCACTGAGCCTGATGCGCAGTTGTTATGACAAATACATCTCTGCGGCTGCGACGCCTGTTTAGATTCGTCCGTCAGTGTGACAGCGCTGATCCGCTCGAACGCAAGAGGGAAGGAGAGGAACCAGTTAAAAGTAGAGATGGATGGAAACGATGGCGACGAGGGGGGGCGACGCAGGGCTCGGATTTCTTTCACCCTGCGATCTGACGAATCTGAGCCTTAACTCGCCGCATTACCTCTTCCCATGTTCTCCTCCCAGTCACACTGGACACCGCTCATTCAAAGAAAGTTTCCAGCGTTCACACACTCCCACATAAAACCTCCAACTTACACAGTTTTCCTCCCAGGATGCTGCAGAGAAAGCTTCTTGGCTCGCAGCAGCTGGAGACGACGGGCGTAAATCGACTTTTTTCAGAGCTCCAGAATGAAATAAGAACAGAATCAGTACTTTTTTTCCTGCCATTTAGTCCATGACGGCTCTGTTAAAGATATTGTGGCAGAATAAACTTCTGAAGTAAGGCTAACTATCAGTTTAAATCCCCCGTCCTTACTAACGTGCCTGAAAACGTGCCCGTGTGCACAGATTGCTCGGAAGAATGTCCCAGTATCCGACATATTTAAGGGATTTAAAGTTTGTGCAATCTGGTTCAGCTTGATTGAATCTAAAGGAGGAGATGTGCTCTCTACTGAGATGTTCTGAGTTTTGGATTTGGACTCGTCAAGCGATCGCAGCATCGGCTTGAGCTCGATAGAAACATTAACAAGTCGGTCGACATGATGGCAGCTGTAGGTAAAATAAATATCGAGTGGCAGCCGCCTCCTGCCAGCAGCTTTCTGTTTAGTAAACGCATTGGCAGCCTTTCACCCAGTTGATGGACTCGATAAATCAGCCATCACTTATTCTGGACTAATGGATGTAAACACCACCTTCCTGTGCTAATGGAGCCGCTGGATGTGAAGGAGGCCAGGATCCTCTTTTACCTTTTAAAGGGGGCCACTTGAAGATCTCCAGACATCCTGCTTCTATCGTTACGCAACATGGCTACTCGCTTTTCTAGATGGAGTTCCAATCCCCGTGCGTTGTTTATGGCAACGACACCCAGAGGGGCTAAGAGCAGCCGCGGCAGGAAAGCAGGAGGCATCATCCGGTGTGGAAGCTGTGACTGTGGCGGGGGGGGGGCGGACCGGAGCGAGGCAGCAGGATCCTCTCGGCGGCTGGTGACGCACAGCTGCATGACTGACAGCCCCAGTTCTGCCTCGCAAAGTAGGTCGCAGCCAACGACCCCCTCTGGTGAGACGCTGGCACAGAGACAGACCCGAGGAAGGAGATGGAGACGGGAGGAGGTGCAGCAGGAGAAGGTGCACTGATCAGATTAGTTCCCGGCTCGGTGTCCTGTTGATCCAACAGCCTGAAACATACAACGCTGTGTGTGAGTGGTATTCTCTGGATGTCAACAAATCATTTTTATTGGTTTATTGAGATTTAGCACAGGGGAAGTGATGCAGCTTCTTTTTGACATGTCTTTGCCTCCGTCAGACGCGGATTAGGTCATGAGTCACGACCGAATAACTGTTATTGTCCTAAATTACAGGGATTAGCTCGGTGACAAGTGGCTGTGAGTCTGACAGCCACCGAGCGTCAACTCCTCTCGTCTCTTCCTGACCTCGGCACATCATGTGATCAGCGTCCTCCTCCGTTCTTGATATTTAGAGATGGACGATGAGGTGATGAACCAACGAAGACAAAGCAATGGCAGGATTAGAGTGAGAATGAAGCCTTGCTTGATGCTTGATCCTCCTTGCATGGAGCCAACACCACGCCATGTTAAACCATGGTAATATTTTGACCCAGTAAATTGGTGGGATGGTTAGTTTCTGGAAAAACCCAGACACGGTGGAATTGATAATCGATCATTTTTGTCTGCTCCACTTCAGGCTGGTGACGCAGGAGTTTGAGGCACAAACAAAACAATTGTTTGTGTTTCAGCCTCAAGGAGAACAAGTAATGTTGTAATCAATAAATATGTTAATTATATGGGGGGGGTGGGGGGGATTTCACCAAGAACTGAGATGAAGAGAAAACTCTTTATAATAAATCTCATTCTATCAACTTGAATTATAAAAGTAAATCCCTGATTCCTACAAACTCAAATCCTTTAAATGTAGGAGACGTGCAGTCTTCATAGAAGTTAGAAGTATGTTAAAATGAAGGAGACTCACTACTCAAACAAATACTTGCAAATGCAACAAAACAAGCAGACGGCATCTTTCAAATACTTCAAATACAGTATATCCACAACATTTCAAGTGAAAGCAAAGGATACTGGGGATATTTTTAGAGGAAATAATTGTTTTTCAGGTGTTTGTGTATATATATATATATACACTCACATAACCCTGCCCAGTTCAGCATGAAATGATCATAGCGATTACAGCGCTTCCACGTTTCCTCCGATCTAACATCTCTTGAGTGGATTGTCTAAAAATAGCTGTGACACACACACACACACACACACACACACACACAAAGAGAAGGTTTCACACACTGTTGGGCCATTCTAGTTGTATTTTTTATATTTCAACGTGAATGAGAGTATCTGGTCCATGCATACAGTCACAAATGTATTTTATATAAGTAAACATGCTGCTTGTTCAGTGTGTTTATGTTCTACCCTGAAGGCTTAATCCTGTGGTATTTAAACCAGCGGGAACATCTTGGAGGTTTAAATTGTGTTTGTAATGTACAGCTCCCCAGGTTTCCCTCTTAAATAAACACACGACAGACACACACATACTTACTGGGGACATGTACACGAAACAAGTCATCAAAACGCTGTTATAGACATGTACACACACACACACACACACACACACACACTCTCTAACAATGACCATGGCCACCAGACACAACTCGTGGTCCTAAGATATGACCAGTGGCTTCTGTCGAACCAAACACACCCTGCCCACCCCATCTTAATGCCCCTTGTGCCAAAGGTCCATTAAAATGTGTCGCTGCTCAGATTGGTACAGATAAATGTCTATAGTTTAATATTGTTTGAAAAAGACTTGAAGTGATTATATCACATGAGTCATGTTGGGCGACATACGTGTATTTGTGCTTTTTGTATTGTAAATGTTTCCAATAGAAATCATAGAGTTTGTGGTATTTGGTTTCAGTCCTGATCAATCAATACATTTTATTGTACAGCCCATATTCACAAATCACAATTGACCTCAATTGACATTTGTTTGATGTCACATTTGATACTTTGACTCCTTTGATACTTTGATACTTTGAGCTAGTGACTCCTTTGATACTTGGATCTAGTATCTAGATCAAAGCCAAGTTCAGTGTTTAACACAGTTGTGGAAGAGAAACTTCTGTCATCAGTGTGGACGACAGCTCCTGGACTCGACCACAGATCCACAAACACTGCTACAGAGAAGAGGCCGTGAGAAGACAGCAGCTCCGATAGAGACTGTAAGTAACTCCTATAAACCGAGACTGTCAGAAGACGTCAGAGAATACTTCAGGACGCCTACTCTGTACCTGTATTCAACCAAGATGGAGGGGAACAACAAAACAAACGGCAAGGCAAGGTTTTCTAAGCAGGAAACACTTTTGTTTTTGTTGTGTTACACTTATTCAGGACACCTTAGATTTAATTCAATATTTGTTCATCTTTTGACTCAACAACCTTAAAAATGCTAGTGCTAGCATGCTAACGTTACTTTGTTTTTGCATGATAATTCCGTATTTTGACATAATTTCATGTGGCCACCCCCCCTGAAGATACACGATGCACTTAATTTAACTAGCGTTTAACTGCTCCTCTAAAAAACAGCATTTATCCTGGCAGGGTTGCATACAGACCACTACCAGCAGCCTGAAGGGTTTTGTTTTTGATTTATACGTGAAATAATACAGAGCAGCCAAGCTTTTGAATTTCTATTGAAAATGGGATTGGGCCTTGCTGTCTGTATGTTACAATAGTTTGTGGATATTATGCAGCAGCTGTTAAGGATACTTAGTACGGAGAGACTGTGTTTAAGAGAATTGAAGAAGTTGTGTTCAAAGTTAGTATGGGACTGTGTTTGTACCCATTATTTGTATGTTTGTGTCTTTCAGGCAGTTGTGCAACATGTGCAATCTCCCAGTAAAATGGTGGAGGACCTCCGTGGAGAAATAAAACAGCTGGGGTGTAAGAATATGGAGCTGGCTCAACAAAATGCTTCTCTCAAAATGCAGATGTCCAGCCAAGAAGCCGCATGGAAGAAGGAAAATGAGACCATGCAGGGTGCTTTTTTCCAAAACCAGCAGACAGAGAACGAGAAGATCCAAAGGGAGCTCAGGCAAAAGTGCAACCTGAATGAGACGGAGTCGTCCCTTGACGAGAAAATGACAGCCGACGTCCATGAAGGGGATCAAGTGATCGACATGGTCACACGTGAAAGAGATGCGCTGAAAGAGAGAAACAAGAAGCTCAAGGCCCTGCTGAAAGCCAGTGACTTAAAAAGGATCCAGAGCAAGTGGCAGGCGAGATACGACGATCTGGAGTACCATCTCAGACGTGAGCTGGCAGAGAGCAGGAACAGCTCAATGAAAATCAAGCAGCTGGAGAGACTGGTCAAGCACACGGAAGTGACGTGGGCGGCCAAGAACAAGGCCTCGCTCAGCAAAGCGAGGAAGATGGAGGAGGATATAATTCTCCAAAAGGATCAGGTGATCGCCAGCGTCACCAGTAGAAATATGGCTCTGGAAGAGGGCAACCGGGAGCTCATGGCCAAGCTGCTAGCCATGGAGAATGAGACCCTCCAGAGCAAGACCGAGTGGCAGACGAAAGTCGACGATCTGGAGGACAGTCTCAGGCGTGAGCAGGCAGAGATGGAGGCCAGCTTCAAGATAATCAAGGAGCTGGAGAAACAGGTCAAAGATACCGAGGAGATGTGGACGACCAAGCAGGAAGACTCCCTCAACAAAAAGAGGAAGATGGAGGAGGACATCAGACTGGCCTCGACGACCGACAAAGACAAGGTGGAGAGTGAAAAGGAGCAAGAGAAAGCAAGTAAGATGAAGAAGCGGGAGAAGAGAGAGACACTGGAGAAAGAGAAGAAGAGACAGAGGAGAGAGAAAGAAATGAGAACAAGTAAAACCAAGTAACTCCTTCCCTTTTAAAGCCCCAAACATCTCAACCCCTCTCCCTTCACTACCCTCCTTTCCCTTGCCTCACCTCCTCCTCTCCCTCCTTCCCTTCCCTACCCTTCATCCCTAAACTGTAAATTTCTATGTATATATTGTTGGGGGAAAAAATAAAAACTTAAAGTCAATCCAGCCTGATGTTTTATTAGAATTCTGTGAACGTCTAGTTCGAATGTGAGATCACGTAAACAGGGGAGTGAGGTGTTGGGATCTGAGGCTCACACTCTGCTGTATTTTCACGCTTTTCCGAGAGGTTTTCACAGCTTTATTTACAGTCCATGGTCGGCAGTGCTGATATAATATTGTAAATATTAATATATAGACAGGCTCACTGATTAAAACACACTCCAAAAAGGTTGCTCATTTCATTTAAACATGAAGTTGAACTGAGGTGAAATGGCACAAATCTGCAGGAACCTTGTACGTTATTTTTGTTTTCCTGTACTACAACACACACATTGATTTTTCCCGGGGCTTGAATGTTAGGAGCTGTGTACTAATCATCGTAATGACAAATCGTTGGACATCGTGTCGACTCTGCAGGGAGGGGAAGTTCAGTCTCGATCCCGGTGGCTGGATAAGTGAGGGAGCCGCTGGCGAAATGGATGGGAAAGAAAGAAATGACACGTTTGACCGTCTCCGCTGATGGAGGGTGTGTGTCGAGCTTTGTGCAGCTGTTGATCGGACTTAGTCAAGTGCCTCGGTGAAGTCATTAAAGCTGCACTATATTAACAATGGATTGAGATTACCGTGCATGCAGTAAAAGAGGTCTTTCAAATAATTAAACCCAGAGAAAAATGTATTGCAGTTCATTTAAAACTTTTTCTGTTTGAAGTTTGCATGTTCTCCTCGTGGGGTTTTCCTTTGGATACTCCGGCTTCATCCCACAATCCAAAAGACATGTAGCTCAGGTTAACTCTAACCTGCCCGTTGGTGTGAATGTGGACATGAATGGTTGCAACCCTCAAAAGAATAAGTGATATAGATAATGGATGGATTTAAGATTTTATTATTCGGCTCTTATCCTGACTACTGAAATGGCCTTTTCCTACTTTTCTTACACAAAAAAGGCAAATGAAGAACTGCACAAAGCTCACACACCTTAATATCACACATGTCAACAATCACACATACACACACACACAAAAACACACACACTAATGTACCATTAGCTCATCGCGTCTACAACACTCGACAAAGTCAGATTTCCCATTAGGTCCGTTGGCTCCACGTGGCACCAGAGATATTACAGCCACAGTGGATTTGATGAACTCATTAGCCTTTCAGTCTGACTCCACACAGCACAGAGACCAGTGGTTAGTGCCCAGTGACTCTCTGACTCTTATCTCACTCGGCACATCACCACGTCTCTGCACAAAAAAGCATCCGCTGGGTTCAAATTGGATCATAATGGTCCTTTAGCCAAATTAGCTCGTTGTGAAGCTGCTGTTGCAACATGAGACGTCGGCATTCTTTGGATGCATCGACACGGCATCTGTGACTTTCTCCTCCGTTGGTTCTGTCCAATAGAAGCAGGAGATTTTTGACGCACATAAAACAGCAAATTTATCACCTAGGAAAATAGTTTTGCCCCAGATTGGCCCAACACTGTCACTCGGCCCACGTGAGCCATATACCTCATGTCAAGGTGCCAGAGGCGGCCCGGATTTGTTTTGTGCTATTTGGGCCACTTTAGGCTCACATCCACTTTGCCAGAAGTGCCGCATCATTGCCTGAAGTGGCCCACATCCGCATGCTGTCCGGAAACGATGGGTGAGGAGTGATCACAGGCTCATTTACAGCAGGAAACTGGAAATTAAGTAACAAGAGGAGTTGAAAATCAAGTGGGTGGATTAGGCAGGTTTCAGGGCAGCATTTGCATGTGTGTGTATTTGTGTGCTTCAAAATTCCGATGCTTCCTTATGTCAGCGTGTGAAGGTCAAGGACGCTCTCTCCCCCTCTCCCCATCTCTCTCCCCCTCTCCCCCTCTCTCTCTCTCTCCCTCTCCCCCTCTCTCTCTCGTCAGTTACCCACCGGCCATCTGTGCCCCAGTGTTTCTCTGCTTCTCTCCACTGACCGTGTTGAACTCGCACTGTATGAAAAAGGAAAGAAAATCTCATTTTGAAAGTGTTGCCACTCCGGAGCAGGTTAATGCAAACACACGGGAGCGATGACACCCAGCTGGAGGAAGTGTTTTCGGAAGCATCAGCCCACATGCAGGAAGGGGACAAAGACGTAGTCCAGTGTCTTTACAGTCCATCGTTGTCTTTATGGATGGATTATGGATTTGTGCACGCGAAAGCATCACGTCAGGGACAAGAAGAAAAGAGGAAACATGTCAGCACACCACACACACACACACACATGAACACACACTGTACTCCCATTACTTGTTGTGGTTTGACCTACCACTGTTTGATTAAGGACTAGCTGTGGGAGGCTTGTGCTGACTGACCTGGTCACAGCATGTCACACACACACACACTCTCACACTCACACTCACACACACACCACACACAATCACACTCACACAGTGGCTCATTTTGTGATTGGATGAGCGCTCGTCCCTGGCTCAGGCATCACGGTCTCCCTGGAGCCGCCTGCCAAGAAGTGATGTCACCATCTCTGTTTAGACACATCTCGTCTCTCCCTTCAACAAGGGCAAAGCACAAAGCTCTGCTCCGCCTTTGTCTCTCTCTCTCTCTCGCTGACTCACACACGCACACACACACACTCATGCACACACACATTCACACCTTTTTGTTGCAGCCCGGGCATCGGCGTCCATATGCTGGTGTGTGAGAACGCTGGCCCGGAGTGTCCTTTCTCTTGTTTTCATCAGGTCACCGAAAAAACTGTGTGCACCCTTTCTGCTTCAAAACGGCACGTAGCCCGTCGCTGCCTCCGTTTGTGGCCTCGGGCAAAACACCGAACCACTCGAGCTGCTGCTAACGCGAGTCCGAGGGGAGCGGTGCAGCGGTCAGAGACGTGACCTTGTGGCTGAGGGGTCGCCGGTTTGACCGACCGGCACAAAGCGGGTGGGCAAAAATCCTCGACTGCTACTTTCAAGAAAGGGAGCGAAACCGCAGCCGCCCCAGTGGAGGTGCTCAACAGGCAGAATAAGATTATTTCAGTGCTTCTCCTCCTCCTCCTCCTCCTGCTCCTCCTGCTGTCATAAGAGTTCTTCTTTTTCCACATCTGCTCAGATCTGCAGATGTGAACCTCTGATCAAAGTCTGTTCTCTTAATGCATCGGAGTCACAAAAGTAAAAATCTCACCTGCCAAAGTCAAACCTTGAATTTCTCCAGATCTTTGACAAAACGCAGGGTGTACTTATTAATACATTTTTTAAGTATTTACAGAATCTTCAAAGTCTCTATTGACTTTCTGGATCAAATAATTTATAATAAGCTTTTTTTAATCATACCACTTTCTCCTAAAGCAAAAAGATGCAAACTAGAAAGTAACACATGCTCTTAATTTGTGAGACAAGAAAGATAAATGAACATAAAGACTATGTATAAAGATAAACAAAATAATGGAAGATAAATGAGCAAAAATAGTTTTAAAATGGTTTAAAATCTCTTGTTTTCTTATCATTTCTGTATTTATGAGCTTTATATTTAATATTTAATATGAGATTGTCATTTTTTATTGCTTTGCTAATTCCTCTCCATAAATGTCACCTGCCTTAATGGAGCATATTGTCTTTGTCGCCACCTTTTATCCCTCCTATGTGCGTACATTTTTATTTTACAACAGTATTATAGTTTAAGATTTTAATTTACACTCTTTTCTTTTCACTTGGAAAGCACTTTGTTATTATATAAAACAAATATATATTTTCTTTATTCCTGACTGGACTTGGGACAGTTGGATGACTTTCTGACGTGTCAGAGGTTTTGGTTGGACGACTTCTTCTTCTTTGACAGTAGGCCGACGGGTCCAGAATGTGAGAAGTCAGATCCTCGTCACACACCGTACTCTTCAGTTGCTTTTCCTTCACACGTGATTATCTTATATCGAGTGAGCTGGAAATTACCCACGACAGTTTTATTTAGGACCATGCTCCGTCCACATGTTGCGTTTGTTCATGAACTGAAGTGCGTTCCCTTCCTTTAACCTCATTATCACCAGTTTATTCTCTTCACCGGCAGAAACATCAATTGTGACAATAATTCCCTCATGTCAGTAGAATACGTAAATGTCATTTCGCGCAGTAGTTAAATCTGTGAGTGGAGCCTTCCTTAGATAAAGCGAAAGGGTTGCGCAGCTTTCAGCACTTTCCTGCATAAAAGGGATACAAAAAAAATGATTCATGTGAGTACAAGGTCAGTGTGTGTTAGTTCCATACGCTCAGAGCGCGGTTACCAGCTCGTTACAACCACTCGGCGGCCTTAAATCTTTCAAACCAACCTCGGCGTCTGAAGCACCTGGCAGCCGACGCTCGAGCCGCGCACACACACAACGCTGATATATTCAAATGCCAAATGGTGCGGCATGTGTGAGGCGATGTATCTGTGGGCAGGCTGACATTTCTGAGGAGGAGAGGAGGGCTAATGAGAGGGATAGAGAGAGAGGGGTGAGGAGAGGGTGAGGAGAGAGAAACCTTCCTACACACCTCCTCACAAGTGGATCCGTGTCAGACGTGCAGAAGCGAGAATATGAGCCGGTGTGTTTTTAATGTTAAGTGCGTGAGCGTCGGTTGGTTTTTTGGTGTTTGCGTGTGAAAGAGGAACGTGTGACCTAGAGAGCTCGTCATGTGACTGACGGCAGTGGAGACAGAGGACATCGGTTGTGGAAGTCACGCGTCTCGTGTGTGTGTGAGTGACTGAAGAACTCACAGTGTTTTAATGTAGAGCTGGCATTCTGCATTATTAAGGCAAATACTGCATTTTAAAGCATAATAAATATGGTGATTTCTGCGTTGAGGAAAGAGCGCCCTCTACAGCACGATGACACTGATGCATCTTTGGGCATATTGTGTTTTTTGAGGCCTCTGTGAGGAAATTTAGTATTTTGCTGCAGCAACAATGACAAGTCAAGAGGCAGAGATAATGTATTTTCCCCTCAATGTAATTCCCTATTCTCCAGGTCCCAGTGTGGCCACGGGACATTTTCTGTCCTGTCTGCAAGTGACAAAGCTCGAACGTCCCTCAGAGCACATACCTGCATCCAGGTAAATTCAATCAAGCTGCCCCAACTTGCACAAACTCGTAGATATGAGTCACTTAAATAGATTCATGAATTATTCCCTGGGAAAAAACACCCTAAGAATAAAACCTGGATCCGCCACCAAAATTGAATGAACTCTTTCTTGGCTCGTGTCTCATCCTCCCACCGAGCGCCGTGCAAATCTGCTCAGTCGTTTACTGCGTAATCTTAAAAGTAGAAGAAGAAACAAAACAACCTCTTTTCAGCTCCATTGTCTCTGAGTCACAGTTGTTCTCTCCGTCTCTGGAGGGTTTCTGAAATTGTTAGAAATGCAGGAATTCATTCAAACGTCTCAAAACACACTACTTGTTTACTTTTATAACCATGAAAGTTTCCCACAATGTTCAAACACAGAGAAATCCCCATTTTTATTCAGCAGGATCTGTGCCTGAGGTGGATTTACCTTTAAATGAGAGACCCCTAGAGGCTGAAGTTGCACATTTCAAGTTCAAACAAGGTGATAATTGATAGAATATCTCAACCTTTTGATATCTATCACTGTGAAAAAGCATAAACCATACATATAATGTCTATTAATTCAAATATATCCTTTCAAATGAGTATTTCAAAGAAAAAACATATAATCTTCAATTTCTTTGGGGTTTTCATCGTAAAAGATATTAAATTATTAAAGATTGATGGAAAATATGAGCAGAATTAGCAGCTGCAAGCAAAAAATATTATTAGCAAATGCCCCAGTGGATCTCAGCTTCATATTTCTTGTTATTTTGAATTATGTTTGGGTCTATTTATTTTTTTACACAGCACATTTGATCCGTGTCCTTCTCTTGTGATGAGAGGAGGAGGAGGAGGAAGAGGAGGAAGAGGAGGGAGGAGAGTTTGCGTGACAAACAAACTCAAACCCCCACCCCCCCATGTCTTTGCCCTCAGAGGTGAATTGGGTTTGTGCTCTTCTTCCGCTGGGTGATTCTGTCCTCTCCATCCCTTTCCATTTCTTCCACTCCCGTCCCCTGTGGACGTGGCCGCTCTCGTCCACCGCCACACGTACCAGCACTTACCAGACATATACTGAGGAGGAAGAGGAGGAGGAAGACGAGGAGGAAGAAATGGGACTGCAGATTGCAAAGTTTGCTGTGAAGAAGCAGAGCTATTTGGTGGTTAAAACACAAGAAAGGAGTAAAGACTCTCTTTCATTTCTCCGTCTCACAACCCTGAGCTCAGAAGCTTCGTCCTGAGTTATTTTGGGAAACCGTAGAAAACTCTCAGCTGATCCCCCACCCCCACCCCCCGTCTGCAGCAGCAT
Organism: Hippoglossus stenolepis; assembly: GCF_022539355.2. NCBI lineage: Eukaryota > Metazoa > Chordata > Actinopteri > Pleuronectiformes > Pleuronectidae > Hippoglossus > Hippoglossus stenolepis. The sequence continues at coordinate 15,052,995 of NC_061504.1, forward strand.
CACAAAACGCTTCAGCATGACATTCATTCACGTGCCTGCCGTCAAAGAAAAGAGGGGGAGACGAGGAGGAGGAGAGAGGGTGGGGGTGGGGGGGGGCGACAAAGAGGCAGGGGCGCAGGTGGCTGAGGAAAATAAAGATGTCGCTCAACCGGAGGCTCGAGCAGCTTCACGGGAAGTGTTTGATTCTCATGAACGTCGGCAGCAAATCGGTGTACGTGTCATTTCCTTCGTTCACGTCTGTGTGTGTGTGCGTGTGCGTGTGTGTGTGTGCGTGTGTGTGTGTGTGTGTCAGCAGAACAGGGTCGTTTGTGCTGTTACATTCTCTTCTGCAATTACTTATTGTCATACCTCCGCGCTGGCGACACCCAGTGGCCGGAGGCATCAGCTGGACTCAAGGATGAATGAAAGACTAGTTTTTGGTTGGCAAAGGTCAAAGGTCAAGGTCGCTGTGTCCTCACAATTCAAATTGTTTTGCGAACGCTCCAGTGAATCCTTTGAAATGTGGCAGAAACTTCACTCGGACTGACGGATGAGCTGATTACAGTTGCGTGGTCAAAGGTCAAAGGTCACCGTGGCCTCACTCATCTAATATGTTGATTTGATTTGTGTATGTGAAGTTTTAAATGTTCCCCTGGTGACGTTTGTTCTCTCTTTCTTTCTCCTGGTGCTTCCTCCTCTCACATGGATCCTGGCCCCTTGTTTCCACTGCTGCACCCACAGGTAAACAACTTCCAATCATTTCCAAAGAGTGAAGCGTTGATTTTTTGATTTTGAAGATCCTTAATGTGTCGAAATCTGGTTTCTAAACCTTCTCAAGTACAGAAATTGCACTTTAAAGTTAAATGATCGATTGATTGATTATTCTGAGGACTGGGATCCTGTGTAGTTTACTCAGTTGTCGAATTTCCATCATTTCCTGTGCACTTGAAGAACCTCTCCTCCAAGTCGACTCAAAAGTTGAGCTGAAAAGTCGATTTTTCTGACTTTGCAAACAACTTTGTGTCACGTTAAATAATCTTCATCGGTGGATAAAGACTTCTGCTGCTACAGAATCGCTCGCAAATGGAGCTCGAGGTGTTTTCAAAGTCAAGGATGATCTTTGAAGCTCAAACCTCAGTTTGGTGCTTTCATGTTGCATAATCCTACATTAACGTGTTTAATCAAATTACCACACAGCAAATCTGGCACCAGAGACGAGTCCAGAGCATTCTGGAGAAACACAGACAATCTCAAGGAGGAATTGGGTTTGAAAAGAGCCCAGAGACTCGTTTTGGACTTGTTGCTTCTTTACGGATTAATTCTGGCTTGTTTAGCTGCTGGGAGAAGTTTTGACTTCGGGGATTTGTCGCCAAAAAAGCTTCTTCAGAGAGAGTTTGTGGTTTTTAAGTTTTCAGTCACAGTTTGGTTAAGTTTAGGCGAAGAAAAGGTCGTGGTTTGGATTGAAATTGACACTTTTACATCATGAACAGGATTTCTGGCTGAAAAATGTGCTGTTAAGTGTTTTCTACAAATGGACAAAATCTGGTATAGAGTTCTGCAGAATTTGACGTGAATGTGGACAGAATCTAAAGAGTATGATGATGAAATATGGTTTAAATATCCACACATGCATAAAAATGTCATGTACATTGTACAAAATTAAGTAAACTGCTTCGCCAACATAAACAAACCTGAGTTTACTTTCTAAATGTTTGTCCGAACCCGGCCCGACCTGTGTGGTTGGATACCCACACTCCAAAAACCTCAATAACATACTAGATAAAAAACTGGAAAAACATCACGTCTCCTTTAACTAAATCCTTAATTTCCAGAATAGGATCAACTACAACACACGTGAGAATTTATGTATCTACACGGAGGAAATGCGACATCAGCCGGGGGCCGAACGCGAGCGCAGCACCCACCGCTCGTCTCCGTGTCGTCCAATAGCAGCAGCCGTGAAATGTCACACAGCTAAAGGTTATTTCCTACTTCAAAAGTGCCCGGGGAGGAAAAAACTAAACAAAACAGCGATGTCTGGTTTGTGGCCGAGCGAGTTTCAGTTGTCAGTGGGTCAAGGACGGCGTCGGTCCGAGATAAAGGGAGAGAGATTAATTATAGCAGCAGGTAAATGTGGTTCATTAGCTTATTATATTTATTTATATGATCTTATCGATTTGTTCTATCTCAGCTCATGTTTCTCATTTTTTCCCGCCTGTCTGGTGTTATTTCTTCTCCTCAGGCATCTGTAAGTGATATATTATTAAGTACTACACTATTAGTTTATTTATACTGTTCGTAGTATTTTACTCTTGTACCAGGTGGAGGTGGAAGTAGCCACCCACAATATTATGGTCGAGTCTTGCAGAGGTTTCTTATCTGAGGGGTCGGAGCCCTTCAGGGGGTCACTAGATAAATCTGAGGGGTCATAGGATGATGAATGGGTGGAAACACACTGTCGGACATGAGGGATACTATTAGATTTATGCAGTAATTCTACCAGATAAGAGATATAATATAATCCAAGAGATATAATCCAGGAGATAAGACATCATAGAAAGGTAGTGTGATCAGATCAACTCGACACCAAACAAAAATACACTTTCTTCAACCTTGGCGCTAAAATTAGCTCAATTCCTTATATTTTGAGGATATTTGTCATATTTAGAACAAGTTTTTCATTAATCGAACCTCTTTGTATTCTTCAAACCAAAGACGCGTATCTTTTGTATCTTAAAAATCTGCAGTTGGCATCTCAGATGACCCTCCAGCCTTTACACTGACACACGGCTACACACACAGAGCATCACACATCCTGCTCACTCAGAGAATAACCAGTCATTACCAGGCCTCTGTTGCTTCTGTGGCATGTGGGCCGAGCTCTGGAGATTGGAGGCGCTGGCTGCAGCTGACTCCGAGCCGCCCTGCTGCTGCTGCTGCTGCTGCTGCAGGGGGGGGGGGGATTATAGTGGCTGCTGTAATTTGCTGCTCTGACAGGGAGCCGCTTCCTCGAGAGCGCCTCGTATGGATTTGCGTGTTTTGAGTGTGGGAGGATGCTCCATCCTGATGGCTGACACGAGAGGGCCTCGAGATGCCCGGTGTCTCATCGACCGGGGGAGGATCTACGGTGCAGACGGCATCGCTTCCTGTCTGAATGGAAAAGGGCAGGGCTCACGTCTGACTCCTGGAACCACAGATGAGGGATGGCGGTGCTGGACATGTTACCGAACGCTTAAAGATGGAAGACGGTAGGATTCATCTGAGAAGAGCTGGACTGAAACATGACAAAGACAAATATTTAAGAGAATGAACGACAGGACTCTTTAATTTAAAGCCTGGAGAGAATTAGATGCTGGAAAATGAGCTGATACAAGATTGACTTTTTCCTGTTGTAGGATTCTGCCATCTTGTGGCCAAGTCAGGCAGCACAGGGATCAGAGATGATCAATCCATCCATCTATCTGTTATCTATTCTTATCCTTGTGAGGCTCGTTGGAGGGGGGGGTAATCCAAGCTGAAGTTGGGGTCCGCACTCTACAGGATTCCACTGTATCACAGAAGAAAAAATTCTCTTCTAGCATGGAATTAACAATTTAATATAATCATTAAGGTATTTAATTATAATATTATATTTATTATTATATGAACAGTTCATGTTTTATTTGGGGATTTTATGAGGTGTAGAAATAATAATGTCACCTGGAGACTAGTGCTGAAGTTTTCCCAACAGTTATTAGATAAAACAAAACAGATAAAAGAACAATAAAACAATAAAAACAATAAAATAAATCATCCATTTTCCAATTTATTAACAGAATGAAATGGGGGAGCGAGTGGAAAAGACACGCAGCAGAACCAAACCTTTTTATATTTTAATATTATATTTTAATCCAACTCAGAATAACTTGTAATATCTGTGTTTTATTCCCTACATGCAGAGGATTTGCCAAATATTTCAGTTTTTTATTTTAGGGCAGTGATCTCATGTATTTATTCCCGAAGCAAATACTTCTACTATTGCAGCAGCTGTCTTTACCCAGCAGATGGCGCTGTTTGACAAGGAGACAACCTCTCCTGCAACACAAACTCCTCATGTCTTCACCTTCACTCCTGCACATGGAGAATTTACTCCTCCTCCTCCCGTATCTTCTAACAATCACTGATCTCGAAACAAAGTGATGCTGCCCCCGGCTCGGGATCGTTCCTGAGACGATTCCTCGGTGGAATACGAATTTAACTCCCTGACAAAGTGTGAATCAAAGCTGTAGATCACAAGTCATTTGTGTCAGTGCTCTCGCTCTGACTTCATGATCAGGTTAAAAGCAGCAGCAGCAGCCGATAGAGGGAAACAGAGGATTTTCTGCTCGTCTCCTCTTCACTTAAGGAGACTGGAGGAGGCGAAACATCTCAAGACAACACAGACAGAAGCAGAGATGTGATTTCCCCAGGTCGTGCACGTGTGTTAACTTCTCTCCCGAAGCTTCCTCTGTTTGTTTGGTGGGTTTTTATCTACATAGGGAGTGTGTTTGCACTGTCATGAGGCCAATTAAGGACGTTTGATCCAGTGCAGGCCTCTGCTGGTCGGCGGCGACAGGCCAGAAGACGTAGTGCTCGGAGTGCACGTCGGGGGAGGTGTTTGTTCTCTCAGTTAAACAGTCGAGGCGGCGTTTATCTCCATCCATCACCTCCGCCCTGATGATGTGGCCTTTAGAGAGCGAGGGGCTGTCGGCCCTGTTAATGAACTTTTTAGTGGATTCACTTTCTTAAGTTGATAGAAGAGTTTCCTCTTCGCTCTCTGTTCCGTAATTGTCCCATAAATTCACATTTTTCCGCCTTAATTGAACCAGATTGGAAATAATATGTCTGCTCAGCCTTTGGATGTACTGTTTTCACCCTAAATATTACACATGCTCACTTTAAATCTTTTTTTCCCATCATCATGAGAACTTTAACCTTATTTGCTTCACCCCCTCTTATTGGGTTACTTAACGACTTTCAGCGTCAGGAAGCAAAAGCGCTGCAGAAACAGTATTTCGCCTCCCAAAAGCGAGGTTTGTTGTTATCTCCGAGCAGCAGCAGTATTCTTCACGAGGCCGGGGGGGCGGTAATGAGAAAGTTATGAGATTGTTCCTTCCCCCGGCGCCGCTGCAGAAGACTGATGAGCCCGAACTTGCAAATGAGGTAAAAACAATCAGGGGGGAAAGAGGGCGGCGAGGAGAACGACGCACTCAGACACACATGAGCCAAATAAAACGAGATGTGGTTGCATCCTCCCGGAAGATTGATTGGGTCAATATCCACTTCATTTCTATGCCGCGTGTGTCTCCTCTTAGATTTCCTCCTCCTCCTCCTCCTCCTCCTCCTCCTCCGCCGTCGTCAGCCTTCAGCCGCACGACAGAAACTCCAACGCTGAGTGAAGCTTGTTAACTTCACTCTGTTGGAGTCTCATCAAGCAGCGGTTGTAATGGGACTCGTCGAGATGTAGTGGCCCGAATCCTGCCTTTGGATATTTAGATATTTAAGATTGCTTGGTGTTTACTTGTATGAAAACATTTACATTTGTTAACTAGACAGTCAAACAGTCCCCACAAATAAAATCAAGCTGCACCAAATCACACACGCTCATAGATGTCTGACTCCTAAATGCACCTGATAATTTTCTTCAAGATCCAGGAATCATTCCCTGGGAAATGGGTTAAAAATGTCAAGGTCACAGAAGTGATCCACAAGTTAATGTCATGGTTTTGGTTGGAAAGTTTCGTGGAAATCCGATCAGTAGTTTCTCTGTAATTCTGCTGACAAACATACAAACAATGATGAAAACATAACCTCCATGACAGAGGTAAACATTGTAGTTTTCTGCCTTTATTTTGAACATTTGTAGTTAACTTTTATCCAGAATCATGTTGGTCATCAGTCCTTAAATTCAATCAAACTGCACCAAATTGTTCAGAGACATCATTCCCCTTTTTTCATCAAAACACATTAATTAAAGAGAAAACTGAAAATGCCAAAAATCGCCTGATCTAGCAACGTTAAAGAAAGTAATAAAAACATTCCTGAACCTGCCCTAAACTTAAATGCTGTTTTTCTTGTCCCTTGTCCCGTTGTTCCACCAAGCTTTGTAGAAATCTGACAAACAAATACAAACAAACCAAGGCACTGGGGCGAAAGGTGAAAACATAACTTCCTCTGCGCAGGTACAAATCTTGTTTTCTAACATGCACCTTGACGACACCACAGATTTACAGTCTTATCTCGGACAAAGACAAACACTAGTTTATATTCACGGATTCAACATGTTTCTCTTAGATAAACACAAACATTGGAGGATTTGATCTCAGGGTGGATTTTCAGATTAACACTAATCATGAAGTATCCTGCCCTGGACTCCAGTCACCGACTCCTTGTGCTTGTGTGTTCACTCAACCTTCAGAATGACTTTCAAGCACAGGACACTGGAGATGTTCCCAGACCTGCCACTAGGGGCGCTTCACTCAAATGTTTCAGTGGAGTATAATGTGCAGAATGTGTCAGTTGTCGTAGTTTTTTCCAGCGACATGAGTAATCACGTTGTAGTCCGTGGTCCCGGCCGGGGGGAGGAGGTGTAATCCCAGCCTGCCTGACTGCAGCAGAATCCCTCACATCCCCAGAGGTGCAGTAAGCTGCCGTCTCGTCTCAGCTCAGGTGGAGTCAGAGGTTCGGCTCCGGGGTTTTATCTCTGCTACGTGATTTTCAGTTTCCACAGGTCGACGCTCCTCGACCCAAACAAATGTGGCTGCTGGAAACTGGATGCATCGGAAAGGAGATTATAATCCATTTATGATTTGTTACATAAATCACAGACTTTAAGTTTTGATTTTAGGGTGTGTCCTGTTTTTGTGCCTCCATGCTGAAGACATTATGTTGTCATGTCCGTCCCACTGTTGTGAACACGATATCTCAAGAACGCCTCGAGAGAATCCTTTCAAATTGGGCACAAATTAGACTAATGGATTAACTCATTACATTTGGGAGGTCAGAGGTCACAGCTGCTTCACAGAACATGTGTTTGGCCTCTTGGACATAATATCTCAATATCTTCTTCAAATTTGGACTCGATTTCAGTGCCGTGGTCAAAGGTCACAGGAAATCCTAGTTTTCCAGAAGTGATACCTCAAGAAATCCTTCACTCTAAAGTTCCAGAATCTGTGTCTAACTTATTACATATTTAGATTCATCCTGATCGTAATAGTTTTCTTGTATAAAACACTTTGATTGATAAGAAAAGTTGCATCAGCAGCTACAAGAGAACAAGGTATTTTAGAACTGAAGCAGTTTTCTCTTTACCCTCAAACAGTGAAAATACTGAAGCTTAACTGAAAGGTTTTCATCTATTGTCAAAGTGTTGAGTTACACGGTTAAATATAGTTTCACAGTTTCCCCTCTAACGTGGTTACTAAGCGATTTGTTGCCTCCAGAAAAAAGCTTCTAATGAGACCGAGACGTGGGCGGCGGCTTCACTTCACTTCTCTGCATTTTGTGACTCAGCCAGTTGGACTTTTTAAAATGTATCCTTCATAATCATCGAAAGAGCAGCTTCATGAATGAGTGTGCAGGTCACAATTTGATATTTAAACTCTTTTTAAGAAGTTTTGCACACTTCTACAAATTTATTAATGATTGCAATGAAAATGAATTTGATATTTTTCCCCAAAGACTGGATGACACGCCTCCACTTCCCCTTATGACCTATACCAGCCACCAGGGGGGGGGATCCAGATGTTTTGGTTTCACAATTGTTGAGCTGTCATCTTAATATGTTTCGGAGGACATCAGCTACATGGACCACAAAGACTGCCTTCTTTGTGGACTGCATCCACAGCAAAGCCAAAATGACCAAAATGAGACGTCCTGGTCCACAGAGACTTTACGTGATTGGCGGAACTAGAGTTGGACAAGCTGAGAAAGTTTTGTGTACCGTTAACTTGAGCTGAAGCTCCTGGACATCTCCTCACTTGCCGGCACCATTCCTTGAAAAACAGCTCGTCACTTCAACTCAATGAATCCCTGGATGAGTCGGGTAGAATCCACCTGTTCCAGGCTTCGTTTCTCGGGGATAGAAGGACGCATTTGTCGGCCACATTTGAATAAACACGCCGCTGTGACGCAATCAGTCTCTAAATGCAGCCCCCGAAGGAAGCAGCCCCTGAAATGAGACACAGCCTATGTAAAGCAACGTTAGCTGTGATACAGATGCTAACAGCTAACACCTTCACTGCAGATCATGTCAGTGTCCTGTACTTCGGCCTTTAGACACAAACACAACATCGTCTATTTCACATCTTCGACTTCATCTGCTTCTTCTTTTTTGTCAGATTCTTATTTCATGTTAGAAAATCGCCAGCGTAACCTCTCGGATGTTTCCCGTCAGCGAATGCACATGAAAAACTCCCTCGGAAAAAAATAATGATTGACAGCTCATATTCCCGAGTCAGCATGTTTCTTCAGAAGTGCTGAGCACGACGGGCACGTGCCTTCAGGACGGTCAAGAAGCGGCACGATTGTAATGCAGTGTTGTTTCTCTCGGGGGGGATGATTGAAAACCTGCTCCGCCGCTCTGTGCCGGCTTTGCGTTTGATTACTTTGCCCGACGGAGTCTCTGAGTGAAGCTGGAATTGGTTTTGTCTGTTGTTATTTTATGTATGTGAGTAATACAAATACCTGTCAGCAGGAGCAGTGTTGGAAGAGCTAAATATAAAGTACGAGCTACAATGGGATCAACTGTTTCTCCATTTTTCTTTCAATGGAAGTCGATGTTTAATTTTGTCCAATATTACGTTTTTCACAAAAAAATCCAACATCCAATGCATCCATACATACATATATATGATCTTAATATACTATATGGGGATATCGGCCAATCAGCCTTGGCAGAGGAATGCACTCTCCGACTGATCTTCTAGTTTAAACTTGACTATATTTGAATCCTTGTAATATTTCTTCCGTTAAATTCTCCATAAACTCAGAGGCCGTCTGCAGGAAAAGAGAGAGAGAGCGTTGAAGTGAGAGCTGCAAAATGGGAAAGTCCATCACGGTTAAGGAAGCAGGCTTCTTCAGCGTCTGTTGTCAGGAAGCATAGAAGCGGTCGGATCGACCACAGGGATGAAACCTCAACTCCTCACCAGCTCCATTTCCTGTACGTCCTCCAGGCTCCATCATCAGAAGTCTGTCTCTATCATATAGCTTGTGTAGAATAAGAGAGATTTCAAATGACGACCTCCTGACAAACTCTTCTTTTGAGATGAGCCTCCGAGGGGAAAAAAAGTCAAAGGCTGTTTCAGGCTCCCACTGCAACTTTGGAAAGAAGTAAAACAAGTCGACTGTAAAGAAGACTTGAAATTTCCCAGAGGGGGGGCGAGCGATACTTCAACTTACAGCCTGGTCGACTGCCTCCGCCTCCTTTTTCCCAGTGTCGGTGGAAGTCTGACACGAGCTGCTTTGAAATCTTGCAGATCAAAAATGGAGAATAATGGCTCCTTGGATTTCATCATCCGCCCCTTTTGCTTGGAAGAAATCTCACAGCAGCGAAAAAGAAAAGAAGACGACACGAGTAAGATCTTTAACATGACCCCAAAGACGGAAGCCAAGAGACTCGGAGGAGCAGAACATGAAAGATGCAGTCACATGAGGGATCCTGTGCTTTAAAGCAACTGTTCTACCTCTTCAAAAATGAGTTTGATGATTCACTGACTTGAAATATTGAAGCATTCTGAACAGAGTTTGGTGGATTTGCTCCAGCAGCAGCTCTTCTGGTTCAGGAAGCAAGGGATCATGGGTAATATCCAGGGTTCAGTTGTAGGATTTGTGTTTTCCCTACATGAAAACCACTTAATGTTGAGGATTAATCCCCATGTGGGACTGCAGAGGGCGCTGTTGCTCAGTAAAAGTTAGTGTTGCTTTAATATAAAAAAAAAAATGGCTAGAATTTGGTCTGTTTATTGAAGCTTTGTCCACACGAGTTATCATATTAGGGCTTTTATTCTGGGATGTAATTCTATAACAACACAAGCACACATACATGCAAATATTTGTGTATGCCATTTAAAAGACATTGATTATCTTAGCACATCAATAAAAATACTGATAATCGATTAGGGCTTTTGTCCAAGATGCTTCACCCATAAAAGTCCTGAAAACCAGGCGTCTTTTCTACCACCTACATTTTAGTTTCTTGTGTAACATCTTATTGATGAGTTGAGGTCACACACACACACACACACACACACACACACACACACACAAAGACACACATTCAGTCACACTATACCCCTGATAATGTTTTAGCCGTGACTCGGCCAGTGCGACGTCCATTACACTCGTCTGCCCACACATGACTGTTGACACGATCAATACGCCTCCGCTGCCATTCCTCCTCAGACCGTTGTTTTTCCAAGATGGCCTCCGTGCAGGGAGGGGCCCACGACCTTCACTCGCACCCGCAGATCATGTGGGATCGTTGCTTGTTTATCTTGTAAGATGACAGATATTGAAACTCTAAGGAAAGTAGTTTTCTGGTTGTGATGACAGATCAGTCGCATTTGAGGAAATGAGGCCACAAACAATTCAGAATACGATTTTTGATGCTAATAACAGCCACTGGAGTTTCAGTGGAGTACTGCAACAGGGACAATCCCAATTAGGCAGCGACAAGTGTGCTAATGGAGGGTGACAGCGCTGTGGAGCCTGGGGGGGCCCGTCAGCTGCAGGCTGAGCTGTCAGGAAGTCGCATAGAGAATAAGAGCGAAGACCACGAGCTTTCCCAGCAAAACTTTCTTTCAGGAATGTTATAATGACCAAAAAAAAACCTAATTTCCTTCAATGATTTGTCCTGAAAATGTCCCATCTCTTATTATTTTTTGAGACTCAGTGAAGTCTGTTCTCGAGGCTCGTAGATCCTTGTCTCTCTCTGTGTAATCTGACTCCGCACCCAGAGGACGAGTGCGGATTTGCCGATGTCTCCAGCTGACAGTCGAGCTCTTTGGGGAGCTCCGTAATGCAGCGGCTACCACGGGCACATGACAACACCGCCTCGGCGCCTTTAAGGGCCTCGTCTCCACTCAGCTCGTTAAGGGTGCGTGTTGACACTGTGTGCCCGGCACGGTGATGACAGGGTATGCTAATTCTAACACGCCCCCCCCCCCACCCTCCCTAATCCGTGCAGTCCCTCAGTGATTCATCATGTGCTGCATATCAAGTGTGCACCTTGGCATGTCGTGGAAACAGCCTCTGGAGCTGTGCTATTTGCAGCACCAGCAACTTACGCTACAGCTTGAAGTGAGAATACATGTTTCCAGGTAACACAAAAAAGTGATGAACCTTTTGCTTTGTGAAGTCATTGACGTCTGCTCGGTGACGGAACTTTGCACTAGTCAATCTCAGCTGTCATTTTTATTTTATATTAATTTATTTGACTTCGACTTTTGGAGTTTGGTCCATTTCCCATTCACTAACATGGAGGGAGGCAGGATTTATGACCTATACTGTAGCCGGCCACCAGGGGGCGATTGAGAGGCTTTGGCTTCACTTTTGGGGAGCATCCATGTCGTCTTCATCTCTAATGTTCGAAAATCGATGCCCCTTGATTTTTACTACAGTAAATATCATTGTTTATACAGAATATATACAATACAAATGTGTTTGGGGTAATCATGCAACTTGAGGATTTCACCCATGGGCCCTGTTGACCTGGAGGACATTTTATAGTCTGAACTAATAATAAGCTATTGATTAATTAATTAATGATCAAAATAATAAAAGATAACAATTAAAAATCAAGCAGAAGCTCTCATCTCACAGGCTGTGAGAGGTGTTTTAAATATGAAGTCAATGTTTATATTTCCCTCCAGCGTCAATGCTTTTGACAGCTCTGGCTGCAAATGTGTATTTTTGCTCTGCACGTCAGGACAGACCCTCGTGACTCTTATTCCCAGAATAATCGCTTCACGTCATCCCGTCCGTCTCCTTTGGGAAACTGTGTACGAGGTTTTCATGTCCAATTTGAATTTTCTCGCTATCAATGATGTCATGTTGGTGCTAAATGATTTAGAAACAATCCAAAGCTGCAGAATTTGCCATTTTAGTTAATGCTCGTTGTTGCCTTGCTGGTTCAGCTACAACGTCCTGCGTGATGGAGCTGCTCTCGTCACATCCTCCTCATTCCTCTCCCTTGTTTGCAGCTCATTTGCAGTTTAAGTGTTTGTCTCTTTGAACCAAACTGACTCGCAGCAAAACGCCCGGTTACAACTCTGGGTTTTATGAGGTATTCTTATCGAATCTGTTACTGAACAAGATCTCTCGAAGCAGCTCCAAACATTCCTGCACTAAATGCATATCAGCTTTGCTCTGCAGAACTACACACATGCCTCTCAGATTCCAATTTGTGTATTATCACCGCTGCTATGTGATATATCTGTCAAAGGCTGCAGCTTCATAGATTAGAGCCGCACACACGCTTTGAAACCCAAAATCAATTTGTTTAAGCTCTTTGATTGATAAAACATGGACTGTGTGTGTTTTTCTTCTTATGGGATTTAGATGGACGGAGGGATGAGGAGGAGGAGGAGGAGGAGGAGCAGGCCAACATGAAAACACACACATTCAGTACATGCACACTCACTCAGGTGTTGGTTTAATGAATATCCAGCAGCGTTTGCACAGACTGCCTCGGTGGTGCCCTTGCGAATAAGCCCTTTGATGAAATATTGATTTGAAATATATAATTTTAATAAACACCGTGCTTTGATCACAAATTCAAGCTGTTAAATGTGTACAAAAACATAATACAATGGAAAATATAATTTCGCTGCTGGACGACAAACAGGAGCGTGGATCAGGGGAGGAAACACAGAGAGGATTGTAGAGGCTGCAGCCAATCAGCACTCGGAGGCACTAAGCCGCGCCCACTGCACATCTGTAGAAATGATGTCAGAGTCCAGTGCAGTCTCTTACTGTGACTGATGTGCGGGGGGGCTTAGTGCAGCCCCTGGTGGCAACGATCCTGCACGCCCACTCTTCACTGTGTGTTCGGCTGCAGCAGGACGAGTTCAGCTCATAAGAGACAGAAGTAAAACAGATAGATTTTAAAAGAAGTTTCCTGTCGGGGGCCTTTGTTCATTACTCTGAACCTCATACTCAAATTTTACATCTATTATACGTTGTTCTGATATAAACATTAAAGGAGGCATATGAAGCTTTCTCAGTTTTTCTTTGGCTGCAATCTTCCGTCCATCCGATTCCAGGCACGTGCAGTGTTAAAGATCAAGTGGACAGCCCAGCCAACGTGAATCTGTCTCCTTTAACTTTAACACTGAACGTCTTCTTCACTTCATGTCTGCAACCTGCCCTCCTGCTGCTGTAGCGAGAGTCGGGGGCTGGATGTGTCTGAAACCTACTTTCACTCCCCTCAGGATTACTCCCCTTCGCGTTCTATCAGCCAATCAGATGCCTCGACTTTGGACCCCATCTGGAGGTGTCTGCCTGGGTCCAGAGGAGCATGACTCACTTCCCAGCATGCATCTCTCTTTAAACGACAGGCACATCAGAGAGGATGATTTCCTGCACTTTTGGGGGCCCTCTCCTTTAATTACTGCTAATCTTTATTCCTGGAGGTCTTATCTGTTTATTAAAAGCGTTTATTACCGCACATGTAAGGTTAAAACCCGTGGTGGGTACAGAGCAGTGTTGAGGACGAGCTGGAGGAGTGAGTCTTGAATTAGTTTGGGCTCGTATTCCCCAGGTCAGGACGAGTGTGCAACCTCGGCTCATGTCTGGTTAATGGGATCCGCTGCTCCACAGCTGGAGACGCTGTTAACCTGCGATGTCGGGAGCAAGTACTTTGAAGTGTCTCCGATCCAAATCCCTGCAAAGAGCGCGAGGGGAAGCAGCGAGTTCAACCCGCTCGGCTTAATCAAGCTCGCTGAGCCGTGTCTAACAGAACGAGATCCGGCCGGGGCACGAACCGCCGCGGCTGTTTAAGTGGATTTGATATCTGAATAATAGCTCAATACTATTTGATCCAATTATCAGTCCGCCTCATTGAGATAAAACGCTGAACACTCGATTGCTGCCGCTCGGGTTCAATTGCGACAAATGCTTTCACTTCTTCACCATTAGATTGAGAACGAATTGGATTAAACCAGCAAATGTGGCATATTCTCATGAAAAGGCCACTCGATGTGGGGAAATTGGATGAAAAGTAGAAACACGTCCGTCCTGGGTGGACGTGTGTCGGAGGAGGTTCTTCAAATACCGTCTCAAATTGGTTGAAGCAGTTTTATTTGCGAGATTTTGTGAGATCACTGTGTTTCTCTGTTTTCAGCTAAATGCATTAGTCAGCGACGATTATATGAAAATGCAGAGAGGTTGATTTACAGTTTGAGATGATATTTCATAGTTATATCGGAGAGATGGGTCCTGTCAGCCGGATGAGTTTGGTTCCAGTCCCACTAAACCTTTGCTTTAGTGAAGGTGAAGACAAAGACAACACGCTGATTAAACACTCAATCACTCAAACCGCCTCATATCCATCACGTGGAACGACAGCGACTGAACCAAATCTGATTTTTTTTTAACACATCAGTTCGCAGGTTTTCAACAGCTGACCTATATTTACTCCTCCAGCAGCACTGGGGGAAATTCAAAGGGGATTCTGCACCACAGTAATTTCACCTCCCGCCCTCTGAGGGAGCAGAGGAGGCCATTTCTCACCCAGTGTGTTTTTACACGGTGACAACCTCTCATCTTGTGCCACAGAGAAAATTGCCTCAGTTAAGGAATTCAAGCATCCTCCACCAATCAATACGGAGCTACACTGCAAAACAAAAAGTGCAACACACACACACACACACACACACGAGTCATTTTAAAGTGTAACTTCACCCCCCACCTCCAAGCCAGTAGCTCCACCCACTGTTTAAGTGCATTCACTTAAGATAATAAAATCGGCCCTGTTTTTTTTATTAAAGAGATAAATAAATAAAATACGGATCTCAAAATCCTGCGAGAATGTTTTTTGAAATGAAAATTTTAAATTTCCCCTAAAAAAAAATAATTCTGCTCTGTTTCTCCGAATTAATGATTACAATTTCTTTCAAGTGAATGCAATACCTTCCGTTAAATTATTTAATACATTTATTTTTATTTGAGATAGATTCTTATTTCTTTTTCCATTTTATTTCATTAAGCAGCATTAAAAAGATAGTACTTGAATCTTTTCTAATTTCCAGCAGTGTTGCACGATCAGATCAATAAATAATAAAAAATCTGAATAACGTCACACTCCAATGTTGTTTGTGTCTGAAGAAGAAATGACAGGGATATTTTTAACAGTGTAGAAAAAGAGCCAACGTGCGTCGCTGCTGCTCCCGGTGCGCGCGTCTCTGTGCGCGTGGCTGTGATGCTCTGTGTGATTATTGGAGAAGCTGGAGGAGGAGGAGGAGGAGGAGGAAGGTGATAATCCGCGCACACACGGACGCATCCGAGCCGCTGGCAGAGCCGCTCGCAGCCGGTGTCGCGGGACCATGGAGTCGGTGTCTCTCCGCCGGATTCACTCTGCAGGGGAACCGCTGGAAAGACGCACCTAGTGGGCGTCTGCGTGCGGGAGGTGAGGACGCGCAGCCCGGAGACTTTCCTCTTTGGTTTCCCTGCACATTTCCACCGGAGCGCTGCACCTTCTGATGCCGGGGGCGCAGCGTCGGGTCAGGGGCTGATCCCAGCCCTCGCCTCGGATCACGTATTGTGCGGGACGCTGCGTTTGTTTTTTAACACAACAACAACAACAACAACAACACACGGATTGTTCCAGCTGTGGATTGTTTACCCATCAACAGAGATTATGATTTTCTCCGACATGAGCGCGGGGACCAACTCCCCCAAGGTGCATCCACCGAACGGGACGAGGTTTTACACGTTTCAGGCAAGTGTGAACATGGGTTTTCTTAATTTTCCAACGCACCTCTCCTCACCACATGTATCACCTCATTGCAGATGTCTCCTTGTGCAATTTGTTGGAGGTGCACGGTTGTCTGCAGAGCTTTGAGTGCTGGGTGTTTCCTTACATGCATTTCTGCAACAAAAAAAATCACAATTTCTCACGACTTTATATTGGCTTTGCGTTGCAGCCGTGCAGTGTTTTGCATTCCAGGAGGTGAATTTAAGTCCGAACATGTGTTTTGAGTGCAAAGCGAATGAGGACACTGTGTGTGCATATTCTCCAGTGAGAAATAACACGAGGGACTTATCCCCTCACTTAAGGATCTTCAGAAAAAACACCAAAGGGAATATTGCAAAAGATGGTTTCACACTTTATAAATAAAACATCTGAGAGTGAGATCTGGAGAGAGTTCATTTCTTCGTTGTGTTTCATGATGCACAGGTTCTTCCTGCTTAGCCCACTGTGTCTATATCTGTGTTTGAATCGTGCCCCCTGCTCCTGAAGAGGAATATATTAAGGATGCATGTGCACGGTGCCCTACATTGATTACTGTACGCGGCCCGTGCACATTACATCTTTGCCCAGAGCCTGTGCATTGCAATGAAGCAGCGTCAGTGGGAATCGATCGAGTGCGTTCCACATGACGCCCGTAACAAAGCCAGGGCTGTGTTTTTATTCACTGTGGGTGGAAGAAGGGAAGGAAATGTTTCAGTAAGTGAGATTTCTACCCTTTTCTTTTCTTCTGCATTGTGGAAACAGGGAAAGGGGGGTAAACTTTTCCCCATCCAGGTGCAAGTCTGCGTGATTTCATTACTGAGGACGAGCGCAAAGTGGTTTGTGGGTTTGCTTCTCAAGTGCTGCTGGGAGCTCGTGTTCCTGGGATGAGATGTTGATGCAGAAACACACCTGCACCTTATCAGTGTCGCGCCCGTGTGCAAGTTCAAGTTCTGCTTTTTTTTTTTCAAATCAGTTGTGAGTCTGTGGTGAGATTCCAGACGGCCCCTTGTTTTTACAGTAAACGAGAAAGAAAAGCCCAGAGGCTGTGAAAGCCCAATAAAGCATGGTATCATTATCTCTGCAGCTTAAATCACCTCCATCCAATATCTTTTTTTCTCTTCTTCCCTTTAGCCCGTGACTTTCACATTTGAAGATTTTCCCCCTTCGGTGTTTTGCGCTGGGCGTCATAAACCCCGAGCTTTTGCCTTTTCATGTCAAATCATTAGTGAAGACAGGTTCCCCCCCGAGGGCTCGTACCTGTTGGAAGGAGACGCTCCTCTGATATCACAGAATCAAAGGGACCCCTCGCAGGTTACAGTTCCAGGAAATCCCCATAAAGAAGAGAATTGAAGGGGAAAGTCGCTATCGGGCTGCTTCAATGCCCATAAATCACAAATCTCTTCCTTCCAGCCTCGAGGTGATATAAGGATCCATCACGCTTGGTTTGGTAAACGCATGCATCACCGCACCGAGCCACGCCAAATCTCTACTTTCTCCATTTTTGAACGCACTTCCTCTCAGATTGTTTACCAACTCCTAATGATATTCATTTTTGATCAGATTGCCCTTCCCCTCGTTTGCAATTATAAACCGGCGATGGGCAAATTGAATTAAATTGCAAAGTAGGGTGCCTTTTGAAGCCTCAGCAGCTCCGTCAGGGCGATGGAGCCGCTCGGATCCTTTAGTATTCACCGCCGAGTTACGCAAACACGGACCCAGAAGTGTCATCGTTTGCTCAGGTCTTTTCGGGGGGGGGGCTTCGCTCGTCTGTTGCACAGCTGTGTCCACACACAACCGATTTCTCTTTCGGGGACATTTGGAGGCAGTGAACTTGGCACGTTAACACCAAGCACAAGACAAGAGAGTGAAAGGAAAACAACATGTCCTCCTTTTGCGGTTGTTTTGTCTAGAAAGTGATGGATGGTCCGGTAAGTGACTGAGTTGCTGTACAGACTTGCACGAGGAGCTTACGCTAACATGTTGACGTTCAGCAGGTAATGTTGTCTTTTCACCTCTGTGGGTCGGTTGGGCCATTTGTCAGGATTTGATTACCCTTTGTTCGTGGATTTGCTTCTATTGGAGTGAGATTCCACATATTGGTGAGTCCTTGCCACGTGTGTCTTGGATGTGATCCATGGGGGTTTTTTTTGCTGAAACCGCTGTTGTTCTGCTTTGTGTCTTCCAACCGATTTGCCTCACACCCCTGCTCGCTGCCGTTATACAACCCGGTAGTGTTCGTGTAATGTCATCAGCATGCAACGTTTCACGGAGTTTGTTCTGGACGAAGTCGGTGGAAGAAACAATGCACACAATGCCTCGGCTCCCTGGGCAATTTCTTTTTTTTCTGCTGAGATGAACGCACTTCTGAGATTTGAGCTTTCGCGAAACACTTGAGTGTAAAAGTTCAAACAAGCGGAGTCGAGTGTTGTGAGTCAGAGTCGAGACCGAGAATCTGATTTTCCACGTGTAGTAAGAGGAATACAACCCTGGATCTCTCCTCTATTAGAGTATTGCTTTGTCCTTGTATTTAATGTCCCATCGTTCCCATCCCATAATACCCTGCCAAGCAGTGACAGGGTTGAGCTACCTGAAAAATGGGATAATTGTTGCCTCGTACTTGTCCTTGATTAGCAAATTATCCCTCTATGTGATTAGTCTTTTCAGCTGTAATGTCTTTACCCTAAAGGTTTCTGTCTCTTCCCTCCTCTCTCTCTCCATCTCCCCCTGAAATGCATTGTAGAAGCTACGATTACAGCAGGTCGCTCACGCTGCAGCTCTAATTGAAGGAAATTGGAGAGCACAAACGAGGCAACACCAACGACCGGATCTAATCAGAGCTCCGGCAAAGTCGCACCAAAGTTGGCAGACAACTTTTCTGACAGATTGTCAGATACACTCGTCCCTGCAGCTTTTTTTGTTTTTTGTTTAAAAATATCCCTCTGGCCCCTGTTAAAGTGGAGAGGAAAGAAAATTAGCTGATTCTCCCTGAACTCCTTCAAAGTAATCCTCCCTTCTTCTGCAGTCAACTGGCGTTCAGGCAGCGTTCAGGCAGCGCGGCCGCAGTGGGAATTTGGCTAAAGAGCGGCTGTTCGGAGTCGGGTTTGTCTGTGAGCATCTGTCCCCTTGTTTGCAAGCACGGCCACGGGCCCCCCCGCCCGCCCGCTCAATCAAGCCGTTAAAGCGCCGTTTGGCTCGTTCTCCTGACAGTCCGACCAGCGGCTCGCATTCGGGGCCTGACAGACAAGACGGATGACACGGTTAAAGGCACTGATTAAAAAGTGCTACTTCTCATTTAAGCCCGGGCGCTTCCCCCTCCACACGTGCAGGGACGTCTCAGGTCTGTTGTTGTTCCGCTGAAGCCGGAGCGCCGCGGTGCCTCTTACTCACATCTTCAGATAAATCAGTGCAGACGCTCGACACCTTCACACCCACACCTGAACATCCTCATAAGCCCAATCGGGCGCGTGGAGCAGAGAAGGTCTGCGAGACAGGATGATTCATCAAGTATATGACAAGTAGGCTCCTATTTTTACTGCACGGTGATGCCTCGGCTCCCTTTTTTATTTCCTGTTGACTGTCTAAGTGCTCTCATGCACATCAGCTGAATTTCCCTGCCTTTATTAGTAAAGTAGAGCGTTTTATGTGCTCGTTGTTTGTGGTGTTAAAACTTAATTTGATTTGACTGGATATGTAGGAGGCAGAAATGTCGGATGTCTGCAGTTTCCATCTCAACTCTTTTTTATTATTTCCTTGGTGGAAGGATGGAACATGGGCACTGAAACAAAACGTTATATTTCCACGAGGATCTTTAGCATTGTGAGTTTGGCCTTTTTTGACATTTTCATCAATTTCTTAGGGAATGATATCGAGTGTGTGAAGTTTGGTGCAGCTTGATTGAACTGTTTGGCCTTGGCAGAGGAATGTGCTCACTGAGTTCCACCTGTCGGTCAACAATCAATCAGAAGCTATTGATTTACTGTCATTTTAATAAGCAGAAATTCCATGGAGACAGGTTTTGGACATTGGGACGATTTATACTGATAATGAAAATGTCATTATTTGCAGCCTTATAATTGTCAAGGGGAAAAACAGCCATTGGCAGACTTTCAGCTTTATTAATGCATTTTCTATCATCTCTGCTCAACTTGCTGTATTAGTGACCTCTCGCTGTCTGCTGCACGTCAACTATTAATCTTGGAAATCCCCATTTGTGCAGCGTGACGACGGGCTAAGTGCAGGGTCCCGCCCCTTTCGTGATCTCTGTGCGTGTATCAAAGCCGCTTGTGGCGACGCCGCTCGTCACGTGACACGGGGACAGCGGTGGAGGCGGAGCCGGAGGGGAGCCGTGTGGAACCGCTGCTGCAGGATGAAAGTCTGCAGTGTGAAAGTGTGCATCCACAGCAACGTGCAATTATACATGAAAACACACCGGGCTGCAAAAAAAATAGATAAATAATGCACCCAGCTGTGGCAAGCTTATCCCCACAGTGGTCACACACACACACACACACACACACACACACTCCCCTTGTCCGCTGTCCAGCCCAACCTGTGTCATGTGCCGGGGGAATGACAAAAGGTGGCCGTATGCAAATTAGCGCAAACACAGCAAATTGATGCACGGCCGACAGATTGAAGTCGAAGTGGTTGACCTTCTATCCTTAACACTGACATGTCGTAATTGCTTACAAGTACGTCTGACACCCTCACTAACACACACTCAAACACAGTCCTCCCTTCGGTATCCATTTCCTGCCACTGGTCTCCTGAGCGGGGGTGTGTGTGTGTGTGTGGGTGTGTGTGTGTGTGTGTGTGTGTGTGTTGTAGGCTTTTGCCCTATTTTCTTGGTCTTTTTTAATCAGCCCTCATGCATTTAAAATCTGGCCAGGGCAGATGGGAAAGGGAGTTTGACCCACTTTAATGGATTCCACACCGATTAAAAGGATGAGTGAGCTTTCGAAAGCAAGAGGCCCCTGTGGTGTGCGTGTGTGCATGAGTGTGTGTGTGTGTGTGTGCGTCGCCGTGTGTGTCGGTGGGCGTCAACAAGGGACGGAGGGAAGGAATTGAAGACTGTTTGTGTAATCATGGTGTGCGTACTGTATGTGTTACCATGAAGCCTGCACTTCACAACTTGCTCTGCTGCTGATTCCTCCAGGAATGTGTGAACTCGCCTCAACTCAGACTCTTTGACTCGGACAAACTTAGTTTTATATTTATGTCAAGGATTCTGAACGTCCCTACAGGCCATGCACAGCGAGTTCCCCCAGTATCTTTATTTTCTAACCATTTGGTTTATGGAGAATATTGTATTTTACTCTCTGGTTAGCGGCTAGCTGCAGAAATGAACATCATCAGTGCGTTGTTGGTTTTGAGATTCTGGAAAGTTCATATTTATCACATCTGCCAGGTCGTGTTTTCACCCTGTTCTCTTTGCTAGTTGTTTGATTTGTCTCTTTGTCGGCAGGATTACGCAAAAAATACTAAATAGATTTCCACAAAACTTGGTGGAAGGATGACGCTTCCTGATTTTCCCAGGAAATGTTTCATGGATCCGGATAATAAAACTCATCAATATTTAGAGGGACTGATATCTGAGTGTGTGCAATGGTGGCTTGATTGTATTTAATGGGATTGATGGGCCGTGGTGGAGGTGTGTGCTCTGCTGCCTCATTACATCACTCCAAGAAACACATTTTACACATTAGTGAATCGACAGGAGCCAAGTTGTAAAGATCTGAGGGACGTGAGACTTTTCAAAGGCTTTCGTGACGGCAACAAAAAGTGTCGAATATTTCCGGGCCTCATCCTTTAATGCGAGACACAGATTTCTTCCTCCCTTTATCAAACATCATCCTTTAATCTCTCCCCGGTGCAGCGTCAGCCGCGGTCCGCGCACGTGCCGAACACTGAAGCATATTTGATAAACGCGTGCGCACGTACACAGCACCAGATCCCGCAGAGATTGTAAATTGGAGGAGGCTGAACACACAGGCCCGAGCCGCTCACTTCAATGGGCTCTGGTGCGGCAACAAGCTCTCGTCATTGATGTAATTATGGCGTAACCCTTTGTCACGGCTCGCTGCAGCAGCTGGATCCCATTCGTCCAACAAGTTTTTTTTTTGTGTACAGATTGATGGAATACGAAGCTGTCGGGTGTTTCGTTTGGTCGTTTCCACGCTGGAATCAAAGTCTGTTTGCTGCGTAGGGCAGAGTGACGGAATCGTGAAGCGTTTATCTGTCATTTAGAGTCACGTCTACCCTGTGGGGTCCAGGTATTAGACGTGTTCGCTGTGGACGAGCAGAGAAAATGAAGTTACAGTTAATCAGGACGTATAGGCTGCGGCTGAAATCACTCACTAACCACTATACTTTGAATTTGCCATTTTCTAATGCTGTCCAAATGTTTAATGCCCTAGACGTCTCTGCCTTTTGTCTCTGGCGATTCTGCTCCTTCATTCTCATCAACAGTATCTGAATTAACGTGAGGATAAAGACAGACCGGTTTATATTTCCTGGGATTTTCACACACAGATTTTGAAACGGACTGTTTTACAGTATCTCCCTAATATTTCCAACGGTGTGTGGTTTGATTTTTTTTATGACCTGCACGTTAAATATGTAATGAAAGCAGAGCAGCGCAACACAGCACAAACTGCAGCAAACATAGTCATTCCACATGCTTTTTACCTAAAAGTCTTAATACCAAAGTGTAAAATAAACCGATAGGCTGTTTCCCTCACTATATAGTCCTCTATAGAAGTCCTAATATAGTGAGTAGGGGGTAGAGGATGAGTGATTTCGGACACAGCCGTATATCCCCCCCGAAAACCTGTTTACAAATGGGCCAGTGCTTCCAGGAGTGCCGCAGCACCTCCACAAACGATTCTCATTAGAATCACGTCAGCAGGTAATTTTCACCGGAGTAAAGAAGCTGCATTCTGGCTGGTTTGGGCAGCGGAAAAAATAATGAGACAGGGAAGAGAGTGGAGCAGTGAATCATGGGTAGTAATAAAAGCAGCTCTACCTCGGCGCTCATCGCCTCACTAGGGACTCGTTCAGCCGTTGACGTTGTGTCATTTCCCACCCAGATTCAATGCTCAGTGACCAAGTAAGCCCATAGAAACTCGCACTGGAAATGATGCACAGCCGTGACATGATAACCGCGTCCATCCATCACTTGACCTCTGTGTCTGCGTCACATTCGCACCTGCATGGGCCACATAGTCCCACTAGAGGTGTTCCCATCCTCCCACTGTCCTGTAACAGGGTCACGTCTTCGCCCAGATAGAGACTCACATCGTCAGCGTGTTTGTCTCAGCTCCGAACCTGCGAAACACCACCTGCAGCACCACCAGCTTGTTTTGGGGATTTGGGGAGTTGGAGTTGGAATAAAAACAGAAATCCCAGATACGAACGCTGCCATATTTCATCCCCGCTTGTCAACCCTGAAATGACAGAAACCATATACAACTCTACCTGACGTGTACTTCGACCTTTTAATTTGTCCCATCTGCCACCAGGGGGTAAATATCACACTGGTTTCTCTTTTGGGAAGCTGCCATGTCGTCCATCTTCATACACAGTCTGTGGTCCATTGTTATTCAGACAGGCTCGACTGCGGCTGTCGGGCTTGAGACGCTTTTATCGTAAGCAGAAAAAAGGAGGTCAGGAACTGTCTTATTTTTTATTAGCACTCTATCTTTTTATTATCTATTTTTCCATTCATTCAGACCGAGCTGATATTTCCCCCCCTCCCCTCAGTCTGGGAGATTCACAGTCCATGCTGTTCAAACTGGAGCCGTTCCACGCTGCTCCCCTCCACAGCCGTTTAATCTTATAGCTGCTGTGTGCTCCATAATGGGAGCAGTGGTGGACGTCGCTGTGGTTTAACTCCTCACCAGTCTACGTCTCTTTGCCTCTCATCCCCCCCTCCCTCCCTCTCCACGATCTACATCTCAATCCCTTTTACCGCGGCTGGTACAGTTGGAGTTTGACAACTTTTTCAAAATCGCTGTATCGGTGCCGATTCATTCATCCCGAGCCGCTTCCCTCAGCCTCACTGTCTTGTTTGCAACATTACATTTCCCCCCGCAGTCATTCACACGAGGCGATGCAGTATGCAGTGGCCTTTGTGAATAATGCAGTGGCAATAAAATCCATGCTATGTTCAATTACAGCAGCTTTGGCTCTCTCCTGTTTTACTGCCGCTCCCCCCCCCTCTGGTGTGTGTGTGTAACTTTGTCGGCCGAACCCGGCTATTAGATGCAACAACAATAATTCCGCCCTCCTTTATTCCTCTATTAAACCGCGCTGGTTTTTGCAAAGCGGATTGGCCCCGGTGTCAGGGATAGTTCCAAAAGGTGAAACAACCCTCCTGCCGGTCAAATAGTAGATTTCCCCTCGCTCCCCTGTGACCTTAACCATAGATTCAACATGTTGTCTCGCAGTCAATTGACAAACGAGGGACAGTGAACTTAATTAGCCGGACATGCCCGAAGAAAGTGAACCCCCACTCGAAGGGAGGAAGTCGATGCATGGTTATTACAGGTTCCCTGACCTCTGACCCTCATTGTCCTCAACCAGCTCAACACAAGAGGATGTTATATGAAGGAGATTCAAGCTTTAAATGCTGATATTTTTAAGAGAAAATTAGAAACAGGCCGTAAAATGCGAATCAATCTGGTGTCTAACACAACAGGGTTATTAAGTTTACAAGGTCGTGGAGGGACGCTGGTTGTCGTTAATGTACATGTGGATCTATATATCTCGTTTGCTGTTCACATGAGACAGGACGTAAAAAGTGGATCGTAAACAGAAGCAGTTTTGTTGCCCGTAGTTCTGTTCTCCTGCCGCCGCCGCCGCTGCCCTCCCATAATGCACTGTAATGAAAACCCTTTCAAAATCAATACATCCGCTCGCAGGCTCGCTCTGGATAAAGAGGGAGTTCATCCGGCAGCAGCAGCAGCACGGAGGCTCCCCCCCCCCCCGCTGAGACAACACCAACTCTGCACCTAATGTTTTCCATAAAGGCTTCCTCACCGAGGGCCACTGGTGAGCGGGTGTGTTTAGAGAAGCCGACAGAGAAGCTGATTATCTGAGATCTTCATTGTCTCTGCACATAGAAACATCCTCACCTGCTGCGGGGGGTTCACTCCCCTCTGTGGCGAGCTGCAGCCCAAACGAGGGCGCGGAGAGAATACTCTCTTTTTTTTAAATTATTTCTGAGGAGATGATTTGTGTCAAGAGCCCTTCAGGTGAGCCGGTGGCGTCGAGTCATTCAGGAATTTTAATGAAAGTGTGTAATGTCGCAGCAGGCGACACGACTGGAGAGGACTCGCCGACGGGGCTCGAGGGAGGTCGTGAGTCAGTTTACTAGGGGGCGCGGCAATTACCAGGGAAAAAATTATAGCAGGAAAAAGATAATAGTCATTTCTGGATTTTTAAAGGCCAATATATCCATCTGTATAAATTGGAGCAGGACAATGAAGGCAGCTGAATAATTGACCACAGCCGTTGGCGAAGGTTCTGCAGATCACGTCTCATCTGCACCAGTTAACTGGACAAACAAGTCGACGGCTAATTCTCACTTAAATGATTATTACAGCTCCAATGTAATAACTAATAATAATAAACCATGTGATTATATCGACTGTTGACCATAGTTGACTAAAGCAAATGGAATCAGGCTGAAAATACAAAAATAAAATAATCTAGAATAGGTTCTTTAGTTCTTTAGTGAAAAGAAGCACAAGTGCCTCTTTTTCCATCCTTTTCAAGCCTCTTTGTATTTTCAAGGTTGATGCTGCAGCCGCTGAGTTCCTCCGTCAGTGTTTTTGGCAGTTCAGCCTGAGAGTTGCTGTTTACGTGTCTCACAGACATTAGCTCCCTGCACGTTGACTCACTCAGGTCAATGGGAGACTCAAAGAAACGGTGAAACCTGCGGTCGAGTGCCTCTCGCCGTGCTGACACCGATACCAGGCTTTAAACGCTGCACTTTCCTTCTGCTGAATTCACGCAGCTCTTTGAGGATTCGGCGTAAAAAAACTAAAGTTCGATCTCAGCCTGTTTCATTTCAGCCCTTCGAAGTTGTAAGCTGGTCCCAGAAGGACGTTTGTTGTAAATTAGTTTTGAACTGTGAGTCAAAAGTTCAGATTGCATTCATTCATCTTCTGTTATTGTGGAAAGCAAATTGCATTGAAATTAAAGAAGGTCTCATTTTCTGGAGGGGCTCTTGCTGGAATGCTTTCGAGTCCCCGGACCCCGACTTCAAGGAGCTCCTCACGCAGGAGTCGCCCTGTTGTTCCTCTGCCTCTGTAATAAGTCTGACGCCGACACAACCCAGGCTTCAGACTGGCGTTAGCTCTGTGATCTGCGCTAATGTGAGCTGACAGCTAGCCCAGCGTGGCACGGCTCTGTCCAGGCCTCGTGGCCCTGCAGGCGACACTCCACTGGAGGAGGGGAGCGCCACCTGCTACATGACAATCACTTTAACGCGCGGCAGAGGCACCATCCGCCCCGCTAACACCGCCGCATCCGCCCTGGGTTGCCGTGGAGACGGTGGCTGCGGCTCGAGCTGGCGGATCGGCTTTTTTTTTTTTGCCACACCCATGAAAGAATGGAAAAGGTTCAGAGAGAAAGCAAGGAGATTAGAGCGAGAGAAGAGCATCAGACACCGGATGTCTAATCCAGAGGAAGAGTTTCATTACTGTGTTAATCACCTGTTGCCAATATTCAAAACAGGGCATCTCATTTTCCTGTAAGGATCAATTGGGGCATCAGGGAAATGTTCAATTGATTGACTGAAATTAATCCATGTGAAAACAGCAAAATTTGCATATTATAGATCAGAATCCTTCAAGGAATAATCACTTTTTTCATTTTTAAGTTTAATGATCTGCAGGAGAAAATCCAAACATCTTTTCTGGTTGCATGGAGGATGTATGTTCCTCAACATGTGAGTGTGTCATGAGGTGTTGCTGCATGTGAGCACATTGTACAGAGACACTGCAGGACTGTGAGATTCTGCAGGAGATGGAGGAGGATGAGGAGCTAGTGATGCATCTGCTTCTGTCACCTTTAAGAATACTTGGATTCATAAAAGGTTGGTTTGGATAAATTCAAGCAGAATGATGTATCGGCCTGTATGTGCATTAGATACAACTTTATTTTTCCCAAAGCTTCCTTTAATATTACAGTATCACAATAAGTAACAGAGAATAAAACAATTGAGTATTAAGTCTAAAAAAATATAGGTTAAAATATGTGATCTGATTTCTCCACATGTCTTTTGAGACAGTGATACATGTGTTGGCTTTGCAAACGCTGTTAGAAAATGACATTGCTGTTATTGTTTATATTCTGTAGCTCGTATTGCACATTAGGAATATTTCCCCTCAGGTGGTGAATTATTACTCAGGTCTGGAATTTCCCTGCGAAGCATCTTATTATTCACGAAGCCAGGAAGGAAACCTAGAAATAACCTCACCGTAACCTTGCATGTGTGTTACTGCAAAGGTTTTCTGTGGATCTACTTCAACGGGTTATTATATCGGGAGTTGTCAGGAAAACAAATGGAAGGATTGTATGTGAATCTGAAATAACGATGGAGCCATTCGGAGGAGCGGTTGTTCCCGAAACCAGATTATCGCCTCCTTCCTTTTACGAGAATCAGAATCAACATAGAACAAATAGAATGTGAATATATATATATATAGAGAGAGAATATTATCTTATTCTCAGGAGGCGTACCCTCACGTGCCAGGTGGTGATTTCCGAGCGCACATATTTCCATTTGTTGTACCGGCCCTTGAATAATTCAGTGCAAAGTATAAAGTTGGATGTTATTTTAAAGAATGCCATGAATTATTAACGCGGTCGGCTCAGGTACGTTAGCGTTCACATTAGACGATGAATGAAACCCTGTGGATTCGTGCTGGAGGTCATGTGACCCAGCAGCTGAACAGGAAGTGATTGGTTAAATGTTTGTTCTCCGCAGAAAGAAAAATGTCAAGAAAGTATTTTTTATCTTTGGGACTCAAATCCTAGAAATGCTGACGTGCGTCTCTTTTTGCTGCGTGTCGGCTTTTTCACAGCTGGAATCTGATTTGGTTTTGAAAGTGAAATGAAAGATTTTGGGCAAAGATCAACACCCATGATCCTCTTCTTCTCTGTAGTTGTCTGCTTTTTGAAAGTGTTCTTATTTCTGAGCAGTTTCAGCAAGCGGAGTTGAGAACGAGCCGCCGACAACCGCTCCGGCTTGATCCGCCGTCCGGCTCCTGGACGAAACCTCAAGATATTTGCAAAGCGTGAGAGACGGTTCTCAAACGTGACGGGTTGGGCTCATCGGGGCTCAGCTAACGAGGAACCTGCTCCGTCTCTCAGAGTCTAATGGATCCTCCGTGTTCATGCTAACACAAGTGGCACCGAGACGTCCGTTGTGTCAACCTCCCGTCCACCTCTCAGCAGAGGAGTCCTTCTGGTTCCGCCGGCGGTTGGAGTGCGCAGCGTGTTGTGTGGAGGCATTAATGGCTCGGGGGGGCTTTTAGTGCAACATGGGAACTGTGAGTTGTGCGCTCTGTATCCGCCCCCCCCTCTTGTGTTTCATATGTAAGTTCAAGTGAGGGTTTATGCAGGTTCTCGAGAGAAAGACTGTGCTGCAAGGTTTTAAAAACATGTGCAATTACCTCAAATTGTTGCAAGGTTCACTTCCGTATTTGATTTAATTTTATGGCGGAGAGTGAGATTTGAGACGGATTTCCTGCTTTTCCACGTGCACGTCTGACAGCTTAAGCTACTTTCACATGATCCGCATCAAAGCTCCTAATACCATTCAGTTCTTCATAGAGGGAATACTGATGGAGCAGCAGTGCTACACAAATGCAATCCTGATGCCTATTTTTAAAACTTAAGACTTTCCTGAGGGTTGTTGGTTTTTTATGAAGGGTCCAGGTTGTCGTTGTCCTTGTGTTTAAGATCATAAAGAAGAATATCTGGAGATTTAGGTGTTTTTTTTGGTTTCTGAGGTTTTAAAAACTCCCGTCGAAGCTTCATCCTCGTCCCTCTGTCGCTCTCCTCTTCCTCACCCCACGAACTCACTCAGAGTTCCTTCCCATCGCTTCGAGAGATGAGTTATAATTTCTTTTCCGGAAAGTCAGAATACTTCTCACGTGTGGTGGGCCTTGTGATTGAAAGAGAAAACCTGTGGTGGAAAATTGGATCATCTCAGTCGATGGGAGTAAATATGTTGTCTCACTTCACTCGGTGATTGTTTTAGCGTTTGTTCTATTTCAAGCCTCGATGCTGAATCCTATCAGCACCTGTTCCATTCAATCCTTCTCTGAATGCTCTTCTCCCACCAACAGGTGACTGTCACTCTTTTCTCCTAAAATCATAGCCAAGTCCCGTCCGTGCAGATATTTTACAAAACAAACTTTTTCCCAAACGTCTTTCAAAGTACAGATTTTCGAAATCTCTGGTTTTCTGTCAACAGTAACGACTATACACCGTACATATCTTTGTACATCGAAGGACGCGTGGATTTCTCTCAAAAACATCTGCAGTCGTGTAAACAATGTCAAGAAAAACCTCGAGCGCTGTTCTCTGATGCTTCAGTCTGTCTTCTCCACCTGTGTGTGTCTGTGTGTGTGTGTCTGTGTGTGTGTGTGTGTGTGTGTGTGTTTTGACGCCTGTATCCACCTCCCTGATGAGTTTTCACACTTTCACGGCAGCAGTGATTATTTTATCTCTGCGTAATCCTGATTTCATGCTCGGCGTACGCCTTGTCACAGATGCTGCTCCCACTTCTCCGGCACCATTCTCTCTCTCTCTCTCTCTCTCTTTTTTTTTTTTCAGCCCTTCGGTGTGACTCTGTTATCTTTGTGCTCTCTGTTAATCTTCATTAAAACTCTCAGTGGGAGTGAATATAGAGCCCGTTATCAGATTGGGTTAAAAGTGGCGAAAAGGAAAAAGGATATTTGCTCTGACACACACGCTGACTGAGTCCAACCTGTTTCTGTTTTAATGGATCGTTTGCTTCTTTTGAAATCATCGAATGACTCGAATCTTTGAAACGTTTAAGATCCAGAAAAGTGTTTTTCTTTAGTTTTTTCACCGAACACGTCAGAACAAAAAATCTCTGTCACCAACCCTCAGTTCTTTCATCTACCATTTCTGCTTCTTCATTGTGTGTGTGTGTGTATATGTGTGTATATGTGTGTGTGCCCAGGTCGTAACTTTTATGTCTCCATCACCTTTCCCTCTACGGCTCCATAGAGAAAAATGTCAGCATGGAATAAAAAAAAGAAATTATTACTTTGTTTTCCACAAAGTTCAATTCCTAACGAGACTCAGAAGACAACATAATGTTATAATGTTCACTTTTTACTGTTCTTCCACGAGCACGAGTAACTGAAGTCAGAAGACTTATTTCAAAAACCCCTTTTGTTCCCTTCTCATGGAAATAATCTATTTTTTAAGAATCATGATTAGATTTTCTTTCTGGTATCTTCTACAGATTAGTTAACTGTATTAGTCGAGTCTCACAGATGCTCCATTCAACCCGGCACAATCTTCTCATTGTCTCTTTTGGCTGCAGCAGCTTCTTCTTAATAACTCACTTTTAATAACTTCATCAAGTGGGAGCACAAGTCGGCGTGTAACCCATTAGTGGCTGCAGCCGGCGGACCAGTCAGACGTCACAGGATAATATCTTGTTTTTGTTTTTCTCTGGGTTTGAGTGGTTGTTAACGAGGCAGAAGAGTGGAGGTTGAAGTGGGAAAGTAATTGAAGCTGGTTTTGTGAGAAAATCAAATCGAAACGTGTGTGGAGTAGAAATGTTTTAATACAGATACCAGGTAGGAAAACCAC
This sequence comes from Hippoglossus stenolepis, assembly GCF_022539355.2. Classification (NCBI taxonomy): domain Eukaryota; kingdom Metazoa; phylum Chordata; class Actinopteri; order Pleuronectiformes; family Pleuronectidae; genus Hippoglossus; species Hippoglossus stenolepis. The sequence goes on from NC_061504.1 coordinate 15,083,809, forward strand.
AAATCTATGCACTGATCTGATACCAGGTCTCGTTCGACACTCCTTCGTCACTCCTGCTGTGCTGCCACTGGTTAGCTACTGTTCTTAGAGCGGCAAAGAAGAAGTGATTTCTGGTGGTGTGGCGTTATCCAGATCTAGTTAAGATGTTGCAGTTTGGCTAATTCACGCTGGAAAGTAAAATAGCGACCAAACCGTATGCAGGACTTGAAGGCTGTTGTGTGTTTGTAGATTTATTTATTTGTGTTCTTGACTCAAACTAGATAATAAAAGAAGTTCTGTATTATTCTATGCATTGGTTTTTCAAAGGGTCTAACCTGATCCGTTTGGTCCGGGGGTCCTTTGACCAACCAGAAGCAGAAAGTCAATTTGATTAATGTTGGATGGAGATCGCAGGGGTCCGCCTATAGTCCCATACAGTCCCTTCCTCTAATTACACTCGACCCCTTCCACCCAGGGAGCTCCCTGCTCACGTATGCACCATCTCCTCTACGATGCCGTGCACGGGTTGATGGGATGGATATGGACGTGTGATGTGAGTAGAGATGATGGAGCGGGGACGTATGGCGGGTTATCGCGTGGCGTTCGGGCAGCGGAGCGCGAGTCTCCGTGTTCATTTCCCCCAAGCGG